>NC_050577.1:132865081-133195081 GCF_011100635.1 Trichosurus vulpecula | reverse complement strand
AAAAATACAGCAACAAAGATAATATTACATTCAATTCTGGGAACCATTTTAAAAGGAACATTGAGCTGGAGTTTGTCCCTGGTATATAAATCCAGCCTTAATCTCTCTCCTGATGGACATTTCAAACCAGAGGCTCTACTGACATCTTCAACTCAGCACATATAAACCAGAACTCATCTTTCCCCCAAAACTCTTCCCTCTTTCTAACTTCTCTATTTCTGCTGAGCGTAGCACCAAACACCCAGCTTCCCAGTCTCCAAAGCATCCTCCACACTTCCCTGTGCCTTATTTCCTCCCCATATCAAACCAGATGCCCAATATCCTTGAGCCTGTCACACCTATACATAGAGTATGGCCTGCTCCACATTCACTGCATGCCTGTCTACACCCATCTCCATAACATTTCTTGCATCAGTCACCTTAGTTTCCACATCTTTCCTAGTTGAGCTCCTTGTCCTGTCTAGCTCCTTGTCCTGCAGCAGCCTTTTAATTGGTATTTGTATGCCAAGTTTCTCCTCCATCCCCTATACAGCTGGCAAACTGATATTCTTAAACTACAGGTCTGACAATGGAACTTGACTACTCAGGAAGCTCCCAATTGCCTCTAATATAAAATAAACAATCCTGCGTTTGACACCAAAAGCCCTTAGAAAGGCTCCAGCTTCCCTTTTCACACTTACTGCGCCTAATTGCTGTTTTTTTTGTATATTTTTTCTCCTTTTTCCAGGCCTTTTCCAGGTCACAAATACCCACTGTTGTTTTTGTGTTTATTTGCTTTGTTTTTAAGCCTTGCGCCACCCCTGCCCCCCCCAAATCTTAGCTGCCTTCAAAGTTCTGCTTGATTGTCATGTCCTACACGCAGGTCTTTCTGGATTTCCCACAGCAACTGGTGCCTCTGCAAATTACTTTCTATTTTACATGGCATATATTTAAATTTGCTTATTTGCATCTGTTACCTCCCAACAGAATGTAAGCTTTTTGAGAGTGAGGGCTATTTCATTTTTGTCTTTGTATACTCACTGCCTAACATGGTGCCTGGGGCAGATGCTTAAAAATGTTTACTGAATGAATTTCTAGCCATTAGAGCTGATTATAAATCAAGGAGGTAAGCACCACATCACCAGAAATATTCTAGAGATTCCTGAATAATGATCTGTCAGAGATGTTTTGGAGAAGTCTCCTCCATAGGGGGCAAGGTGTAATAAGGTTCATTTAAAAAACTGATTTATAAACCAACATATTTGTTTTTTTTTCTAACATTCTCAAGCTACATGGTTTCTATAACTTTCTGATTAAATAAATATTAAGTATCTCTTATGTATAATGCATTTTTTCCAGCCTCAGACAGTTACTGGCTGTGTGACCATGAACAAGTCACTTAAGCTGGGATAATAGGAACAGATATCTCTCAGAGTTTTTATGAGGATCAAATGATAACATATTTAAAATGTCTTGTGAGTTTTAAAATGCTATGTAAATTACAGCTATTATTATTTCTAAGGAATGTTTCATTTTGCTTAAACAGAAAAAGTTAGGCACAGCAGCTTCCAAACTAAGGGGAAAGGCCGCTATATCCCTCAAGCTGTGTATCGTCCACCACAGGAAAGTCATTAAACACTCGTCATCCCAGCTCTTCCTTCAATTATGAGACCAGCCAAGGAAAATAACCAGATTGCATCAAACTTCTGGAAAAAAATTGGGCTCTGACCTTACCCAAACCTACACTATTGGAAACGTGAGCTGGCATGAACATCTAACTAGAAAGCTCCTGAGGGCTGACCTGACATATTGGATAGCCAAGATGGAGAGATCAATCAACACAATACATGGCAGATCCAGAAGGGAAGGGGAAAAAAATCTAAGGGCAGACTTGAGCATACTTACACCTCTTTCTGTCTCCCTGACAGGGAACAAAAGGGAAAACAACAGATGGAAGTTTTGTTAACGAAAATACAGGGCATCTGGTACTGCCCTAGGTATTGTAAAGAATGCTCCTACGTCAAGAATGAGGCAAGTACTTTCCCCCAAGAAGTTTATTATCCAGATAGAGAGACCAAATTGATACAAAGGAATAATTGGAGAAGGATGAAGCCGTAGACTGGATGGTACTGTGAGATTTCAGGAGAAGGAGAGAACCACTGCCGCCCTAAGTGGTCAAGGTCCTTCATAGAGGGCTAAAACTTGCCTTTGGATGCCAGGAGTTACATAAGGGGGAGCCATGAAGGAAGTGTATTCTTGGCAGATAAGAAGCAGCTGCAGAAATACAAGTGTGAGTTGAGGAGGAACTTCTCTGGCTCTTTGACAACAGGTTGGGAATATAAAAAAAACCTAAAGGCATCTAGAAAGTCTTACAAAGCCCAGGATGTCTTTGCCTAAGAGCAAAGAAAGGGAGATTGCTCCCTGGTACTGTGAAAACAGTGAAGTTAGAACACTTTGAGGGAGGCAAGAATCCATGGACTGGCTAAGCCAGTTGGTGGCTAGTTTTGCCTAGGACCCATGACATTTCAGGTAAAAGAAGGAGGCCCCCTTTTTGCGTGTCAATTTTAAGAAGAAGGAGCATCTTCATTTCCATCCTAGCCCAGGATTGGGGAACCTGCGGCCTTGAGGCCTCCTATGTCCTTGGATGGGGGCCTTTGAACTAAGTCCAACTTTTACAAAACAAATCCTTTCTTAAGGAGATTTGTTCTGTGGAGTTTGGATTCAGTCAAAGGGGCACCCTTGAGGACCTAGAGGGCCACATGTGGCCTTGAGGCCAAAGGTTCCCCACCCCTATAGCCCCTTTCACAATATCTAACCCAAGGGAAGTGGCAACTCTTGGATTTGCAGTTAAGATGGCAGGTGAATTTACTTTCCACTCTTAGTTTCTTTAGCTTGCCATAGTTTCTCATTTGTAAAGAAGACATGTTGCACTAAATTAAGTTATAGAGGAGGTGTGATCTGCATTACTGGAGAAAATATCTAGAAATTACAGATAATGGAAGTATTAAAGAAATGTACTAGGTAGTTAGATAAACCAGGAATGAACAAGACATTGAATTCCTTTGCCCAAATAAAACACAGGATTACTAATTCCACAATCAGTAGATGAGATTAAAAAGAAGGGTTTGGTGGCAGCTAGGTGGCACAGTGAGTAGAGTCAGGAGGACCTGAGTTCAAATCCAGCCTTAGACACTTGACACACTTACTAGCTGTGTGACCTTGGGCAAGTCACTTAACCCCAATTGCCCTGCCTTCCCCCCGCAAAAAAAAGAAGGGTTTGAAGATTTACCCATTGTAAATCCCAGCTCTTTTGCTCCTGCCTAGGTGATCTGAGTACGTTATTCAACGTCTTTGGCACTCATGCCTAAGATGAGAGTCTTCAACACTTGATCTCTGAGGTCCCTCCAGCTCTCAGTCTTATGATCTGGTTAAAGATCTGGTGTTTAATGATCTTGGAAGGATGGGTGCTCCGATATCTATGTTAGAGTTAGAGTAAAGGCTATTTCTATGAATGCTCACCGCCACTCCAGCAGAAATGAACATATTCTGAGTGAATTGCTTTAGGCAGAGGAAAGGTAAGCCTCTGGTCAAAAGGAATTCTACTCGTAAAAAAAAAACCAACAAAATGATTTTTAGCTTCAAATAGTTAAAAGAAATTTAGTGATAGACACATAAATACGCTTCCTTTATCTAGAACAGAGGTTCTTAGTTTGGAGTCGGTGAACTTGTTTTTATAAATATTTTGGTAACCATTTCAATAAAATTCATCTTTGTTGTAATCTATGTATTTTGCTTTATATGCTTAAAAACCATTATTCTAAAAATGAGTCTTCAGGCTTTACCAGATGGCCAATGAGGTCTATCATATAAACGAATTTAAAAACCACTGATCTTGAGGGCACTTTCTGTGTCTTGAATGTAACACAATTTTTTATGCACAGTGAAAAGGCTAATAACTTCCATGCGCACTGAGATTGCTGAGTAGTTCTCACTGAGGATAGAGGAGTCCAATGATAACTCATGGAAGACAAAGTTCCCAGTCATTAACAGCTGTGAGTTTAAAGGGAGAAGATAGTATACAAGATCACAGGATTTAGAGTTATAAAAACCTTATGAGTAATTTAGTGCCACCCTACTTACCCTGCTTCCTCCCCCCCAGCCCACCTTCTTTTATAGTTAAGAAAACGGAGACCTAAGAAGGCAAGGTGATTTACCCAGTGGCTTAGAGGTATGGGCAAAGTCTAGTGAAATTTAAGAAAAAAATATCTTAAAGGGACTGCCAATACTGAGAGAATATAAATCAAAAGAAATTAGGTAGGCTATTTTGGAATACAGAAAAGAAGCAGAAAAAGTGGATGGACTTTAGAAAGCTGGAGGTTATAGAAAAGGATAGAAGGGATCCAGGGGATGGCTATGGGATTCAGCTGTGGGTGGCGGAGAACATGCAAAGCACCTGGATTCAAATCCTGCCTTCCTCCCAACTTGTGTGACCTTGGGAAAGTCATATGATTTCCCAGGGAGTCAGTTTCCTTGTCTTTAAAATGGAGGAGTTGTACTAGGTCTCTCCTGGAGATCCCCTGCATCCGTAGATCAATGCCTTTCAGTTAATAAGGTGCACACACACAGACTTCAGCTGTGATCAGCTTCTATTCGTCTTGATCTTTGTTAGGAAAGTGTTCATTGCTCACCAAAAACAGGTCATCAAGCTAGTCACCCTGCGCAAGAAAAGGTGTAAAGACTGCTGTGAATCAAGTCTCACTTAGATTCCCCATGAGGCAGTGTCTGGTCTGAGAGTTTGGAAACAAGAGCTAACCCAAAGGAACACCGGAGGACTTGAGCCACCATGGAGGCTAGACCTGTTCTGAGTAGAAGATGACATCTGTAAAAGAAAGGGGCTGGCCCTGATGACCTCTACGGTCACCTTTAGCTCTAAATCTATGATCACATGATCGGATGTTTGCCTTTCAGTTATTGCCAAGTAACTTCTATGCTTACACAAGGTCATGCAAGAGGAAGAAGAAGGGTAAAGGAAGACATCACCGCTTTATCAAAGAGAATGAAATGTTTCTTGAAAATATGGAAAAGCTTCAAGGTAAACACAAAGAAAAAGGAGGATCTTAAGAGGCAGAAGGGAATCCTGACCTGTCGGAAGGTTAAGTAGTAGAAGAATATGATGATACACAGTGGATGACAGGGGAATAAGGTCCACTGAGCAGCTGGAGGTAGCTATACCAGCATTTGGGCAATGCAATGTCTATACTTCTTGCTGTTGTTTTTCAGTTGTGTTCTATTCTATGACTGGATTTGGGGTTTTCTTGAAAAAGAGACTGGAGTCATTTGCCATTTCCTTTTCCAGCTCATTTTTACAGATGAGGAAACTGAGGCAAATAGGGTTAAATGACTTGCTCAGGGTCATATACCTAGTAAGTATCTGAGGCCAGATTTGAACTCAAGTCTTCCAGACTCCAGGCCTGCCACTCTATCCACTGTGCCACCTATACAGCATTCACTAATACAGCCAACAGTATATAAATGTTCAATGAATCAACAAATGAAAAAGCATTCAAAAAACATCTCCAAAAGAACTGAGGGCAGTGAACACTGGGGAAAGCAACAACAATAAATCCAGCTGTATATTTACAGCTCTAGTGGATTGAAAAACAAAACATCCCTCCAAAGTAACATCAGCCATGAGGGGTTAATCTTTAAGTCCAATCAGACAACCAGTGCAGAATTTGCTGAAGGTGGAGAATTATTCCAGGAGGTCCCTATGAGTGCAAAAGGCCCAATTCTAGTATAGACAAGTCCCTACATGTTGTGAGTATTCTGGCCTCATTCTCCCAGAGACTGAGGTAGTGTAGGGGATATTGTGTCCCTGGGTATTAGAAGTAGGAAATGCTGGCATTTCTGTTCTTTCTATATCTTTGAACTAAATATCCTATTGCGAAAGATAACATGGTTCAATGGAATTAGTTTGATAATCACTGGCAGTTAGTAGGGGAAACAAAACAGGGGTTCTATGGAGAAATACATCGCATTCTCTTAGGTATATCCCTAGATAGCTGAGTTCTTAGACAGTATTTTGTTTTAATGTGGCTTAGTGAAATAGGGAAACCAAATGAACAATGGTTTTGGAGTCAGGAGAACTGGGTTCAAATCTCTGCACTCATGTGCTATCCTCATGACCCTGGGTAAGTTATAACCTCTCTGGGCTTCAGTTTCCCCATTTGTATAACCAGAGCATTGGACTACATGACCTCTCAAGTCCCTTCCCACCTTTAGACCTGCCTCGATTTCAATAAAGCATCTGGCAAAATCTCTCGCTATTTCCTTCTGGACAAAATGGAGACATATGCTAAGAAAGTTAGGTGAATTCTGGGATAAATTTACTGATGATAGTCATAATATGCTTAGTCCAATTTGTCTGTTTTTCCATTCTTTGTTATTTTTTAATGTCAATTCTCTTTATGTACCCATGAGGCTGTGATGTTAGAATTAAAGTGTGGTTCTACCACCACTGTTAAAATGATTTTTGCGAATGTCTTCCATTTTTCTTGTGTTGGTAATTCTCTGTTTTCCTTCTTGATTGCCCTTGGGATGGCTTTGCAAGGGTATCATGCCAAGCTTTCTTTAAACTTGTTTTACCCTCCATTGCTTCTATCTGCTTTATGAGTCAGTACTACTAAGAACCATCCATCACCCTTCATAAGATTATAGAGAAGTTTATGTAGCATTGTCTTTGGCAGTCATCTCTTTCTGTTGGGCAAGTTTACTGACTAAGGCACTGTCTGGGTTTTTCTGATGACCTTGTTGTGACAGTTAATTTATATTAGTTTAACTTCTGGATGAAATTATTAGTATTACTGTTGTGATTTCTGTTGTCCATATCTAACTTTTGATTTTCAATAACTTTTAAAAATAATTCAAGATTAAATTGTTTGGCTATACGGAGAACCATGTTTGAGATGATACACTTGCGAGGGCGTTGACTGACATAAAAGGTATCTGAAAGAAGATAAGACACTAAAGGCATATGAAAAATCTTGAATCTCATAAAAAAACCCAACTGACTCAGAGGACATCAGTAACTACCAACCTACATACTTATTCTTTGACCTGTTCAAACTCTTTGTGACAATTATATATACATTTAGGGCAACTTTGATGAGGGTGTTAGTAGGGAACAAGGAAGAACTTGCAAGAAATATTCAACAATAGTCCACATCTTTACCACTTCACAATTAATGGAAAAAGGTAGAGAATATAAGATCTTTGATTACAAAAAAGAAACAAACAAAATCCCACCTTGATTTGGTAGAACAAAATACTATCTACAGAGTCTTTTATAGCAAGGCATCTCCCACCTAAAGATCATGATAATTCAGAATTTCTTTGAAGATGTGACATCAGAAATTACCTTGTTCAATAATCCTCTGATTCCAAGCAAGGGATAAAACAGGGAAATATATGCGTGCCAAAGCTTTGTGTCAGTGTGGAGGAAAGCCAGCATAGATTCTAGGGCAAGGAGGGATTCCCTAGGTGAGGTCCTCCAGATACTTGCATTTATAAATGACATTCTGTTGGTTACATCAAGCCTCAAGACACTAAAGAGAATTTGGAAGAAATCTATAATTATTCCAAGGAATTCAACCTCTCCATCCCAAAGGGAAAGGCCAAATGGATGATGGATACCTATTGTCCAAATTTCAACATGTATTTAGAAGACCATTCTCCAGAGCCCATCCAAATATGTCTATGGGGAGAGATAGCACAGATGGAGAATGAGGTGGGCCCAGAGTTGAAAATGATGGGCAAAATGGGTTGGATTGTTTTCAGGAAATCACATAGTTTTTATTAACCTCAAGCTTTCTATGAAAGTAAAACTCCATCTTTACATTACTAATATCTTATCAGTTTTACTATATAGCAAAGAAACATGGCAAAGGAACAGTATTACTCTTGATGAACAACTAAAAATGAGTCCACACACTCAGAGGGGCTCATGGTAGGTTTCAACACATAAATGATAAGTAATTCATTAGAAGAATAGAAGTAAAAGACATCATACCCATCATTCCCATCATATGATGGGAAGACAAGACAGGCTGGTCACATGACAAGAGCAAAGGATGACAAAGTGTACAACTGGGATGCTCTATAAGCACTCGCAAGATTTTGGGAAGGATACTTCTGACATGATGCCAACTGATGAACTTTTCCAGGAATACAGACAGGAGTCAAAGAGGATGGATTGTTATTTGTGTCACTGGCAAATCAATGAGAACCATAAGGAAATTATCCATTGGTAGAGTAATTTATAAATGATGATGTCAAATATCTCATAACCTTTTACCTTTTCTTAAATTAGGAACCAACTATAAAAGATAGTTTTATCTGGAGTGTTAAAAACAAAAGGCACCAGGCCCTTTGTGAGTAGGACAAAACAAGCTGAAACTAAAGCACCAATTAGGAGAAAAAGAGCTAAACTCTGGCCTTTCATGTTCAAACGAAAATAAAATCATGAATTTAGATCTACAGGGGACCTTATTAGAGATAATCTAGTCTCACCCTCTCATTTTATAGATAAAGAAACCAAGGCCCAAAAGGTAAAATGACTCTCCTGGAGGCAAACTTAGTAGTAGGTAGCAGTAGCAGTGGTAGAAGTGGCAGCAGTGGCAGCAGCGGCAGCGGCAGCAGCAGCAGCAGCAGCAGCAGTAAAGCATCAGCTCAAGTTGTTAGACTGCAAATCCATTGCTCTTTCTGAGGTAATACATTGCTTCAACATACTTCTGCTAACTTAGAGCAAAGTCTGCCAGGGTGTGGCTGGGATGCCCTCTGATATGTACGGTAACTAAGATGAAAACTGATAATGGGGATGGAACGATGCGGAAAAATGAAGTGTTTAACCACTAGCTATTTAATGTGTTTATATGGCCACAAGAAAGATACTTATAAACATAAAGGCAAGAACTACATGATATAAAATGCCAGATACCCATTGAAGCTTTTTTTTTAAAGGATGATATTCATTACTTCATTTCACTATAACTCACTGAACAGCACAAAACATGACTTATGGGTCTTCTGAATGTTTCTCAAATATCTAAAAAAAACCAGACCAGCTGAATGAAAAAAAGGGAATTAATTTGTTGTAGTTTTATTTTGCAGGCAGACATTATGGAGGGGGTTGGGTCACAGCAATGAAAATATATGAAAGGAGGTAATTATTATGTGTCTTGTGATTATCTGGACATAGTGAATAATAAAGTTAAAGTGAAGGGAATGACCCATCTGCTAAGGCATTATTGAGAAACAGATGGTACAGAAACTGAGACCAATTAAATTCCCTCCATGCTTGAATTCCCATAAGAAATTACAGCTTCTTAAAATGTAACTAGCCTCTTGGACTTAGCAGTATCACCCCAACTTGGAGTTCTATTGGGAAAAGCCGCAAATAAAAATGATTATAAAACACTTTAAAAATATGATGGGCCACAAAATGACAGGCTGAAGTGGGGGTTCATCACTGGGAGCAACAGGAAGGAAGCATGGTGAGTCTTGGGTAAAGAATCCTGCCATTATCTTTATATGTCCTCAGGAAATTGGTATTGGTGATGACAAGGAAATGTATCAAAGAAAGGAAAATAATTGCTCTGTGCAGTCTGTACATATTATTCCTCAGGGCAGAAACTGTATGAGGTAAAGCACACAAAAATCCCTCTCCTTCAATGGATCAACTATCCCTTCAATGTAGGTATTCCCTGTTCTGGGGCATGTTTCAACAACCCATCCACGCCTTCCCGTCCTGGGTAATTTGTGTCCATGTCTCCAACAAATCCTCCACAGAAGGTCCACCTAAAAGGCTACGGGCTTTTTGTATTTCGTGGGTACAATGTAGCATTCAGGCTGTCCACTGGTCATCCCTTTTTCCTCAAATGAATGGCTCCAAAGCTAGTGTATGTGTCTATATTCCTGAGTCAGATTTATAAGGTCTGAAGATAATGATGAGTAAAAGGCTGTCACCCCTCTGCCTGGAATACATTCTCCTTTCACTTGTTTTGTTTCTTTGTTTCATTTCAATCCTTTGTTTCATTGTTACTCAATGCTCAGATCAGATAATATCTCCAAATGAAGTCTTTCTTGATCCTCCAGCTTCAATTTTCCTATGCCCTGCAATAATTACCTTATATTTACTCTGTATATATTTTGCATACACTTAAATGTATGCATGTTGTTTCCCCCACGGGAAGTAAGCTCCTGGAAGGTAGGGACTGTTCCCTTTTCATTATGGCTTCTGTATCCCCTGGGCTAAACATACTGTAGGTGACTGAAAATGCCTCCTGACTGATAACAATGGAAATAAACTAGGCCTAGGTCAGTGAGGGACAGCAGCAGTGAAAAGAAGTACAGAATATGACTGGTGCACTGTCCATTAAATATGAAGGAGAACTACTTACTGAAAAGTAAAACACATTTGGAATAGTGTATCATTAGAAAACCCAGAAATGGGAAAGTTAAATAATAATGCTTCTTAAAATTCCTAATACTCCTTAGACCTAAGACTCAAATGTTACCAGAAACATAAGATCATAGATTAAGAGCCTGGAGATCTTCTTGATTAGAGGTTTCAACCTCCCAAGTACAGCTGGAACCAGTTGAAAATGTAAGTGAGAGATGTTTAACTCAATAAATAAAAATATTATACAATACAGTTCATGGTAATTAGTGGTTTTCTAAGTCAATATGCAGCCCTCATGAGGTTTCTGTTTCTATTTGACACCATTGATCTAGACTAACCTCTTCATTTTGCAGACTAGGAAACGGAGACCCAGAGAGTTAATGACTAGTTCAAGGTCAAACAGATTGTGGCAGAGCTGAGAGATAAACTTAGGTTGTTTGATTCTAAATCCAGTGTGTTTCTTTTATTCTTTGCTATTTTTTGCAGGGGGTGGCAGGGAATAAACTCATGATTTTGGTGGTGGAGAACACTCTAAAAGAGGAAGCTCCTTCTAATAAGTGAATGAAAAAACATTTATCTTAAGTGTTTACTATGGGAAATCATTGTGTGAAACACCAGGAAACACAAAAGAAAAACAAAAGAAGGAGCTCACATTCTGCTCAGACACTTACTAGTCTGAGAGAGTTGCTTAGGGACATTGCAAGGGGGAATGACTTTGATCAGAGTCACACAGCCATTATCTTGGACTTGAACACAGGACTTCCTAACTCTGAGGAAGGCTTTCTGTCCAGAATGCTGCACCCACCTCTCTCCTTTCCTAATACACTGTTTAACAGTTGTATGATTACTGTCAATCATTTATATTTATGAAATCAGAAACATGTAGATAGTGGATATCTAAGTGGATTGTGGATAGTGGAATATAAGAGGCAAAGAGGGAGTGAGTTCAGCAGCAGCTTGTGCTAAGAAATGTAGATAGGAGATAGAATTCTATGTAGGAGGAACAGCAAACAGGCCAGACTGGCTAAAACATAGTATGTGAAAGGAAGTAATAACATGTGATAGGTCTAGAAAGGTAGGCTAGTGCCAACCAATCTATGGGGACAGTCAAAATGGGCAGGGTGTCAGGACAAGGTATGAGATTCAAGGATCTCTCATATAAGAGTATGAACATTTATAGTATCTGAACATTTTTGTAAATACTGACCATGGTGTACAGACAGTTTAGGTAGAGAGTCAAAGAAATTCAGAAAGGGACCACCAAATTTGAAGACTACAATGATGAAGGGACTAAAGGTTACTATGAAAAGAGAAAGCAGATATACTAAGAACGAGAATGTAGAAAAGTGGAAATATTGTGATTAAAGGGAAATTTCAGTTTGATTATCTTGAATGCAAAATATTTCTGAGTGATAAATTCTCAGGTTTGGCTATGTCTATGAATGACTAATGTGAAAAGTAGATGGAGGTCATTGGAGCTGAAGAGGTTTAGGAATTGATGATGATCTTATAAAAGATGATGGTAGAAGATGAAGTTGAGAAAAGAAATGTGAGCCAGGTGTTATAATTACTGAGGAAACTGGAAGACTGTCCTAGAAGATGCTGGACAGTAGAAGCAGAAAGGAGAGTATCATTTTAGTCTATCATCCATAGTGTGATACTTACAAACACTGCCCCTCTCCAAAAACACCCCTGTGACTTGAATTTTAAGGTTTTCTTCCAGCCCTAAAAAAACTAGGTTTATAAGCAGGGAGGACAAGGAAACTGAATTCCTCTTTTTGAAGTCTACTAGTGGCTCCATAATCATTTTCTAGTCAAGAACATAAAGGAAGAGAAAATAATTTCAATGAAATCAAAAATCTTTTATCCCTGAAGAGGAAGGACAAAAGAAAAAAAAAGGCATTCAACCAAGAAGACGCTGGTTTAGTCAGAGTCACCTCGACTTTCTAGAAGAAAGGAAAACAAAGGTGTAATAGCTAGTGCCCTTACACACACCCACACACACCCACACACACACACACACACACATTGATGACAAAAGAGTGTCACTTTGCCACCTGCTGGCTGGTGATATTATATGTTCCAAAGCCTGGACTAAAGCATAGGGGAAAACCCATGCTATAATCTTTTCTGGAAATTTTTTAAAATTTTTTTTTGGGGGAGGGAGGAATAAAATGGATATTTGTTCATTAATTATTGTCTTAGTTTACATTCTTTCAATTTCCCCCTTAAAATAGCCATGATGGTAAAGTGATGGGCTGATTGCCAGCAGGTAAAAGGCTATTATTATAAATTTCCTTTTAAGGCAAAGTAAGTTGTCCTGACCTGCACTGGGTTTAGCCTACCTCCAATAATATCCTATTTAGATAACACCTTATTGTAGCAATTCCATGATAAAGCTCAAAAGGAACTTGAATACCTTAGATTGTCCAATGAGGTCATCCACAATCAATTCTGTATGTGGGGCCCTGTAGTAGGTACAGAAATCAAAGGTCTACAAAGAACTGTCTTAGACTAATCTGTGGCCTTCAAAGCTAGGGCCTTAGACACTGCCATTTCAAGCTACCACTTTGCTTATATTTAGATCACAGTATCATGGAGCTAAAAGGGACTTGAGAAATCATCAAGCCCAACTGCCTTAATTTACAGGTGAGGAAACAGGATCAAAGAAACTTGCCTATGGTCCCATTGCAAGTTGGGGGGCATGGTTAGTACTAGAACTTAGGTTATTCTCTGCTGCCCCGAGTGGACATCTCACATAGGGTAAGTCTATTCCAAATACTGGAAGGAGACTCTGGAATTTTCATATTCTCTGAAATCACCTCGTCCAATTTACTTCATTTTTATTGTGTCCTTAGTCAAAATTTTGCTAACACAAAGTATGATAGAACATCACGGAACATCACATTCCTACTCACCAAATAGCATTTAAAGAAGGAAAAAGAAGTCTACATTTTAAATAAAACAACACGGGGGGAAAAAAAACCTCTTCACGCTTTGATGCTAAAAATAACTCACTGAAATCATTTCAGTTGCATCCTACTGGGACTTAAGCCTAATGAAGGAGTGAGAAAGCATGGTGCTTTGGAGTCATGGTGATGTTATGGGAACAGATAAGCATTAATAAATGATTATTCTCTCAATGACCAGTTCATAGTCAATTCTACTCTTCTATATTGTTCTTTGTGTGACCTATGGGGACGTAAAAGAATAGAACAAGAAGTAAACTGAAACTAGCAAAACCCAGTGTGCAATCTGAGCATACCGAATGACTCTTAAGGCTACGCTCCCACAAGTGATTTTGTGCCACGTTCATTCATGGTTTCTATAAGAAATCACATCTAACCTTTCAGTAACTAAATCCAAAAGCTTCCCAGTAGCCCAGTCACGGAAACTACCTGAAGTTAACTCTACTTAAATCCTTACTTTGCCTGCTTTTCATTCAAGCCTCCATTATTAGTGCATGTTAACATATGCTTTGATATTGAGTGATTTCAGTGTAAAATTGTGGGCAGGTGTGTGAGAGGATGTGAAATGTGTAGGAAAATATGGTTCAGAAGTAATAAACAAGAGGGCTTAAAGGCTTGTATATCATGAATACATCTAGAAAAGGTTGAGAATGGGTTGGACATGGCAAAGACCAAATAACTAACGTGAAATCAATATATTTGAATAGAAAGGAAATAACTTATTACTGATGTGGGAATCATTCCTGAATAAACTGTCCACTTACAGTCAGACGACCAATGTGTTAGAACAAAGATCAGAATTAATAACCAAACTTGAAGAAAGAACAAAAATGGCTAAGAAATGAGATAATGAATAAGGGGGGAAAAGGCAAGGAATGAGAATAAAATGAAAATTAGATATTTCATGAATGTAAATGGAAAACAATGATCTCACTCTTAAGTATGTTTTTTGTTGTTGCGGTCATTATCTCTAATCTCACCTAATTCTAAGAAGCAGGACAGTACATTCCAAAAAAGAAGCAGGTGAGAACATGATGATGGCTACAATACATCCCTCTCTAAAGTCTATCACTCAATCCACAAGCCCATTTGACTTTTTAAGCTCCATTAAATGCATCCCTAAAACATCAGAAAAAAATTATCCAAAATAAAAACACATAAACATAAACCAAAGTTCTCTCTCCTTCTTTTGATTTCATAGCACTTTGCAATCGGATACATTGTTTTACTGGTTCTGCTCACAACACTTTGCATCATCAGTTCATGTAAGTCTTTCCCGCTATAAATATTTTTTAATACATATGGATCCCTTTCCTTTTTCTCTGCTCTCTCCAGGGTCCAGGCCTAATAGTGCTGTTAATGGATAAAAGAGTATGCACAGATATGGGGGTGGGGAAAGTGTTCCAAATTGCTTTCTAGAATGGCTGGACCAAGTCACAGCTCCATTGACAAGGCATTAATTAGGGTGCTTGTACTACATTCCCTCAAACAATTGTCACTTTCCTTTTCTTTGCCAATATAATGGGGGGAGGGGACCTTAGAGTTGTTTTAATTTGAATTTCGATAATTATTAGTGATTTGGACTATTTAAAAAATAAAGTTGTCGATAGTTTTGATTTCTTCCTTTGAGAAGGACTTGGAGATATCCTTTGATTGTTTAGTGGGGAATGGGCCTTGTTCTAATATATCTGAATCAGTTCCTTTTATATATCTTGGATAGGAAATATTTACTACAGAAAATAATTTTAAAACTTCCTGCAAAGACTTTTTCATAGTTGACTGTTTCCCTTCTAATTTTAGCTGCATTTCTTTTGTTTGTGTTAAAATGTTTTAATATCATATAGTTAAAATTGTCTATTTTATCCTCAGTGATCTCTGCTAGCTCTATCACTGACTGCATAGAGCATTGGGCCCGGAGACAGGAAAACCTGAGGTCAGGTTTAGACACTAGCTGTGATGGATGGTGGCCAATCACAGCTGAACTATTCTTATTCCTATCCCTTTCAGCTGGGTGCAATCGGTGCCCATTCCTAAGCATTTAACTTTACTTTGCTTTACTTAACTAGTTTTATTTCTCATAAACACTTGTGATAGGCTCAGATGTGTATTTCCTCATATTAGTGGAGAGTGTGCTGGACCTGGAGTGAGGAAAACCTGAAGGTTCAACTCCAGCCTCAGACACTCACTGGTTGTGTAACCCTGGACAAGTAACTAATCTGAGTTTGCCTCAGTTTCCTCAACTATAAATGGGGATAATAATAGCACCACCTTCCTCCAGGGTTGTTGTGAGGGTCAAATGAGAAGTACTGAGTATAGCACCTGATGCATAATTAGGTATTTAAATGTTTGTTCCCTTCCCTCCCCTTCTATAGCTCATGTTTGGTCATGAACTCTTCCCTTTCCATAGCTGTGAATAGTATTTCCTTTTTCATTCCTTTAATTTGTTCACTTTGTGACCTTTTATATCTATCTCCTGCCTCTGAGCATTCAGTTAAGCAGCCCTTTCTCGAACTAAACTGTCAAGCATTCAAAGTCTATTCCAGAGAACGCAACTCCCATGGGCTGGCCACATTGTTTGAATGCAAAATGTATGCTTGCCTAAAAGACTATTCTATGGAGAACTCACACAGGGCAAACCCTCACATGGTGGTCAGAAGAAGCAATACAAGGACACTCTTAAGGTCTCTTTTAAGAAATTTGGAATTATTGTGTGACATAGGAGACACTGGCATAGGACTGCTCAGCACAGCCTGCCCTCATAAAAGAAGGTGCTGTGCTCTATGAGCAAAGCAGAATTGAAGTAGCTCAAAAGAAATATGAGATGTGCAAATTTAAAGAATCCACCTCAAATGTTCACATGGACTGTTTGTGCCCGACCTGTGGTAGAGCATCCCGAACTCATATTGGTCTGATCGGCCACAGTCGAGTGCACTGTAACTTCACTCTAACATAGTGATGTCATTTTGGTCCTCTTTGAGAACATAGGACAACCACCACCCCTACCCCCAGGTCTGGAATACATTTCCTTCTCAACCCTGCCTCTTGGACTCCTTATCTTTCTTCAAAGATAGTTCAGGAGCAGTCTCTTTTGAAGACTGCCCAGACCTCCCTAGTCTTCTTCCATTTTTGCCTTTGTTTTTCCAGTACCTAACAAAATAAAACTTGGGCATTCTATGTGTACGATAAATTTTATTTTTCTGAATTAAACTGAAATTCTTAGTCTTTTTTCATTTCTCCTCCCTATCCCCTACCCCCAGGGTAGGCAGTATATATAGGAATAGAATGCCAGACTTAGAAATAGGAAGAGCCGCCTATGAATCTTACTATAGATATTTTTGTAGTTGTGGGACTCAGCCTCAGTTTCCTCATCTGTAAAAAAAGATAACAACAGCACTTGCCTCAAAGGGTTCTTGTGAAGACCAAATGAGATGATGTACGTGAAGGTTTTTTCGCAAACCTTTAAGGGGCTATAAACTTCAGGCATTATTTTTGTTATTATCCTATCTTGCATATATATATGTGTGTGTGTGTGTGTGTGTGTGTGTGTATACATATGTGTCTATATATATAGACACATATGTGTATGTATATATACACATATGTGTATATATATATATATAGTTAATTATTTTGAGATGTATACATCTGCATATGTATTTATATTGTCTTCTCTCATTAGATCTTCCTCATGGCTCTAGCCCACTCACATCTTTTTGTATTCTGTTTCTGTCAGCCAACGTCATAGCTCTCCATTAGAGATCCAAGTCATCCACAATTTCAGTAAGCATGACAACTATAAATTCACTTCTTTCAGCTATCTGTAGCTTCCATTCTTAGTCATGTCTGTTCTACTTTTTTTCCAATCTGAAGACCACTCTCGGAGAGAAGGTGGAATTGAAATAGCTATTGATTTGTTCTGATTTCTCTGTCATCTGTTAACATTGAAGTTACACTTACATCCCACAACTGTTGGGTTATTATTCTTTCTAAGAGAACAGTGCATAGAGAATTGGCCTGTAGCCAGGAAAAGCTGAGATCAAATTCTGCCTCTGATATATACTGGTTCTATAACCTAGGTATGTCACTTAACTTTTCTGTGTTCTAAGCAACTGTCTAAGACTAATAGTACTAGTAAATGTGCTGGCCTGAATGGGTAGCAGGAGTTGTTTCCTCTGGGAATGCCCTTATACCAAGGTAATGACAGGTACAGTACCTATCCACTGTTCTCTCTGAACACAGTTTTCATTTAAAACTAATTTACAGATTGTAGGGGTCTCTAAAACTACCCTAGCAACCTTTCCATGAGATACTAAGAATATATGATGCCATCAGGTCAAAAGCTTGGATAATAAATAATAAATATGTAATATAATAATAAATCACAAGACTTAAGATTTCATTGGGATAGGGAACTTCCAGGAGAGGCAATGTCCTCTACCAGTGCAGCCTGACAGCTTCTCTGTAACGTATAGCTTTAGAAAATTGTCCAGAACACTCGGAGGTTAAGTGACTTGTCTAGGATTACTCAGCTTGTACGTGTCAGAGAGGCAGGGGGTAAAACCAGCTCCAAGGCCGTCAGATCTTTATGTACTATACAACGCTCCCACTGCTGTGTCAAAGGAAAACATGTAAAATGTCCTACTGCTTTCTATGTGAAACGTGACTCAAGCCATCACCCAGAAAGTGATTACAGTACAATGATGTTTCCTGACAAGTTGGTCTCTTGTGGTATAGCATTGTTTCAACCTCCTTCCTAAAGCTTCCAGAGAGTTTTTTTTTCGGTCACACAATCAACAAGCATGAATTATATGCTTACTGTGTGTCAGGTACTGGGATATGTGATGGAGATATAAAGTAAGGGAAAAACAGTTTCTGCCCTCAATGAACTCATTTCCTAAAAGAGGACACAACATGTAATTAGTAAATCTCTAGAGTAAATGGAACACTGTTGTTGTTTGTAATTTGAATTGAAGAGGACCATGACATCAGAAAGGTGATTCCATGACTTGCAAGTGAACTGGATTTAAGTGTAGGAGGGCTGTGCAAAGTCATCTCCTGCAAAGCCATCTGGGTCCAGTGGCAAGATATAGATCAGGATGACTGGAGATGGCCCCAAATGAAACGTAATTTCAGAACTGAAGGCACTAGAAGCTGGGGGGATTGAGAAAAAATTCACAAAGAAAGCAGAACTTGAGCTGAGTGTTGAAGGAAGCCAAGGACACAAAGAGACAGAGGTGAGGAAGTAGAGAATTCCAGGCAAGGGGGACAGTCTGGAGCAAAGACAGGAGATGAAATATTGTATGTAAGGAACAGTAAGGAGGCTGGTATAGCTAGTTCAAAGAGTTTGTGGTGGGGAGTAAATTGTAAAAAGACTGGAAAGGTAGGAATAGGTCAGAGTGTGAACAAATTTAAATATCAGAAGACTTTATATTAAATGCTGGATGTAAGAGGGAGCTGCCCAAGTTGATTGTGTGGGTGGGGGTGGGGTGGGGTGGGAGATGACATGGTCAGAGCTGCACTTTAAGAAAAACACTTTGGCAGTTGAGTGGGGAGAGACCAATTAGGAGGCTATTGTGACAGCTCAAGTGAAAGATGATCAGTGCCTTACTGGGAGGTTGTGTGAATGAGAAGAATAGGATGTTTATGAAAAACATCGTGAAGAAGACAGAAAGGACAAGGTTTGGAAAACACATGCAAACCTGGTATTATGGGGATGCAGTGATGTATGCTGTGTAACTATTCTGAGGAATGCTATAAGATATACTGAATGATATGTTTTCTTTAAGACTATGTGGCCACCTTAGTAATAAGTTATGTTATGTTGTTGTGAATGTTATGCTCTAGTTTTCTGAATAAGGTTTGGTTCTGAATACATACAGAGTTCATTATACTGTGTGATTAAACCCTTGAAATTATTCACAGCAGCAGTTCTCAGGTGTGCTGCCGTGATTGGCGTTACACCTGGGTGACTGGCAATATGGTGGTGCCTTCAGCAGTAATAGAGAAGATGGGAAGAAGATTTAGAGGGAAAAGACAATGAATTCTGTTTTGGACATGTTGAGTTTAAGATGTCTATACATCACCCCTTTCAAGATTGTGACACAAAGCTAATGATAACTTTTCAAACCATTCCCAAGGTTTCCTACTAAGGGGTGGTGGTGGTAGGGACAAAGGGGTCCTTACCTTTTGTGACACTGGCCTGCTTGGCTTAGTAATGGCTGCTGAAAATCCAGGGTTATTTCGTGAGCAACCAAATATCCGTAAATCATCCCTGGAATCTGCAATCTGGAAAAAGTATACTACCAGTTAAAATACACCCTTATGTAAATACAATGTACATGCCTCATTATAAAATAGCTGAGTTAAAAGAAGGGTAATTGACCTGATCCAGCTAGATTATGCAGTGGATAGAGTACTGTGTCTGGGATCAAGAAGATCTGAGTTCAAATCCAGGCTCTGACACTTACTAGCTATGTGACCTTGGGCAAGTCAGTTCAACTGTTTCAGTTTCTTTAACTGCAAAATGGGGATAATAACGGCACCTACCTCCCAGGTTCTTATGAAGATGAAATGAGAGACTTTGTAAAGTTTCTAGTATAGTAGCAGCACATAGTAGAGGCATGTGAATGCTAGCTATTATTACTACTCACTATTACTAATTCCCTAATGCCCTTGGCATTCTTCTGTACATAGAAAGTGTATTTGGATCCATGAAAATTTTATTTTAATGACTTTAAGGCTCAATGAGAATTAAAGGAATGAACTGAAGACTTTACAAATGGCATTCTCCATGGAAAGATTCTGATTTAAATGGAAGACAATAGATTTATAGTTAGAAGGGATCCCAGAAGCCATTTTACAGATGAGAAAACTGGAGCCCTCAATACCTTGCCCACAGTCACATAGTTAGCAAAGATTGGAGTTGGGATGTGAACTCAGGACTTGAACGTCATCACTCTTTCCACTCTTCTACATGGCTACTTTACATGAAAGATTAAAATTCACTTAGTAGATACTGAAGGTGGTAAATTGCAAGGTTATTTAACAAAAGCTTTTCTCCCCATTAGATTCTTTTGCTTTGGTTAAACTCATATAACATTTCCAATAAGGACTACTCTGGTTTGCACTAGAGATTGCATCTATCAGAAAGAAATAGCTACTTTTGTGTAACCCAGCAAAGTCATTTTATCTCAGCTCTACCTGCTTACATTCCCTCCCTGGCTTAAAGACTTTTTCTTGATAGGCTGGCAGATGGAAAATCTTAATCCCTAGAAACAATGGGTGAATGTGGAACTTATATACCTTTGTGAGATTCCAGGATTAAGAATGACAATTTTTGTATGTCAAATTTTGTGTTGATTAAAAAGGTTACAGAGACACAGTTTCTGGGTAATTTAATCATTTTATTAATAAGACCAGCAGGGTGTTAATAACAGGATGGTCATTTGGCCATCTCTCTTAGACCAAAGATAATCATGGAAGTGGGTTCACAGCTTACATACCTTTGCAATATGAGCTGATGTCACCCTATCACTATGTTACCCATGGACAGAGAAAATATCTCTATACTAGATGATTCCCAGCTGTACCAGACCACTCCCAGCTATCTAGACAAAAGGCTCTGTCTCCACCCAAGCTAGAATGGAACATAATGAGGTTCCTCACCCTAGATTAAATTCATTACAAGGCTGGGTAGGGTCAGACCAAGACCTGGA
Organism: Trichosurus vulpecula; assembly: GCF_011100635.1. Lineage (NCBI taxonomy): Eukaryota > Metazoa > Chordata > Mammalia > Diprotodontia > Phalangeridae > Trichosurus > Trichosurus vulpecula. The sequence continues at coordinate 133,173,959 of NC_050577.1, read as the reverse complement.
GAGTCAATGCAATCTTATTATCAATACAGTCCTTCAAAAAAACTGAACTTTTAAAAATGAGATATTTAGAAAAAGGAGAGACCTCTGGATCTCTCCAAGACACTGGTTATTAATAATAATTTCTCTTATTCCTCCACTTGATTCTTGAGAAGAGTGGCCTTCTCAGTGAGTCACCAACTGATATGACAAACACTTCATCAAGGGTTTCTAACTATGGGACTTATAAGGGGAGACAATGTGAGGGGAAAAATGGGGAGAAACTGATTGATGCATTGACAAAACCAAAGGGGGCAGTCCCCTTTAGTAAGCAGATCTTACAGATAAAAGCCGCAAAGGGAAAAAGTAAACAGTAAAAAAAATCATAGATATAAAATTATGCTTACTGGAATATGGCTGATGTTCCATCACATGATGTTCCACACATCCATTAATCTTTTAGGTACACAAAACCTCAGCAACTCAAATCCATTCATGACCTACCTTGCTGATATCAGATTCAGATTTGCTGGAACACATACTCTGAAGTTCTCTCACAAGGTCTACCTCATCATCTGAGCTAAGAGACAATCGCTGATCCAGATTCAATCCTTGTGGTTGGTCATTCTCTAAAGAGCTATAAGAAATTTAAAAATTAAAAAAAAATTTTAAAGTGAGAAGCTTTGTTTTCCAATACAAGTCATGAAAAATGGTACCACTTTTCTGTATTAGGTGGGAAACTTTTATAAGTAATTTATAATAATCTTACAAATTCTATCCATCACCTTTCAACCTATTCCTAAGCCTTTAGGCTCATCCAAGAAAATCAGCAAGAAGTCAGAACAAAATCAAGGAGGATGGTGGTCTTACAGATCTATCACTTGTCCTTGGTAGCAGTATCAACTGAATTCCAAACTGGTTTGGACACAGAGTTCAATTTGAAGACAATGTAAAAGTAGGTTTTTTAATGGAATGCCTCAAGAATCTATTATTGGCCTTGTGTTAACCTTTTTATTAGTGGCTCAGATAAAGGCAAAAATAGCATACTTACTGAATTTTCAGATTAAACAAAGCTAGGAGGGACAGGCAGTAAGTTATATGATGGAGTCAGGATCTAAAAAGCTAACGTGTTACTTTATTTTCTTTTACTATTTGTTACAAAGTATTCCAAAAGAAAGTTAATACAAATCTTAAGCTTCATCAAGAAGCATAGTGTCCAAAACAAGGGAGACTATAATCATTCTGTACTCTGCCCTTGTCAGACCACATCTAGAGGACCGTGTTCAGTTCTGGATGCCACATTTCAAGAACATCAATAAGCTGAAGAGAACCCACAGAAGGGTGATCAGGACTGTGAACATCCCCAAGATCATTCATAGTAGGATTTTTCAAGGGAATTTAGGATGTCAACTGGGAGCAGAGAATTTAAGGAAGAACATTAAAGCTACCTTAAAATATTTAAAGGATTGTTAAAGAGGGATTAGACTTATTCTACTTGGCCTAGTAAGGCAGAACTAGTCATACTGTGTCTGAATTGTAGAGAAGCAGATTTAGGATTGATAAAAGGAACCTTACTGGACAATTAGGGCTACCCCAAAATGGAATGGACACGAAGTTAGACCTCAAAAGTCATCTTTGACTAAGGCCTGCATGATCACTTGTTGCAGCTGTGCAGGAGATTTTGTTTCAAACACTTTCTTACTCAGATTCCATAATTGAGGTTCTTCCTTTCATAACTGATTCCAATTAAAATTTTTTCCCCTATAGACATTCCTGTTACAACAGCCTCTACTTTCTTCTATTCTGAGTTGTCCTTTGTGGCCTCTTGTGGAACAAACAATAAATACATCTGCTCTCTAAAGCTGATCATAACAAAAAAGGAAAATGTTGGATGTTGGAGCGATTGTGGGAAAACTAGGACACTAATGCATTGTTGGTGAAGTTGTAAACTGATGCAACCATTCTGGAGAACAATTTGGAACTGTGCTGAAAGGGCTATAAAACTATGCATGCCCTTTGATCTAGCAATACCAAAGACATCCGAAAAAGGGGAAAGGACTTATTTGTACAAAAATATTTATAGCAGCTCTTTTTGTGGTGACAAAGAATTAGAAATGAAAGGGATACTCATCAGTTGAAGAATGGCTGAGCAAGTCATGGTATATGATTGTAACAAAATACCATTGTGCTGTTGCAAATGACAAACAGGATGATTTCAGAAAAACATGGAAAGACTTGCATGAACTGATGCATAATGAAATGAACAGAACCAGGAGAACATTGTACACAGTAACAGCAATATTGTTTGATGAACTGTGAATGACTTTGCTATTCTCAGTAATACAATGATCCAAGACAAATGCAAAGGACTAATGATGAAGCATACTATCCACCTCCCGAGAAAGAACTGATATTGATTGAATTCAGACTGAAGCAGGCTATTTTTTACTTTCTTTGATTTTTTTTCTTTTATTCAAGTCTTCTAGTACAAAATGACCAATATGGAAATGTTTTACATAATTGTACATCTTTTACCTATATCTAATTGCTTACCATCTCAGGGAGAGGAAAGGGAAGGGAGTGAGGAATAGAACTTGAAACTCCAAACTTTAAATAAAAATGTTTAAAAAATTGGGAAAAATAAAATTCATCATAATCCAAAATTATATCTACTATGTGACATGGAATCAAAATGACCAGTATAAGGTGGTACAATAACTTGCTTGTAAAAGGTCCACATTTTAGGTTGCAATATACATACTCCCCAACACAGAGGCTTTGTAATCCATTTTGTAGGCTTTGAGAAATCAGAGGTCCTGTAAAGACAGCTCCTTTTCCTAAATTCTGAACTTTCTGCTTGGCATGAGAAAAACAAGAGGACCACATACCTCTATACCTTCAGGAAAATAACAGCAAAAAAAAAAAGAACAACCCTGACACAAAACCAAACAACCCACCTACTCCAAAACTACTTTAAATCTTAGGTAAATATAACACAATTCTATATCATCATTTAAAAATGCATTAAGAATCTTTCCCAAATTTGATATTAAAAAATGAAGCCAATGCTAATTCACATAGCTCCAGGAAACTAACAACAAGAAAACCATTGCCCAAAACCTACTTTAACTCTTAAGTAATGGTAACACAATTCTTATATTATCCCTTAAAAATGCATTAAGAATATATCTCAAATTTGGAGTAAAAAAATAAAGCCAAAGCCATTTCTGACCTGGTTGAAATGGACTAAATACAGTAACACTTGATTATATTAAGTATAACAAATTTCTGAATGCTTCACACTGCATTTTTACTAACACAGAATTATTAGGTTAATGAAATATAGTCACAGCATAAATTAGTAACAAGAAAGAACAGCCTCTCCATCTATGCTATCTTTTTTCTTTTTCATCTTGCAAACAGACTCTATGACAAACCAGGTTAATCTTTCATCTTTGCTAAAGGCCTGCAATTTTGACAATGTACTCACTTTTGTTTCATTAGAGAAGCAATTCGGTTGCAATTTGGCTGCAATGTGTTCTTACTCTTTGTACCTGTGAAGGGGAAAAAGCCATTTACCAATCTTCAACAGCATTTCACTGTTTGTCTCCACCACCAAAAATAGATCACGGTGACCTTGGCACTTAAGAAAGAGCTCACAGAACTTGCCGTGCCTCCTGCTCATTGTCATATGAACAGCCTCTTCTTTTAAGTTTCCTCTCAAGACAGAGGATTTCAATAGAAATTGTAAATTACTGGGTATAGGTATTACATGTGATGGGCTCACCATAATTTATCACTTATTTTTGATTATTATAAAAAAAAACAGGACAACAAAAGCCTATGAAGATAGGCTAGAGAAATGACTTTTTTTGTTCCTGATCAAATAATTTTTGTTAGTTAAGTGCCCATTTTCTAACCAACAGCTATTTTTAGTATGACCATGACATCATTAACATGTTTTTAACAAAATTTTTTATGACGTCAATCTTTCTTTCTCTGGTGGTTGACCTAATGGCCAATGAAATCTGTTGGCTCTCTAAGATTGCTACAAGATCTCTTCAATTGAATTAGATCACCCAATCTCTTTGTGGTTTTCATCCCAAAAAGAGCCTCTTAAAATAATCTGCGTCTAGAAAAAAATTGGTCTTAACCAATTTTTTAGGAAAATGTTCACCTGTGAGGTTTTTTTTCTCTCTCTCTGCCACTGCAGAGACTGTCCCTCCATGCCTGGAATGCACTCCTTTCTTAGAATCTCTAGTTACCTTCATGTATCCCAACATCATAGGTTTAGATGAAGAACTTAAGTGACTTGTCCATAACTATTAGTCTGGCTCAGGAATTAGATTAGATTGACAGTATTATGAAGAATGGATTGGAGAAGGAATAGAGTGGCAGAAAACACTTTCCTCTTAAAGTCCCCCAAACTCTCTGGGCATCCTGTACTGACCTGAACTAAAAAGGACAAAACAAAAATAGCTAATAGGGACGCTGATATCCAAGATTCATTTCAATTATCACATATTGCCTTTTCTAATCTTTTAAGCTGCTAATGCTTAATACTTAAAATTTTTTTTACCTTATGTTTTCTTTGTATGTACTTATACATGTACATATTTTCATTCTAGATAGAATGTAAGCTCCCCAAAGGCAGGAACAACTTTATTTATCTATTTCTTTATTGGTCTTCCCAGTACCTTGGCTGATTGAGCTTCCTAGTCTGGTCAAGAAGTTTAAGGATGTTAAAGATGGAAGATAGCTATGATTGACTGAAATGACTAAAAATATTATTAAACATAAAAGAGAAGAAACTGATACCTGGGTCACTATTCTGACAACACCAAGAAAATACTGAGATTGTCTGAAAACTGTTAGGAATTCTGGGTGCAACCCTTTTCCTTCCAGGTCAGCAGGGAACATGGGATCATTAGGACATAATAAGAAAGGGGCATGAGAAGAGGCACTAGATGTGTGTGTTGGTAAGCAAAATGGGCTTTTAGCATTCAGTTCAACCAAGTGCCCTTGAAGAGTTTGGCTTTTGTTTCCTTTGATTAATTCAGTGTATTTCATTGAGTCTTACTAGGTGGTAAGCCCCAGGCCCAAACCCCTACTAGGTGCTTAGCCCATGTGGGTGTGAAGCTCCCAGGGTACTAAGGGGAAGTGCTAACTCAAGAGCCAATCATAGGAGCCTAAGTTCTGGTCATTCAGATGATGTTTGATGACATCTGAAAAGGTATAAGAAGAGAAGACAGAGCTATTTGTGCAGGGCTCTAACTCTTGGTGGCATGTAGACTCCAGGCAGCTGTAGCTAAGAGCCCTCCAGCTTGTAACCCAGATGTTGGGACTTTGTTAAACTCTGGTAACTATGTATTGGGATTTGAATGAAACAAGCTCTGTCCGTCGATGTTTGTAATTTGTATTTTGCTCTGAAGTTCAGGGTGCTGGCTTTTTCCGCCTGAACTAAGTGAATGATGTTTGTATGCTGGATTAGAGTAAACTTGTCAACCCCTTAACGTTGCTTTCCTTAGTAAAGCAGATCAAAAGAACCTGGACTTTGGCAGCGTGCATGTTGCTGGGCTTGTGTTGGTCTTTCACCCCCACAACAGCTGCTAGCCAGACTGTTGAAACAATGTGAAGCAAGAAGCCATGGCCTTGAATTTGAACACTGCTACGTGAACCTTTCCTAATCTTTTTGGCTGCTAAATATCCTAAGTTATTCATAATTATTTTGTTTATATTATGTATATTTGATGTTTCTCCCAATAGGATATAAGCTTCTTGAGGGCAGGGACAGTTTCATTTATATCTTTGTATCCTCAACACCTAGACTGGTGCCTGGCACATAGGAGATATTGAAAAATGTACAAGTTGTTTCAACTCTCTTAACCTCAGTCTCCCTATATGTAAAATGGGAGTGATAGAATAGACAAAAAAAAGACAAACATTAAGAACCTCTGTGTCAAGCACTATTATATACTGTGGAAATCAAGATGTAATCCATTCCCTGAAGGACCTTACAATGAGAAGGGAATGAAAAGTTTTAATAGAAATAGTTAATAATACATGTTATTATAAGTCAAGAATATTAAAGAGTTAGGAGACTGAGTTAAGTCATAATAGGAAGAAATGTTAAGTTAGTTCTGAGGTTTTGTTTACAGTTCTATCATTCTTGGGTTCTATGGCTCTAAGCTTATCTTCAAAGAGATTATATGACAAAAACCTCCATAGAACATGCAAATCCGTCATTTTGGTTTTCAAATCTAATAATCTACCCCCTTACCAAAGTTGTTAAGAAAGGATTCTTAAACTATAAAGCATTATATACATGTCAGCTATTATTACATAATCAATATTCAAGTTTTATGATAATTAATATTTCACAGCTCATGTATCAATTTTAGTGTGAGCAGGTGGTAAGAACCATTTTTCATCAACAGAAATGTCTAAATTAATGATGCATTAGAGGAGTTTTAATATTTTAAAAGCATCACACTATTGTAGCTGTTTTAACATGACCTACATGTTTTTTAAAATGAAATAACTGCCTAGAATTTATACGGAATGTTTTAGGGTTTTTTTATTTCATATTTGGCAACCAGTGTGTTGTTTTGAATCCTCTCAATTTACATGTCTATTTAATGTAATTTTCTTATGATTTGTGTTTTTTTACTTCTCTTTTTTATTCTGTTACCCTTTACACCAATGTGTTACAGTAAGTAAGATCAGCTATTACTGTAAAGCCCAATATACATTTGAAACGACTTTAGTAACTTCTTAATGAATGTACCTATGTAGTGCTTTGGCTAGCACAGTCCCTTGTACCTCCCATGTGCCTAAATTACTAGTCTATATGCTCTTGCTCAGAGGAGTAAAAAAGTTATTCAGGGAAGCTAAGAAATTATGAAAATTGCACACCATAGCTAGTAGTCAGGTTTTTTTTTTCCTAAGAACATGATTGAAGGCAAAAAACATCATTTACATTTTTAACCCCTGCTGCCCATCCTAGGTAGCAAAGTCTCTGAAATTTCAAAGTAGTTAAACAATAGCATGTCTGCAAGGATAAGAAATCTCTACCCTGTTATGGAAGCTTAAGACACAGCATCCAATATTTCAGTATATCACATTGTAGATTTTTATGAAAATTTATGAAACATGTTTGATCATAAACTCCTTAAGGGCAGGCACTGTTTTGCCTCTATGTGTATGACCAGCACACTGCCTGCACATAGTAGGCATTTAATAAACATTTATTGATCAACTGACTGAAAATGGCTATTTTGAATGCATTATAAAGACTACATCTTCATTTGGATATGAAAAGAAATCAACTTATTTACTATCATTTTTTTCTTGTCAAGCTTCCATTTTCACCCAGGAATATATGTTCAAGTATAGAGCTGGACACTATTTAAAAAGGTATATTTAGGAGTAGTAAATTTAAAAAAAAATAAGATAAGACAATATTCTGACAACCTCAGAGTCAATAGGGAGCCTGCCCCAAGAGTTTAAAAAGAGAATGACATGGTCAGATCTATACTTTAAGAAAATCTCTGGTGGCTGTATGGAACATGGCTTGGAGAGAGGAGAAACTTTTGAAAGGGAGACCAGTTAGTCTAAATGAGAGGAGATAAGCTCCTTAACTAGGGCAGTGACTATGTCAGCAGAGAAGGGGATCGATGTAAGAAATGTGGAGGAAGAAGCACCAACTCTGAAAACATGGGATAATGTGGAAGTGGGTGAGGGAGCGTGGAGTGGCAAAGATGACATGGAGGTTGTGATGAGAAAGATGGTGATGCTTTTAACAACAAGGAAGATTTGAAGAACGGTGGGTTTAGAGGAAAAGAGAATGTAATGAGTTCTGCAAATCCTTTCCTGCCTGACCATGCTGTTTGTCTTACTCTGTCCCACCCAAAAGAAAAAAGTGAGGAGGCAGGCAGGACTCTTACTCATAGGCCACTGCCCAGAAAGCCAAGGGCACCTACCACAGACACAAGAGAGTGGCTGTGGAGTTTTTCCAATGGCACCTACACAGATGCTGTGGCCAGTAGTTTGCATTATATCTGCCTTTAGGGGCTGGCAATTAGGTGGTACAATTGATAGAATGCTGGGCCTGGAGTCAGGAAGTCCTAAGTTCAAATCTGGCCTCAGACACTTACTGGTTATGTGACCTCAAGTCATTTAACCTCTATCTTCCTCAGTTTCCTCATCTGTAACATGGGGATCATAATAGCACTACCCCTCAGGGTTGTGAGGATCAAATTAGATAATATTTATAAAGTGTCTGGCACATATTAAGCTCTTAATAAATGTTTCTTCCCTTTCCCCTCCTCCTTCTTTTGACACCTAACTCAGAAATGAGAGGGAGGAAGGAAAGCAGCATAGGAGAGTGCTGGGGATTAAGGGTAGATAAAATTGTGTTGTTGATAAGCCCTACAATTAACTCGCTATTCTAGTGAGGCTAAGATGCTGCCAGTCTTCCCACCATGCAGTTGGTTGATTACACTCTGCCACAATGGCTTCTACTGCTGTAGTCAATGAATCCACTGAAGCTTCAAAGACAAGGTGGCATCTGAGTTGAGTCCTGAAGGAAGATGGGGATCCTGAAGGTCACAGATTAGGAGGGAGTACATTCCAGGAACAGGGAACAGCTTTATGAATGTACAGAGACAAGAGACAGAACGTCAAACTCATATGATGAAGTCTTCTCTAGGAAACCAGAATTTTAGGAAAATCACTTTGGAAGCTATGTGGAGGTTATTTATTCCAACCCTATTATTTTTCAGAGAAGCATCATGGAATGGTGGAGAGAGCTAGCTTTGAATTATCAAGATCTGAGTTCAAGTCTTTCTTCTGACAAATAGTAGCTGTGTGACTCTGAAACTTTATCTCAGTCATCTAGGCAACTTTCTAAGACTACAAAATGGAAAGTAGGTGCTGGCCTCAACTGGTAAAGCAAGCTTCCTCACCTGGCACTTACCAATACGAATGAAATCACAGCTCTGCTGTCTATCCTTCTCCCTAATTCTAGAGATAAAGCAATGGAGACCCAGAGAATTTCAGGGATTGACTTCAGGTCACAGAATAGAGCTAAGACTAGAAGCCAAGTCTCCTGCATATCAGGCTAGTGTTCTTTCTACATTTCATTTATCTATTTCATAATTTTGATATTATATGCACTAAGAAAATATAAATGGTTAAGAACAGAGAAGATAGTTAACAAAAACAAAGATAAAATTTAGGCTTCTAAATACCAGAATGAATGTGATATTTTCTAATACTTAGATTACTAAATAGCATTTTAAAAAATGCTGTATATTAAATTGAGGGGATGCCCATCAATTGGGGAATGGCTGAACAAGTTGTGGTATATGATTGTAATGGAATATAGCTGTGCTATAACAAATGATGAGCAGGTGGATTTCAGGAAAACCTGGAAAGACTTATATGAACTGATGCAAAGTGAGATAAGCAGAACCAGGAGAACACTAAACATGGTAACAGCGATACTGTACAATGATCAACTGTGAATGACTTAGCTATTCTCAGCAATACAATGATCCAAGACAATTCCAAAGGACTCATGATGAATGCTATCCACCTCTAGAGAAAGAATTGATGGAGTCTAAATGTAGATCAAAGTGTACTATTTTTTGCTTTCTGTATTTTTTCTGTTTTTTCTCCCCTTTGAGTCTGTGTTTTCTTTCACAACATGACTAATATGGTAATATATTTTGCATAATTGAACATGTATAACCTAAATCAAATTGCTTACTGCTTCAGGGAGGGGGGACATGAAGGAGGGAGAGAGAAAATTTGGAACTCAAACATTTAAAAAATGAATGTTAAAAATTGTCTTTACGTGTAACTGGGGAAAAATAAAATATTATCAAGATTTAAAAAGAATGTAAGAATACTGTATAATAAAAGCTCTATATGTAAGATGAGAATTCAAGAAAATGAGGATGGGAAATTGTAGAAGTTTTTCTAAGTTGGCATGTAACTATAATAACAAAGGAATATTTTTATATAGAGAAAAGAAGCTCTTTGCAACACATCATGTCACATTCCCTGAGGAAGCTCCTTACCTTCTGGATTTATCTCTTGTTTGCTCCAGGCTTGTGACACGGAATGGCCAGACTTCTTTCGGGGACTAGTGTTCACCTTTCTCCAAGAGTTGCTATCCCCTTTCTTCTTGGTACAATTGTAACTTGAAACCATGGAGAGAGGGAAGCTTCCTCCTTTGAAATCAGCTATATACTGATCTAGCTCTGAAACAACATATTTTGCAATGTGAAGGACTCTTCATAACATACGTACAGAATTCTGGAACATTTCCCAAAGAACTTGATTCCCCAAAGCATAGGTACAGATATTACCCAAACAGTAAGAGGTCCCTGGGAGTACATGAGAGGGAAGTGATTTAGAAATAGGCAAAATGGATAAAGAATATAAGGATGTTGAAAGGCAAAGATTAGAAAAGAGTTCGTTCCCTCCTAATACAGGACAGTTTGCAAAATTTTGCTTTTATGTCTAGAAGCTAAATTAAATTTCTGTCACCAGTCAAAAATGCTGTTTCTTTATAATTAACTGGCTGACCGCGAAGACAAACAACAATATCAAAGAGCGATGGAAATGGTGAGCACAAGTACTTCCGCGATCATATTTGGTAACTGGGAACTGTTGTGTCCTGTGATTCATTTAGTAGGAACAAATAAATGAGAACTTGTACCTGTTCTGGGGAGAGGACAGCCATGCAGAACTGCCTTATTTAGCAAAATACTGAGAGCAGCCTTCACTACAGCTTGCTGTCCTTGGCTGGGATGCTTTCGAGCAGCTGTCTGTCCCAGGCCAATCTGCCTTTTCACAGATGCTCTTGACAATATCGCTTCTTGAACTCTGGGAGCAATGACAGCATTCCACAATTTGGACATCCACCTGGGAAAGCAGAGAGAAGTCACCATTTGGCTTTGGCTAAGACAGCAACCACAGTTTTTTATTCACATGGTTATGATTGTTCCATACCACAGTGGTAAAAAGGTTAACTCGTAAGGAACCAGAAGTGTTGTTCTGGAGATTTCGTTACCTTTTCCAGTGTTGCTTTCATTTTGGAGTAAGTGGGCATATTTAATACTTCAAATTGCAGAAGTGGTATTTTTTTATCGGTGTGCAGCCAGGAAGACAATGGCATAATGAGCTGTTGATTTCCATAATTTCAAATAACATGTTGATGTCAAATATTAATTATGTTTGCTTAAGTGCCAATATTTCCCGGAATGTTAAAATGCTGTGTCTGTATTTTTACTTATGGATGAATGTGACAGACAATCACTTCATGATAAATTTTCTTCTTCAGCCCATCAGTGAGAAGAAAGGCTTGCTCTTATTCATGAGGCATTTAGGTGGCTCAGTGGATAGAGCTATGGGGCCGGAGTCAGGAAGACCTGAGTTCACATCCCTCCTCAGACACTTAATACCTGTGTGACTTAGGGTAAGTCACTTGACATCTGTTTGCCTCAACTTACTTAACTGTCAAATGGGGATAATAATATCACCTACCTCTTAGGGTATCAAATAAGATCAGGACAAGATGAGATAATATTTGTAGATATCAGCACAGTGTCTAGCACATAATAGATGCTATGTGAACGTTAACTATTACCGTTGTTCTTGCTGTTTCTCAAATATTCTACATGTAAGTAGGCTGAACAGTGTTTTACACCATACAGAATTACATTATGGTGCACAAATGTAGGCTTGAAAAACTGTGTAAATAATGCCATAGAAAGAGCATTTATCAAACACTTCCTATGTGCCAGGCACCATAAACATTCACATAATTGTTAAATAAATGAATCAAACTGGGAACTTACTTGCAGACCAAAGCCCGTTTAAAAAAAACCCAAACAACAAAACCATGAATCTTTTTGCAAGGTTAATTAGTCATCCTATAATTTCCTTTTCTGTTTCTCTAAGTTGGATTTTCACATATCTGATTTTATAAATGTAGGATATGCTTATGGTTATTGTCATAAGTAGGGAATGGAAGATGTAGCTTCTCCTTAGGGTGCTAAATTTAGAGGGTACCAAAGTACAGAAATAACTGTCTTAGCAAAAACAATTAGTTCAGAAGTAGGAAGCTACTGGTGAGCCTACCCATCACCACCCAGCAGTGTTCTCACACCAGCATCCCAGCATCTGTGTCTCTGCCATCACAGGTCTCTTACTCCATGACCCTTCACAGAGGGTGCATTTTGTGCATTTCCCATAAGAGCAGCAGATGATGATTCCCCAAAGCATAACAAATTTTAGTTATGGTTCTGCACATACCAAAGAATTAGAACATATCTTGCTTCAATTGTCCATAGTAATGAGGGACAGGGAAATAATGAATAAATTAAGCCCATAGATCATTTACAGCTTCATTTTAGCCAATAATTTCTATCTCCTTCTCAACCAAATGTCTTAGGAGAGTCTTTCATAACCGACTAATATGAATTTTGCTTTCTATAATTTTTCTGTCCACACTCAAAGCTGGAGATGTTCACGAGTAGGCGGAAAACAGAAGAGAGGAAGTGAAGAGGGGTCCATACATTGAGATTTTAATTAGTGGGTTTTAAAAAAATAATGTAAATATCTTCAACCTTAACTACAGTTAGAGGAGAAGACCTTTTCTGAGACTTAAGATTATCTGAACTGTATTTTCCAAGCATGAAAAAACTATGTCATTTATATTTATTAATAAATATTCTTTCAATATTTAAATGCAAACTGAATGGCTTGTCAAAGCCACAGAGGATCTGGACACAAAACACAATTAGACCTTTAATTATAATAAGGAACTCAGAGGAAGTTTTTTGAGAGACAGTTTAGGGAACTAGATAGAATGCTAGACTTGGAATCAGGGCAACCGGGGGTTGAATCCCATATCAGCCACTTAGAGCTCTTTGACCCTAGGTAAACCACATTACCTGTCTAGGCTTCATCAGTAAAATAAGGGGGCTGGGGCTAAATGCCCTCTAAGGTCCCTCCTACTTCTATCTCCAGCTCCCATGACTGTTGTCAATTCAGATATAAAAGAAGTAGGTTCCCGCTGACACATTTCCTCTAAGTTCCTCGATAAGAAAAAAAAAAACATTTCTCCTCATTAAAATGATTCTGTTTTTTATATATGAAGAGTCTGAAATTCTAAATTCAGCAAGAAAAGTAAAAAGTGAGTACTGATGATTCCCACATAAATACATCTCAACATAGGCCTACAGTTCCCCACCCACCTCAAATATCACAATTTCTCTCTAGAAGCATCCATATCCACACCTTTGAACTTGAAAACAAAGAAAAAAGTCACTTACCTCACTGTTGCCTGGGCATGTCCTGGAACTACTGGACAAGACAGGAAATATTTTGGCCCAATCAGTGCTTCAGGTGTGCCTAACCGAGACAAGCAGGAGTTCAGCTGGTGCCAGACAGTGAGAGTCCAGTCTATGACCTTGCACACGGGGTCACAGGGTGAGGGCACTTTACCTCTGAACTAGAAAGAGAAGAAAACAACTCAGGTTTTAGCCTAGTATTGGCTTTGGAAGGTCCCTTTCACTTATTTGTGAAGAAATTTGTAAAACTATTAGTTAACAAGACTCAACCAATAAAAATGTGACTAATACCCTTTGATTGATATAGTTATATCTTTATTGGGCCCATGCCTAGAAGAGGAAGAAAGACCCATGTGTATAAAAATATTCAAAGCATCTTTTTTTTGTAGTAGCAAAGAAGTGGAGACCAAAGGTGTCTCTATCAATTGGGGGATGGCTGAAAAGATTATGGTATATGAATATAATGGAATAATATTATGCTATTTAAAAAAGACAAAAAAGTTCAGAGAAACATGGGAAGACTTACATGAATTGATATAAAGTAAAGTGAGCAGAACCAGAACAATTTATACCATAATAAGACTGAAAGACAAACAACTTTTAAAGACTTCGGAACTTTGATCAATGCAATGGCCAGCCACAATTCCAGGGGGCTGGGGATGATGTATGCTACAGATTTTGTAACAGAGAAATTTTGGATTCAAGATGGAGAATGAGACATGTTTTTGAACATGTCCAATGTGGGAATTTTATTATATATGTATATATATATATATATATACACACACACACACACACACACACACACATACATACATACACATATACATATATATATATACATATATATGTTAAAGGTTAAAGGTTTTGTGGGGTTTTGTTTTGTTTCTTTTTAAATTGAAGGTAGGGCAGGGTTGGAGAGAGGGAGGGAAAATAAATATCTGTTAATTGAAAAAAATAAAAACAAAACAAAATGAAATAAAAACATGGCTGAGTTTCAACTTGTCTATCACCAGACTGAAAGTGGATTGGGTACAGCAGGCATGAGAAGGATGGTAGGAGGGAGTCAATGATTAACATTTATTAAGTCCCCACTGGGTCTAGAACTTGGTGCTAGGTACAGAGGGAGCTATAAATTTTAAATAAGACATGGTCCCTGTCTTCTTGGAACTTAAAGAGTCTAGAAGGGATGGATAGGAAAACAAGTATAGAACAATAATGCAAAAATATTACATGATAAGATTATTAGAGAAGTACAGAATGAAAGATACAGAATGAAGTTTTATGGGAGGTCTTGGAAGGCCCTTCCCTTTCAGTCTGAAATGAATGATATTAAGTGATGATCCTTCTCCCAACAATAATGAACTACTGGTGGAGGAGGCAGGAAGGATAAAGTACTCTAAAGACTCTCAAGCTCCTCCTTAAACCAAAACCCTAGCTTTCTGACTAAATAAGGCCCTAGAAAAAGTAAGTGAGAGAGACATTATAGTGTTTCTTTCTCTTTTGTGTTCAGGAAACACCACACATTTCCTAGCATGATTGCGGAGACTGGATTGAGTGTAACTCCCGTTTAATTTTTTAAAAATTATCTTTTAATTTCTAAAAATTTTCTTTATTACATATTTGACAAACATGAACATTACCTTATACTAAAAAAAAGAAAAAAACAGAAAAATATTATATACGATACGGTGAAACTCTTGTCTTTTTCCCCTTCTGAACTTCATTCTGATTGATCTTTTTAATGTATTTTTAATGTTTCATTGATGTTATTTTTTCTTCTTTTTTCGTATCACTATCATGATCCCCCCCCCCCAAATCTCTCTCCTTCCTCAATAAAAAAAGCTTTTCATTGTACCAAATAAGTGTTCTAGGCAAAACAAATCTATACATTGGTCATGTCTGAAAACACATGCCTCATTTGGCACCTCTAGTCCACCACCTTTATTAGGAGGTGGAAAGCGGGATTCTTCATGGGTTTTCAGGACTCATGATTGGTGTTCTTATAAATCGATCATAGTTGTCTTCCTTTATAATATTGTTGTCATGGTATAAATAGTTTTGCTCATTTTACTCTGAATTCATTCATATTCCTAGGTTACTATGAATTCATTCATTTTGCCATTTCATACAGCATAGTTTCATTCCATTACATTCATTTACCAACACTTGTACAGTTATTTCCCAGCTGACAAGCACTCATTTTCCAGTTCTTTGCTATAACAAAATAGTTGCTATAAATATTTTTGTGCATATTCATCCCTTCCCTCTTTCCTTGGTCTTGTTGAGGTATCTCCAGTAATGGCATCACTGGGTCAAAGGATATGCACAGTTTAATTTACATCTTTGGGTACAGTGCCAAGTTGTTTTGGAGCAATTCACAATTCTACCAACAGGACATGCCTATCTCCTCCCAACAACTGTCCTTTTTCTTTTCTGTCATCTTTGTCTACCTGACATGAGTAAGGTAGAACTTCAAATTCATTTTAATTTGCATTTGTATTATTAGTAGTAATCTGGAGCATTCTAAATTGTGATTGTTGATCGCTTCTGTTTTTTCTTTTGAGAAATCACCTTTAACCATTTCTTCTACTAAGGAATAGCTGTTCTACTCTCATACCTTACTGTGATTTGGAGGTAACCCTGGGCTCCTAAAAGATCTGTCTGGAATGTGTAAAGCTCTGAAAAGGTTTACCAAGATGGAAAAGATCAACATGCAGGGACAGAGATGTCTCAGCTGAGTACCAACCCATCTAAGTTCAAAGAAGCTCATTAATAGAGGGTGTAGTAGCAATTTTGATTTGAAGATTTTTTTCCAGCCCATTAATAGGCCATGTGACCTGCTTACCAGGAAGCCTAAGACACATGTGGTGGGAGGAGCTTCCTGACAGAAAGAAGAAGTTATGTCACAGGAAATGGAGAGAGAGAGATGTCACGGCTGCTGGTGGCTGCCCTCATGATTGTTAGAACTGAACTGAACAGGCTGACTTAGCTGTACTGTGTGTTTGTTCTGGGGAGGACCCCAGCATGGGGTTGGAGGATGTTGAGACTCCATGTTATGATATTCTGTTTTGAATATTTTGGGTTCCTTGCTTTTATGGTCAAGTGGACTGACTGGCTGTGGAGTTGAGCATTTGGTTATGGGATATGGTTCTCTGGCGTCTGAATAAATGTTTTACGTCTTCTACCCTCTACGTGGGGAGTCTCATATACTTTGTGATACAGAACTACATAGGCATTTTGACAATTATCACCTACATTGTTATTATTGCCTTACTGTTTCAGAGGGTTAGCTATCAAGTGGATAACATTTTTGGCCCAAGAAATGAATAAAAGCTGTCTTCTATTTACAGTTTATTCCAATGTATCATGTACATTTTTTGTACCTAATTATCTGCATATTGTCTTTCCCACTAGACTGTGAACTGTTTGAGAGCAGGGACTATCCTTTACCTTCCTTTGCGTCCTCAGTGCTTAGCACATAGTAACCACTAAATAAATGTTTACTAATATGAAGGATTTGTGATTTTTATCAATGGAAGTAATGCCCATGTGGACAAAACCTCAGTTTTTTTGGAGTACTGGGAGTTCAAGGAAGGAGAAGTTACTGTAGGATTGGCAGGGTAAGTTTGACGTAACATGTTGAATTTGGAATAACCTGACCTTAATATAGATTTACAGATTTACAACACAATGAATTCAGGAAATCTTATTTTTTTTCTTAAATAGGGAAACATTTAAATTAATGGATTCAAAGTAGAAATAATAACATTGAATATTCCTGAGTACCTGTAATATGTTGGCCTTAGATTACAGTTACTGGTTAAGCTTTTTAAAAAAATGATCTAAAGTAGTGATATCTATAAATTTAAGGAGTTAAGAATGAATAAGAATGCAAAGCAGCTCTTCTAGATTGAAGGGACTTATATTCACTTGGAAAAAATGTGCTAATTTTCAGTAATATTCCACATAATCCTTATGGTGGTACCACAATATTCAGTAATATACCACATAATCTTTATGGTAGTACCATTTTTTTTGGAAATTGTATTGGTTGAGATTCAATTTTTTTCCTATATCTTGTTCCGCTAAGGTCATGAATTAGACTATTCATTGTTTAAAGAACTCCAAACTTTTAAACTGTTGTGAAATATGATATAGTAGCTGCCTTTTCTTTCATTTTTGATGAAATGAAATCTCTACAATGCCAAGTAACTAGGATTAAATTTTGAGAAGGAAATGTGAAATGTAGTTATGGCAAAGCAAATTAAGAGACCTGGGAGGTGAGGGGAGGAACATGGCTACCATGAAAACTCAGGTTTTTTTTTATAGTTAAATACTTTTGTTTCTAAATATAACTTCTACCTACAGCTACCCTATTTTTATAATCTTTCCCATGGAAATGTTCCCATATGAATTCTGAGATCAAGGCCTATAAATGATGAATATTATAGTATCTAGACATTGATGAAAATCAATTTATGGTTTTAAGTCACACTCCATGGTGTGGAGGTGACCTGGGATTCCCAGAGGCCAAGCCAGCAGAGTAACAACTCTGGCAGATAGTCAGCCAGTAACAGACCCAGAAATGGACTCTGTCAGCTTTAGAAAAACACATCACCAAAAAGTTGGCTACCAAGTGATTTTTTTGGAGGAATCATAACAACTCATGAAGCCATCTACCAAGGTGCAGAAATAATAATGATGATGACGATAATGATAAACATTTATGTAGCACTTTAAGTTTTATAAAGCTCTTTACAAATATTATCTCATTGTATGGTCACAACAACCCATAAGGTATATATTCTTATTATCCTCATAATTATCGAGATAAGGAAAATGAGACAGGCAGAAGTTAAGTGACTTTCCCAGGCTCACACAGTTAATAAATGTTTGAGGCTTCATTTGAACTCAGGTCTTCCTGACTCCATGTCTACTGCTCTATTGATCTGCATGGCTGAAAGGAATTCCAGAAATCAATGAGATTAAAAACCATGTGTAGTATCAAATTATGCAAACAGTTAAAGTGAAAAATTTAAAAGAATTACAGGGAAAAATTATCTTTTTTAAAACCCCAGCTTTCTTACATGATGGTGAGAGAGTGAAAAAAGAAATTAATACCAAGAAGCAGTTAAATGCCATTAAGTTTTGTTCTGTTTACCTTAATGTAGAGTTCTTAATCTGAGGTCTATGAACTTTTAAAAAAATTTTGATAATTGTATTTCAATATAATTGGCTTCCTTTGTAATACTATATGTTTTATTTTATGCAGTTAAAAACATGAATCTGAGAAGGGCTCCACAGACTTTGCCAGACTGCCAATGGGGTCCAGGACCCAGAAAAGTTTAAGCCCCCTCCCCACTTCCACCCCATATCACCATCTAAGGTTGCTGATATGCTATAGTTGCCTTTCATTCTTATATGTTTTCCTCCAGAATGAATTTTTATTAATCTATCTGATATGCTTCTTTTGTAAATGAAAAACCCTTCTGGTCTCTCTCTTGCCCCTTCTTCCCCCCTTTCATCCTCCAATCATTCAGACACAAGGGAAAAGAGAGCAGTATTATGAAGCATGGAGCTGTCTTTTCCTAAAAAAAGGCCAGCACTTCGCTTATTGCCTGAAATAATGCCAACGCTGCAGGATGAAATCTGGCCTATTCCATATGTGGGCATGTGACTTGAAGCAATGTAATTCATATTTTAATCATGATGAGGCTGTATGACTATCAATAATAGGGGGAGCTCAGACACATGCTACTAATCTCTGCCCACCTGGTTGGTAGGCTTGCAATGCCTTTGGTCATAAGCAATAAAATCCTCATTGGGCAATCAATCTTCTGGTGGGAAGAACTTTTTAATAAAAATGCTAATTTTCGAGGAGTAACTGTATCTTTTTCATGATGCCTAAGACTAAGAGAACTGCAGAACTCTTAGCTCACATAACAAAATCTTACTTTCATTGTTGATATAGCAGAATCCTGCCCTGTACCCTCAGGCTATATATCCTCCAAGGATATATAGCCCCTTCCTATAACATTCAGTGTCATTTTTTATGGAATGCTAAAATATGACATTTTATAAAAATGGATTTCATTGAGGGGGCTATATAATTTCTGTTCATATTACTGCAGATCACAAAACAAACTGAATGGTGATCAAATATAACAAAACTAGCTGGCTTAAATAGTAATTTCAAATTCACAGCCAAGAGGACATGATAAAAATGCTACTCAAAACTTAATGTACACATGTAATGTGTATTTTTAAATTTTTACTTTTTGGTCCAAATCTGTGATTTTTATCAATGTAGGGAACTCTATCAAGAGACGCAGAGAAGTAATCTCTTTGCAACTTCTAGTCCAGGGCTGGGGGATCTTCAGCCCTTAGGCTGAATCTGAACTTCACAGAACAAATCCCCTTAATAAAAGGATTTGTTCTGTAAAACTTGGACTCAGTCAAAAGGCCCCACCCAAGGACCTAGAAGACCACATGTGGCCTCCAGGTCCTAGGTTCCCCATCCTTGTCTAGTCTAACAAATCTACCTGAAGCACTGAGGAGTTAAGTGAATAGTAAGTGCCCATAGTTATCAGAACCTGAATTTGAATCCATGTCTTCTTGCCTCTAAGACTGGCTCCCTAACAACAATGCTATGATGCTTCTCAAGTAGTGTGTGTGTGCATGTGGGTTAGGTGGGTGTGTAAGTTACTTACATCATTTCTGTATATGTATAGAAATGTATTTTATACACATGTATAAATCTATACACATGCATGTATATACATGGTGCAATTCACATATTAAAATAAAGGAAATATAGTACAACCTTTCTTATGATTTGGTCAATTAGAGATCACGGGCCTCATTAAGCTTCATTCAGAAATCTGGACAGATAGGCCAATGTGTTAGCTGCTCCTTCTCTGTTACCTTATTTATAACTTTCCTTCTTAAAAACCTCTGTAGCAAGCCATGCATTGGCTCTCCATCCCATCTTAGCTGAACCCAGCGGAAATGTTGCTGGACCAACAAATCAGAGCCCTGGAGACGGGATTTGGCAATTGTCCCCATCAGAAAGCAGTTCTCATGAAAGTAATAGGACTCAGAGGTTCCATTTCCTAAAAATGAACCAAAAGTAACAGGGATATGACAATCAAGTTTCACACAGGCCACGATATGTAACAAATGCAAGCTTAGCCATTAAAATAAGAATAGGCATTTAAATTTTCACACGGACTGTTAAGAGCCAAATACAAGGAGATGCAGGCTTCCTGATTTGTTCTCCCTTTACCTTTTAAAAAAGTACAGGGGTTTTCAGTGCTACGATTTTCAAGTGGTGCCAGAAAGTCTCCCAATAGCTCAGATAATGAAGCTTTTTCCAAATTCTCCAAGACAATGATGACTTTCTTACTTAGAGGAGGCTGTTTCACTGGGATAAGACAAGCTATGAGAGAAGGAACAATGGAGGAATTAAAGATTTAATAAATTGGAGAGCAAAAAAAAGTATATAAGAGAAAAAAAAAACGATGCAAAAATACAATTGTTTGACCTCCCCCCACCCCACATAGAATAAACAAATACTATGGTAGAGTAAGAGGCACAGGGCATAGAGCACTTGCCTTGGAGTCAAGAAGACTCATCTTTCTGAGTTCAAATCCGGGCTCAGACACTTACTAGCTGTGTGACCCTGGGCAAATCACTTAACCATGTTTGTTTCAGCTCTTCATCCGTAAAATGAGCTGGAAAAGGAAATGGCAAACCACTCCAGCATCTCTGCCAAGAAAACCCCAAATGGGGTCACAAAGAGTTGGATACTACTGAAATGACTCAACAACAACATGGTGTAGTAGGAAGAGCATTCGGTTTTAAATCACAAGACTTAAGTTCATTACCCAATTCTGCTGCTATATATGTGACATGAGACTCTGAGAAATCTCATAATCGGGCTGGTGTCAATTTCCTTATCTGTAAAATGAATGGAGTTCAGAGCCAATTAATAAAAAAAAAATATTAAGGATTTACTATGTTCTAGGGACTGTGCTTTATAAAGATGATCTCATTTAATCCTTCCAATCACCCTGGGAGGTAGGGAATGTTATTATCTTCATTTTACAGTGGAAGAAACTGAGGCAAACACAGGTTAAGTGACTTGCTGAGGTTCGCAGAGCTGGTGTCTGACACTGGATTTGATCTCAGGTGGTACTGACTCCAGGCCCAGCACTGTGTTATCTAGCGGCCTAGGTGTGGGTGGGGAAACATGACAGTGTATGAGATACCATCAGATCTGTGCTTTAGGAAAACCACCTTGGCAGCTGAGTGGAGCATAGTTCGAGGAGGGGAAATATTTGGTGCAGGCAGACCAATAAAGAGGTTACTGCAACGATCCAGGTGAGAGGTGATGAGGGCTGGTACCACTAGGGTAATGCCCATGTGAGTGGAGAAATGGGGACACATATGAAAACTGCAGATTTAGAGCTGGAAGGGGCCTCTGAGGTCACCTACTTCTGTCTCATTTTACAAATGATGAAATGGAGACTTGGGGTGGAGAATTAAGTGATTTTTTTTTCAAACTCTTATTGATAGTAAGAGGCAGAGGTAGGATTGAAATCCCAGCAGATCCTCTGACTTCTAATCCATCACTGAGTTGAATAAGATGAAATCCATTTTAATTTATAATCTTTTCAATACATTCAGTTAAATTTACCATGCACTGACTAAGGGAAAGGCACTGTGCTAAGCACTGAGGGTACAAAGTATCAAGGCAGAAATAAAACAGTACTCGGAATTTAAGTTTCTTGAAGCCAGAAGCTGTTTGGTTTTTGTCTTTGTACTTTGTATCCCAGGGAACTAAGAATCAGAGAAACTAAGAGATCACCATTAAGCCATACAACTAGTTTTGGTAGAGGCAGGATTAGATTTTGCATTCCAATGGTATTTTTGCTATTGTATGCATTAATAAACATATATGCTTATGCATGTATGTACGTACATGTATATATGTAATTCATCAGAAAGAGGGAAGAAAACCTGATACATATTAATTCAAAATGAGACTGTTAAATAATTTCAAAATTAATACTTTATGTAGGAAACAGATTAGCTGAAAATACAACATGTAAGTTTATTATTTATGTAATAAAACAGCTTTCTTATCAGTGAAGATTCTGAAAAAAAAATTAAAAATTTTGTTTTGAAACTTGAGAGCCTAATGCTCTCTAATAAAAAGAAAAGAAAGACCCATTTGAAGATGTGAAGGATCATCCTGCATTATCTCAAGAAGCCAATAACCACCTATTCTCTATTCTTGATATTGTGCTAATAATTCACTTTCACATTCAGAAGAACTCCTTGGGCCTGAGCCTGAAATAGCTTTTTGAATTTTATCAAATTCCCAGAAAAAAATCTTCCACAATCTCAAAAAAATGCTTGGCTGCTTCCAAATTTGATTTGTATTCTGCAGTGGGCCATCACATGAGTATCTGCTATGCTCCTGACGAAATTATTTTCATCATAAACACTACAGCAGTGAGGCTGCTGTAAGGTTCTAATTCTCAAGAGACCATGATATTTTCCAAAGATAACATTCATTACAAAGGTGCAATGAACCTGTAGGTATAAATAAGCTATTAATTTTAATTAATTTTAAGCACACACATACTGTTTTTTAAACCTCCTAGTGACAAAACAAATCGACTAGACTCAAGGGATATGATATTTGTTCATTTTGCCATTTATTTACTTGTTCCTGGCAGATCTCAGCTTGGTTTCCTCTCTCTGTACAAATGTATGTGTCCAGTTCTCCTGGCTTATTTTCAAAGGAGAATGGAGCTGCTAGAAGTTAGGTGAATAGACCCATCTGGAACATGTCTATAGAAGTCATAGAAATGGATGATTCATTCTAATGGTGCCCACAATAAATCAAGAAGCATCTATGGCTTGCTATGTGCCAAGTGCTAGAGATACAAAGAAAGGCAAAAGCACAAAAAAGTCTTTGCCCTCAAGGTGCTTATATGCTAATGGTGGAGACAACCTATAAATAAATAGGTGCAGATGCAATAAATATAGGATAGAAAGCAGATAACCTTAGATCAAGGAGTTTTTATTTGTGTCATGGATACAAATTGGGTCATTCTTTATTTGTGTCATGGTCCCCTTTGGCAGCTTGTGATACCCACAGACCCATTCTCCAAAGAAGGCTTTAAATGCACTAAATAAAATACATAGGGGATTACTAAGGAAATCAGTTATACTGAAAGAGTTATCAATCTAAAAAAAACAGCTTACAGACCCCCAGGTTAAGAACCCCTGCCTTACAGCAATGCCAATGACCTACAAGCTTAATCCAAAAATTCTAAATTAAAATTGTTCTCCTCTCTTCCTCAGGATCCCACCCCAACCTCACATTCTTATAGGAGATGACATCTTATTTAAGAAAACACTGAGGCTATATGACCTGAACACCCTCAGCTCCTCAATGCCTTCTTCTCCCTCTTTTTTGCTAGTCTCAAAAGAGATAACCTCTATGCAGGCAGTCTTGAAGCTACTTTTTCTTCCTGGGCCCTTCCTTGCCCTCACTCCCTTTTCCTGGGTCATGCTCCAGCAATCAAATAAATCATCCCCCTGCTCTCCAGCTTCTTTATTTTCTTTCTTTTATTTGGCTTTTTTTCAGCTGATTTATAAACACCTTGGTGACCCCAACCCAAAATAAATGAATAAAAGCCTTCTCTTGACCCTTCTACCACTCCTAGACAATGTATTATCTAAACTTCTCGAAAAAGATGTCTATACCCCATGTCTCCATGCCATTACTAGCCTCTTTTCCCTTTTAACACCTTACATTTGGGTGTTATCTCCACCTTCAACCCCCCTCCAACTCCCAGCACTCAACTGAAATCAAATTTTCAAAGATCAGCAAACTTAATGACATTTGATCTCCATGTAGCTTTTGACAATATCTATCACTACTTTCTTGGCTTGAGAAAAGCTACCCTCCTGGTTCTCCTCTTGTCTTTTTTAACTGGTTCCAAGGTTCTGTCAGTGTCTGTCTCTTTCTCTTCTTTTCCTCAGCAATCTCACTGACTTCCAGCACTTCAGTGATCATCTATGCAAATGCCTCCCAAGTCTCTATTCTTGGAGCTGACTTCTCCACCAAGCTGAAGGCCTGTGTCTTTACCTGCCTATAGGTTATCTCTACCTGACTGTGTAAAGGGACCCCAAAATATAAGTTTATAATCTTTCCTCCTAAAGATGTTCTTCTTTATTACTTCATTATTTGCCTGTGGTACCTGTTTTTAACCTGTTTCTCTTTCTTAACTTTGGAGTTATCTTTTACATTTCCTTCTCTCTCACCCCTCATATCTAATGGATTATCAAGTCCTACCTACTTCTAAACATCTTTCCCTATGTTGCCTCCTCCTTTCCCCCAATACTACAAACCTAGAAGAGATCCTCATTACCATCTGCCTGGATTTGGCCAGGTCTTCATGCTTTGACTCTCTCCTTTCCAATTCATCTTTGAAACTTGTGTTAGCTTTAACTTTCTCACACAGAGATCTGGTCATATCAGTCCTCTGCTAAAAAATCTTCAATTGCTACCTACTGTGTCAAGAGTTCTGCTTGATATTCAAGGTCCTTCATTAATATTTGGTTATTCCGTCTTTTTAAACATCATCTCAAATTACTCTATGCTCAAATGAACTGACTACTTTCCTGTCCTAATCTCCCACTTTGGTACCTTTTGAGGTTTTCTTCCTGAATCCCTAGGATTATATAATTCAGATCCAGAAGAGATCTCAGAGATCAAATAACCTAAGCTTCTAATTTTACACATCAAAAATCTGATGCTTAAGAAGGTGAAGACAACTTGTTCAAGATGAGAGAGGAAAGAATGGCAGAGCTGAGGTTCTAATCCAGGTCTTCTGACTCCAAATACACAGATCTTTACCTGTGCAACCCATAACTGCTTTTGGATTGTGACAAAGATTTCTGTTAGACTGCCTCCTTAGCCTGTTCTATTTTTCCTGTCAAATTTTCAGACTTCCACAGGCCCCACTTTATCCATTTCACAATGGGCAACACTCCCTCCTAGTTCTGTGACCTAGACTCATAAGTGATGCATATCAGTTCCATGCACACCATATATTTAAATGTTTTCTTTATGACATCTCCCTAATAATTTACATCTTGATATTTCAAAAACAACTTTTATTGGGTTGGTGGTACCTTCAAAAGTATGGATGATGGCATACTTACTGGTGAAGAGAAAACTCTGCCCCACTTTTGTCTGTGGGGGAAGGGAGTGTCAAGTCCATCTGAAGCTCCACTAGCCTTGGGGGAATGGACTTTTTTAAAATCACACTCTAGAAATGGAGTCACTGAATTTAGGGTGCTAAGAATTTTTGAGGGATAAACTTAAAAAATTAAAGAGAATCAAACATCCATTTTAGACTAAAAAAAAGACCAGTACAATATTTCCTTTCCTTACCCAGTGAAGCAGGGAGAGAAGCCTCAAGGGATTCTCATTTCAGATGCTAAGATCCCAGCATGCTTGCATTCCTACAAGCTCTCCCCCATACCTGGAATGTACTTCCTCCTCATATCTACCTGTCAGTCCTTGTCTTTCTCCAAAGCTCAGCAGAGTCCATCTGAAGCTCCAGTAGCACTGGGGGAGTGGCCGTTTTTTTAAAATCACACTCCAGAAATGGAGTCGCTGAATTTAGGGTGATAAGAATTTTTGAGGGATAAACTTAAAAAATTAAAGAGAATCAAGCATCTATTGATGCAGGATCAAAAAATGTAGTTTCACTCTAAGTTGATTCTAATAATATAATTATATATAATTACTAAAACATTAACTATTCTCACAAAATTTGGTTATTTCATAATTTCAAATTCAAATTTTTATTCTCTTTCCCCTTCTCTTTTTCTCCCTATTTCCACATGTGCCCTACTCTACATGCACACAGTTAGCATTTCAACAAAATAACTTAGTTATCATTCACTTCATGCTGTTGTGCAGGCATTCAGTCATGTTGGACACTTTCTGACCCCACAGACCATTCTGTCTATTAATGGAGTTTTCTTGGCAAAGATGCTGGAGTGGTTTGCTATTTCCTTCTCCAGTGGATTAAGGCAAACAGAGGTTAAGTCATTTGCCCAGGTCACACAGCTAGTAAGTGTCTGAGGCCAGATTTGAATTCTGACTCCCAGCTCTCTAGCCACTGAACCACCTAGCTGCCCCTTTATCATTTACTGTTGTATTTGATTAAGAAAAAGTATCATTAACTGTTGCATTTTATTTTTTTTTAAATCTGCCCTACTAACCTAATTCCTTTCTTAGCCTTGGGTAGAAATCTGACTCAACTCTATCATGTTAGCATCTTACCCAAAATGACAGAGCCATATTATTATCTCCAGACAATAGCAATGTGAGAAACCAGATGTATTAAAAAACTGAATCTTATTAGCTTAAATGCTGTTTTACATTTTCCTAGAGTTTATCTTTTCCATTTTTAGTTTTCCCCCCTCACTTTCTCAATTTTTCACTCCATCCATTTTAGATTAAAAAAAAAAAGACCAGTACAATATTCTCTTTCCTTACCCAGTGAAGCAGGGAGACAAGCCTCAAGGGGTTCTCATTTCAGTCACTAAGATCCCAGCATGCTTGCATTCCTACAAGCTGTCCCCCATACCTGGCATGTACTCCCTCCTCATATCTACCTGTCAGTCCTTGTCCTTCTCCAAAGCTAAGCTGAGGTCCTATCAATTTCATGATGTCTTCTCCATTCTTCATTACTAGTGCTCATGCCTTCGAATATATGTATATTTATCCCTATGCCCATTAAAATTAAGATCCTTGATTTTTGTCTGTGTCTCCAATATATTGAGCATGATAGATACAATGTTGAAATGAATTCCTGAAATACTGTTATTACCTGTTTTTTCCCCATCCTAATCTTCTTCTCCCAGTCACTTTCCTTCCTTTCTTCTAGGTTCTTCCTTTCTCCTTTCTTCCTTACTCATTCCCTTTCTCTCCCTCCTTTCATGCCTAAGGCACTCTCTTTAGATGAATTAAGAATAAAGGCCAGATGTTTCTGATACAAATAGGTTTCAAATACACCCATTTGTATTCATGCTTCCAACTACGTTGGGTATCACTATGACTAAGTGAGATTGGACTAGCTCTTCCTCCAGAGTGCAATTTAAGACCAAAATGAAAAGGATTTCTAAGTCAATTCTCAGTGTTTCACCACTGCCTCCCAATAAATACACCCGATGGAGACATAAAGTTTAAGATAAATCAAGTCCACTAGCATTTACTAAGTGCCTACTAGGTGCTAGGCATTTTACTGAGCATAAGCCAGCAGTCGATCAGTAGAGGGTAATACTTAGTGGGTGCCTACAGAATCACAAGATCACAGGAAGGGAAGGAACAAATACACGCAGCCAAATGAACTGACTTTAAGTAATCAATCAATCAATATTTATTAGGCAACTACTATGTTCCAGGCACTGTGCTAAGCACTGTAAATAGTGCAGATTTCTAGAAAAATTATAGTAGGATTCTTTTTTTTCCCTTTAAGATCCTGTTCAAATGCCACCCTTCTAGATGAATTCTTTTTTGATCCATCTAAATGGATAGATTCCCTCCACCTGAAATTGTCATGTATCTATTTTACATAATCCTGCAGTGTATATTCATAAATATTGTCTTCTCTAATAGAATGTAAGCTCCTTGAGGGCAGGGACTGTCTATTGACTTTGTATCCCAATATTTGACCCAGAGCAGGCACATAATAAATGCTTGCTGAATTGTCTGAAACTTAGTTGGGCTCTGGCTTACCATAGGATTTGATCACTTATTATAATGCTGAGAAAAAAAAATTAAAATAGGGCAATCCAATGAGGTTTTCCTAGCTCTGTTATTACACAGAGTGGGTTAGGAAATCTGGAGTTCCCCTTTCTCAGGAAGACCTAAAAAAGCCTGTCCTGAGTTCAAATTCTACCTCAGATGTGCCCTGAGCCCATCATTTAACTTCACCTTCCTCATCTGTAAAATGAGGCTAATAACAGATAATAAAGGAGATAATAAAAGCACTTCACAGAGTGGTTGTCAAGATGAAAGGAAATAACATGTAAGGCAGTTTGCCAACTTTAAAGCTCCATGTAAATTCTACCTATTATTATTATTATTGTTATTTTATTTTCATTATGCAGCCTTAAGAAATTCATTTTTACCATCAGGCTGACATTATTTTTTAGTGTGTTGCTATCCTACACTTTGAGCCTGTGCTCAACAGGATCTAGGAGGAAGAAGGCAATTCCAATTCTCTTACTGGTTTTGAACTTAGCTTCTACCGAATAGTCCCTCAAATTTAACTGGCTTGCAATACTCCTAAGACTCCTGCCTTTAGCATTTGTTTCTTGCTAACAGCAATGAGTCCCTGACACCTACTCTTGTGGCTCACTTAATAAAGCAAGAGAGTCAATGATCCATTCCTGCATCTCATAGCCCTTGGAAGTACTTTACCAATTTATTCCCTTTTCCCTTCAGCGTAGGAAGGTAAAGAAAGGTATACTAAGAATTTCATCAAGTCTGTGCTAGAGCCTCAATTAAAATTTATAGCCCCTAAAATTCCAGTCTGTGGTTTCATCACTCTCAGTTTCTGTGAAACTTTCTTTACTCTGCAGTTAACTTTACTGCACAAAAGACTGACTTGAAGTTTCCTTTATAGACAGAAAAAAGAATGGTGATGTTTGGCACCTGTTATATTGCTGAGATAAATATAGAATGTTGGACTTGGAGTCATGAAAGACCAGAGTTCAAATCATATCTTCAACATTCATCAGTTACGATGCTTAGCAAGTCACTTAACCTCCATCAACCTCAGTTTCTTTATTTGTAAAAAGGGGATAACAGTTGTACCTGTTATCAGGTAATAGCAAACAGGATTGCTGTGAAGTTCAGATGAGATAATGTATATAAAGTGCTTTACACATCTTACAGACCTATAAAAATATTCTCCATTATTATTAATAAAACACCTATATCCTATCCTTGTGTGTAAAATCTATAATTTTGCTGCACAAATAATGAAATCAAAGGTTGGAGATTTTTTCCATTATGTTACCCCTCTCCTCCCCCCACCAAAATTCACTAGATCCAATTCATGAAGGTCTGCCAAGGCCTCCAGGCTTTGCATCAGCGTTTCTATGAGAAGCAGCATGGTTCATTGGAAAGGAAACTGGACTTGGAATCTGATGCCCATCTCTGCCATTTAACTAGTTGTGTGACCTTGGGCAAGTGACATAACCTCTTTGGGCCTTAATTCATTATCTGTAAAATGAAAAGGGTTAAACTAGATGGCCTCTGAAGGCCATTGCAGCTCTCCTAGACTTCTCCAATATTATTTCTCAATATCCTTCCATATGGTTTCTTTGTTCTAGTGAGGCTTACTGTCCCAAACACCATGAGCTGATGCTTTTTCTGGAAAGTCTTTCTTCCATTGTCTTTACTAATATTGTCCATTGAATCCTTTAAAGTTTAGCTTATTCATCATATATCCCAGGAAACTGTCCCCAATTAACTCTATCCCAAAGAAATACCATTCAATTAATTTGCATATTCTGTTTTGTTTTACTTTGTAATAGTTCTTAAGTTCATAGGATCATAGCTAGAGAGCTAGAAAGGCCCTTAGAGACATCAGACTCATTTTCTAGGATTTATTAGCAGAATGGTTTCACGATCTCATCATTCAACAAGCATTTATTGAGTGCCTACTATATGCCAAGCACTAAAAAAAAACCAGGTGCTGGGGATACAACAACAACAAAAATAATCCCATCAAAATGAGTAGTCCTTCCAACAGGTCATTTCACAATGTCTTTATGTATTCCATCTCAACCATGTGACTCTTACTACGTGGCCTTCTCAATGTACTTGAGGTCTTCCTCTAGTTCTTTTAACATAGGGCTACCAGTATACCATTAGGGTAGTGTATTTATTATTGATCATTCTCAAGACATGATCAACCTCCTCTTCCAATCACAAATTTCTTGGATCCTATCTTTCATATTACTTCTTACGCAGAAGTTGTCATTGGTCATATATTTCAGGTTGATCCCACGATACTTTTCTCTAATTACCTTTGGATCTCCTGCATTTTGATTCTTGGTCTAACTATCATGTACCATAATTAGTAGCCATATAAAATCATCCAAAGAATACTGGTGTTAAAAAGATAGGTTCTGCTTTGAAGAAGCAACTTAAGATTGTTGGCAGCTACTATGTCATTTCTAATCTCTCTTCCACCTGTCCAGAGGAGGGAGCAAGATGTAGAAGAAAGAACACTCAAATTCTGAGTCAGAGAAACTATGAATCCTGCCTCTGCTATCTATTATCTATGTGACCTTGGGCAAGTTACTTAATCTCTTTAGGCCTCAGTTCCCACATTTGTAAAACCGTATTGCTAATTTTCCTTCTAATGCTAGATTTATGATCCCATTCAATATTGCCCACCTGAAGTGTCTTTTCAAGATTCATGTATCAGTGAACCAGCTTAGTGGACATCCTCATCCAACTGCATATCCTAGACTGGACAGTAAGAATGCAAGTCAAAGCATATTATTTTCACTTTCTTTATTTTTTTCTTTTGGTCTGTTTCTTCTTCCACAATATGATTCATATGGAAACATGCTTTACATGATTGTACATCTATAACCTATATCAGTGAAGGATGGAGGGAGAAAATTTGGAATTCAATTTTTTAAATGAACATTAAAATTGTCTTTACATGTAATTGAAAAAATTAAATACTATTTAAAAAGAAAAAAATATAGTATTGTTTTTGCTTAATACTGTTAAACTACTAGAAGAGCTTATGGAAGGCTCAACTTGGTAGAAATTGTGGGGAGAGATATGGAATAAAAGCTGAATACTTAGTAAGGGATGACAAGTGTGAAAGTGATTCAAAAAGTGGTTAGATCATGAAAAAAAGACTGTGGTACCAATGGCCAAATTGTGCTAAAGAGTATTGGTTCAGTGGAAGTTGAGGGAGAATTAAATTTAATAATCTACAGAAAACAGAGCTCCCATTTGAAGTAGGGTCTTTGTCTGTTTTTGCTAAGTTTGCTTGGACTTTTTGAACTTTCAGGTGAAGTTAACATATATTATGTGCAGATGACCATTCCCAATGGCATTAGCACAAATTGGTGAGAAGTTAACTGTGATGGGATATATACGAGGATGAAAGACAAAGTGCTGTGCTAGATTGAGACATGAGGAGGGTTTTTAGATTCAAATTCATCTTGGGGAAGGTACTTCCCTCTGGATGGCATGCAGAGGATGGTGATCGAGATGTTGAAGGGCTTTGAAATCACACATAAGAAGACTATTTGAAGTAATTGGGGATGTTCAACCTAGGGAATAGAAGACTTAGATGGACAAATGCCAGCATCTTAAAGTATTGAAAGGACTATGAATGAGAGATCATTAGTTTGTTGTATTTGGCCCCAGACAGCAGAATTAGAGCGATGGATGAATGTTGGAAAGAGGCAAGTTTAAGAAAAAGCAAAACAAAATACAATTACTCCATACTAATCTAAGCAGAGTAGGCTCCTCCTCACTGGAGTTCTTTTGAGCAAAGGTTGGATGGGCATTCATTACGAATGTTAGAGTGTGGGATTCTTATTCAGATTTCAGTTGGACTAGATTTCTTCTGAAGTCCTTTTCAACTTGGACTGTGATTTACTCTCCTATCTACTTGAAACGTACTGGACAAGTATGATGTTATGCATTTTCCTTAAAAAGTATCAGGAATATAAAGGCACATCTTTCCCATTTAGGAATTAAAACACATTTTTAAAAACAATTGAGACTTACAATTTTACTCTCTTATTCTACCACCAGTCATATCGAATGGTAGTATAATCCCAGATTAAGTAGCTCTTCTCATAAAGATACTAGATTTTTTTTACTGTATCTTTAAAAAAATGGAATCTAGGGATTGACAATTATATGTCATCTTTGGGGGGATCTGTATGAGTCACTGAGAGAGAAAAACAATTAGTTCTTGAAGAGACCTAGACAGTTAATTGTCATGAAGAAAGAATATGTGAGAGACTTGGACAGTTAACTCTTAAAAAGAGTTTGTGAGAGACTGGTGGTTAACTGACATTGGAGAAAGAGTGACTTGGAAAGTTTATTGCCATCCCTGAAAGAGTCCGAAGAGGAAAGTGAATGCAACATTTTCATTTCTGCTGAGAATTGAACTGTGCTAATTTTTATTCTTTAGAGGAGGAAGATATTTTTATGGGGAAGACATTCTGAGGGGGATTTCTGAGGGAAACCAAGACATATTAACTTCCATTCAAACCCAAACAAACCCAAGTGCTGTATTCTTAGGAGAAATGAGTAGTTAACTGACAATTCTAAGCAAAACTGAGTATGATGACATTTTGAGAAGACATGCATTAACTATATTTTAAAGAGAATGAATTATATGACTGCAGTGCCAATATTTTGGAGTCAGCAGTGATAGCCAATGGTGAGAGAATTCTAGTTAACAACTTCTTTCACTTACTTTTCGAAGGCACAAAAGTGACTCTGGCTGTGACTTTTCTCACAGGCGCTAAATGATTTCAATATTTATTTCTGCCTTTGCATTATTTATAATCATTAACATGGCACTGTTAAAATCAAACTATGCATACCAGTACTAGCTCTATATTCCAAAGAGATCATAAAAAACATAAAAGAACCTAAATGTACAAAGATATTTATAGCAGCTCTTATCGTGGTGCAAAGAATTGGAAATTGGGAAATGGCTGATCAAGTTGTAACCTATGAATGTAATGGAATACTAATGTCCTATAAGAAATAATGAGCAGGTGGATTTCAGAAAAACCTGGAAAAATTTACACGAACTGATGCAAAGTGAGCAGAACGAGGAGAACATTGTACATAGGAGTAGCGACATTGTGTCATGATCGACTATGAATGACTTAGCTCTTCTCAGCAAGACGATGATCCCCAACAATTCCAAGGGACTCATCATGGAAAATGCCATCCACCTCCAAAGAACTGATGGAGTCTGAATGCAGGTTGAAGCATACTCTTTTCATTTTTTTTATTTTCTTCATGTTTTTTCCTTTTGGTCTTTTTCTTTTTTCACAACATGACTAATATAGAAATATGCTTTACATGATTGCTCATATATAACCTATTTCAAGTTGCTTATCACTCACAGAGGAGGAAAGTAAGGGAAGGAGAAAATTTTGAACTCAAATTTTAAAAAAAAATGAACATTAAAATTGTCTTTACATGTAATTGGAAAAATTAAATACTATTTTTAAAATGGTATTGTTTTTACTTTTTCTTCATATCCCTAGCACTTAGCCCAAAGTCTTTCACATACTAAGTACTTCATAAATGTTTGCTGATCGATGTTTATCTAAGCCTAGGCATTTTTAGTTTGGGTTTGAGAAAGGGAGACACTTTATGGGAAAAGAAGTTTCTATAGTTTTATGAGGGTAGTAACATGGAGCTGATTACTTAATGAGAGTTTTAAAGAAATATCTGATTTTTATTATCATATATTAATATTATCAATAATAATATAATTGTATTATCATAAATGATATAGATCACATTCACTAAAAATTCATTGAGAGAAAAAAGATGCAGAAAGTAGTAAGTCAGTAGCAGAATGAAGGGAAGGTATTTGGCATATTTGTCCCAGAGAATAATGGAGAGGTTTTGGTCATACTCTATATCACAATATCCCCATACCTACAAAAAAGCTCTCATCTATGGAATTGATAGATGTTAATATTAAGTATGTCTGCTATGACAGCTTTGCAAATACTTTAATTATCCACGAAGTGTTAAATAAAAGAATTAAGGGACTGACGAGAGAATAAATGAAGCATTTTTCTTCACAGAAAGGAATCCAAGTTCAATTTTCAAATAAATAGCCTACTTTGGAAGCCAAATGCAATAGTGAGTATTATTATAAAAATAGTATTCAGAGTGACTGGGCTTATGAAGCAACATTATGCAGGGGGAAAAGCACTGGTTTTGAAGTAGGAAGATGTGAGTTTGAATTCTAGCTTGGTTACTTAATAAGGACCCACTGGAGCCTTAGTCTCTTCAATTTTAAAATGGCGTTCATATGCTTGTCCAACATGTGTTACAGTGTTATTTATCAAATAAGATAAATAATGTAACATTTCAATGGAATGGAAAATCCCATGGGAAAACCTGCCACCCAAACCTGAATGAGATTAATCTGCAAAATCTGAAAAGGCCAAAAAAAAAAAAGAAAAGGCAAACAGGTGTGTAACTGGTAAAGAAAATTATATGTACACAGATCTAGTCTGTTATTTTTCTTAAGAGCTCACATGACACAGGCTGAAGGGCCTCTGAATAGCTAAAAACGTTATTAAAATCTTCTGGGGGCTACAGAAGGTTTTTCTGTCAGTCATTAAAAAAACCCCAAAACATTGAAATCTACTGAAATGGTCTTACCACTGCTGATGAATAATTCTACTAGCCGATGCTTGGAGAAATCAGCATCCACTTCAGCTCTCACTATTTCACAGGTGAATCCTGCTGCTGTTTGTTTTTGCTATGTTCAAAAACAAAAGACAAATTGAGTTTCACTAATGCTGCATACCTTCTAATTTCTGAAGGAAGATGGACTAGTATGTGAATTGTCATTACCTTCATGCAGAGTGCAATCTGATGTGCTATGTAGTCTTGTAAGCTTCCTTCTGGGCCATGAAAGATAACATTATGATATTGCTCAACCTGTTAAGAAAATTAAGGGAAGACCACTTATTAAAATTCCACATTGGAAGCAAATACATATGTATGTAAACAAAACACTTATTATACATAGATTTATAGATATCTATTTTTATGTGTAATATTGGCCCTTTGTAGTCTTTAGATATGGAGGAGGATAGAAAGAAAAGTAGAGCCTGCCTCATTTTTCCTTTCCTACCCTATTTTTAAGACCAAAATGTAAGTCCTGGTTCAGTCCCTTTCGGGCACCAAACAGATGTTTGTTGACTTAATCTCAAATTATGATAAAGAAATTCTACTTTGGTATCCTACAAGTATAAGGCAGACACAGTGAAAATAATGTCAACAAGTGAAATCAGGGACAGGTTTCCAAGATTTGCTATACAGCTTACCCCTGAGATTTACAAATATATTGCTTAGTTTATCTTGGTTGCCCTTTATCTGAATTGATGAGGGTGTCTCAGTAGAGAAAACAAGAGTGTTCCATTCATTATCGCCATCCTGTCACATTGCTTTCAGAGGCTGAAGATTGATGCTGGGATGATATAACAGCAAGGCATCCAATCTCAGAGATAAGATGTCTTCAATTTCAACACCTCATTTGTTCTCAGATTGTAGGTTGGCTGGCATTGCAGGCTGACAACATTCAATTCGGATTTTCAATAAAAGGGTCATTGAGGAACAGCAAGCCCTTTGTGTTTACATAAAGGGTGTACACTTTCAGAATACTCACTAAGTCATACAAGCTATTATTGGACACTCTCTTCAACTCACACAATTGTTATACAGAACAGTGCCTTCTCTCTTATCAAACATCTATGTATGTATGTTGAACAGGGTTCAAGATCTCACACAGAGCCCTCAGTTTACTAGTGGGCAGTTACTTTCCTGCAACAAAAATGGTCCTCAATTATATTTCCCTGACCAGGGAACAGATCTACAATTACCACATTACTTCCGAAGGGTTGATATACTGGGCACACGGAATGCAAACAGTTCATGCAGCCAGCAGGGGGAATCTTATGATTAAGCATCTGAATGCCTTAATTGCATGCCCAAATCGATTTATATCTCTGTACAAATGATCACGTCAAAAAATCTGAATTCCTGTTGTTCAATTGTCCTATCATCTGTCTGATGACATGCTTCTATGTCTGTAACACACTGCATGTGTTTTCCATTATTCTGTGCATTATTGCTAGATTCACTGTCATGATCTGTACTGATTACTTTTATTTGGATATCTTTAGAGTCTATTCACAAACACTTTATCTCATTTCAATCGGTTTTGTGAGTCAAATGGCTTCTGGAATAAAAGGAACAGGTTGACACCAACACTATGTTCTCTTCGGTTTTGTTTTCCCTCTTTCCCTGCAATCAATGGCTTCCTTTTGAATAGATGCTATTAGAGAACATAACACATTTGCAACTCTTTTGGATTTCGTGTTCACAATGTTTCAGGACTCCAAATATTTTTGAACAAAACCTTGCTGTTCAAGAGGCAGAATTAGGTTGAATTTTGAAGACTAAGAAAGCTCGAAAAATAAGAACAGAAAATGGATTTTTCAAAGCCAATAAAAGTGAGACAATAACCTAATGTCTCATGTTTTATATATAGCAATTTCATTCCAAACATGTCTGACATTCCAATTTAAAGAACTAATTTATTCATTACTTGAAATCTACACAGAAACAAAAAATACAATGGATTCATGTAAAATTCCCCTATAAAAAATTCAAACAGCTAGAGTTTAGGAAACAAACAAGCAGAATGCCTTACATTTGAAAACGCTGAAGCCACATTTCTGCTGCTGAGAATCTAATTTCATCCAACAAACATTTATTAAGTATCTATCCCTATAAGGCGCTATTCTAGGTCTCTGAGATACAAAGACAAATGCTGAATGATCCATGCCTTCAAGAAGCTTACAATTTATGAAGCAATCACAAAGGCAAACTACTGTGACTGGACACTGGAGTTTTAACGTGGGAAGGGAGTTTCTGCCTTGATAGCCTAGGCCTTTGAATCATGGGGATTTGAAGATAAGACCACAACTTGCTAGCCAAATAATGGTAGATTGTCTCACCTTTTGCCACCTCACACCTCCCCTCCCTGTCAAATGCATTTGCCACAGGTACCAAAATGTCTAGTTACAGCACTGCTAACAGAACTGCCCTTCTAAGTTCTAAAAAGGCAAAACAAAATTGTCAATTAAAAGTTTTACAATTATTGTGGCTAGCGTATCACTCTTTGAAACAGTTAGGTGGCACGGTGGATAGAGTGCTGGGCCTAGAGTCAGGCAGACTCATCTCCCTGAGTTCAAATCTGGCCTCAGACACTTACTAGCTTTGCAAGTCACTTAAGCCTTCGCCTCAGTTTCCTCATCTGTAAAATGAGCTAGAGAAGGAAATGGCAAACCACTCTAGGGGTCAGGAAGACTGAACTGAAATGACTGAACAACAATTACTCTTTAATATGTCACTTTTTTAAAAGGTGTTTTCTGTCCTATATGTCCATTTTATATAGACCCAGAGTGGCACTGTGAATAAAGTGCTATCACCAGAGCTTCTACAGAAAGCC
The DNA here is from genome assembly GCF_011100635.1 of Trichosurus vulpecula. NCBI lineage: Eukaryota > Metazoa > Chordata > Mammalia > Diprotodontia > Phalangeridae > Trichosurus > Trichosurus vulpecula. The sequence continues at coordinate 133,136,233 of NC_050577.1, read as the reverse complement.
TTTCCGGATTCCTCTTAATTCTAATGCCTTGTTTCTGTTGATAGCTTCCAATTTATCCTCTCTATAACTTGTTTGTACATAGCTGTTCCCTCCCCCATTAGAGTGTGAGGTAGGGACTGCCTTTTGCTTTTCTTTGTATCCCAGCCGCTTAACACAGTGCCTGGAACACAGTATGGAACACCTTTAATGCTTATTGACTGACCGTGCAACAGCAGCGTGAAAATAACAATTTCCATTTTTGCAACACTTTAAAGTTTATCAAGCGCTTCCCTTAAAATAACCCTGTGAGGTAGGCCATCCAAGTCTTAATCTGCCCATTTTACAGATGAGGAAACTGAGGCTCTGGCCTTAGATCACACAGCTACTAAATGTTGGTGCTGAAATTCAACACCAGGCCATCCGACCCCAAGATGCTTTCTGTTCGCCTCATCAACAGAGTTAACGCATTGCAGCAGACGCTGAGCACAAGAACTGCGTACGGGACATTGTGCAGCACACCTACCAATCGGAGGTAGTTCTGTAGCATCTGGAGAGGGATCGTGGATGCATAAGTCACACTGCAGAGGCAGCCTTCTTGAGGTCCTTTGGGAAATAATACATAGCAGGGATATCAACTCTTTCTTGATAGGGAAAAAAATTATGAGGAGAAGCACAAAAGATTTTAAATCTTTTCTAATGACAAAAGTGGTACCCAACTATATATCTATATCTATGTATGCCTACAGATATAGATATATAGAGATACATAGGGGCAGCTAGGTGGCACAGGGAATAGAGCACTGGCCCTGGAGTCAGGAGGACCTGAGTTCAAATCCGGCCTCAGACACTTGACACACTAGCTGTGTGACCTTGGGCAAGTCACTTAACCCACAACTGCCTGGCCTCCTCTGCAAAAAAAAAAAAAGAAAAAAAGATATATAGATATGTATATATCTATATCTATAATATACAAGAATTTTATCAGCATAACATTACAAAGCACTTTGCATACATTCTCTCATGTGAGCCCACAGCAACCCTGTGGTATAGGTGCTACTGTTAACCCCATTTTATAGGGTAGGGAAACTGAGAGAAAGGGAAGGTGATTTACTTGTCCAGAGTCCTACAGCCAGTAATTTTCTGAGGCCAGGTTTGAAATAAAGTCACTCCAATTCAAAGTCCAGCATTCAGTCTACAAAGCTATGTAACTTCCTTATATCAGACAATGCCAATTTTATAACAAACATTGCTTCCCTACTAGGAGGTCTGAGTTCAGGATCTGCCACATACGTGGGGAGCTCAGCGTTAATTTTCCTCATGGTTTTCACGAGGTACTTCTACTCCTTTCATGTAAGAGCTCAAGGTAAGTACCAAATCTATTTCACCTTAGGACAGTCTTACAGAATATTTGTTTATTTCAGTGATTTTTTAAAAAAATATATTAAAATTTCACTAAGTAGAACTCTGAAATTTACAATAAATCTGAGGTATTTCTGATTCTTTGACTACTTAAGGTTTTAGTGAGGAATATACTCTGAAATGAGCTGCTTTAAGTCTCAAGAAATTCATGATTTTATCAGTGTGTTTTCACTTGCAGTCTAGTAATTAATGCTTATTGCTTACCAGTCAACAGTTATCAAATACCTACCTACTACATGCCATGTACCTTAGACATAGACAAAAGCAACTGACTGTGGAATATTATTGTGAATTGCATTTCTAAAAATTAACTTGTGAATAATACTACAAAGTATTATATTTGGAAATGTTATTAACTTGAGTACAGATATGTAGGCTTTAGTTTATAACATGGTATATACTTGGAGGTAAAAACAAACGGTATTTTTAAGAATATGTTCTATGATTCGTTCTTCACGAGGTCCTATTGGCCTTCCTCTAATTATCCCAAATGAAGGAGGTTTTACTGTAATGAGAGACTAAAGAGTAAAGCATCATGCAAAGTCTCAGGACTGCAGGCTTTTCCTTTTTGCTTTCTTTTAACTAAATATCTTAGATGCCCCCTTTCCATAGCAGAACCATAAGAAACATGTCAGGTATAATATAAAAACTCAGATTAAAATCTTTTTTACAGAGTGTAAGCCATTCAAGGGCAGGGACTGTCTCACTTCCATATTTGTAGCCCCACTCAATTCCAAGTATATAACTGGCAATTAATGAATGCTTTTTGATTTACTAACAAATTGCTGCAAAAAAAAGTCACGTAGGAAACATTTTTCAACCATTTGATCTGTATCAAGAAACTTTACCTGACAAAAACACAGTTATATGGTCAGTTTTATTTTTCCTCATAAAATCCCATGGTGACTGGGGCAAAATCTGGCCTGGTGACCATGACATATTTCCTGGTTGAAAAATAAAATAAAATAAATGTTGAAGAGAAAATGTATTATTGTTATCATCATAAATTATTATTATTATTCACAATGTAGTCAAATTTATGAATCCATTTAACATTTAAAGGTAGGTTAATGATCAAATTCTCAGTCATACAAAAGTAAGCTATGTTAAGTGCCAGGCAAATGGTGTCCCCACCTAACAAGGTGATGCCATTGTCACTAAGTTTGGCTCCTTCAGCTTCCTAATAATTCAAGACTCATTATTCACTGAATGAGCTGCCCCCTCAAGTCTTAGATAGTGCTTAGAGTAACACACTACATTTTCTGCCCCATCAACCACTTCTGGGTGGGGGACGCTAAAAATGGTGGCTCCATACCTTCAGTCAGATGGGGCATAACTCAAAATGGCTGTGGCTACAGTTAATAACCAGAGGTATAGGGCTCAGAAGAGCACTCACTCTGGTCCGAGAGTCCGAGAACATGGGCAAACCAAAAGAGGAGCTCAGAGGCAGATTTTGAACCTAGGTCTTCCTGACTCCAGTTTGAGAAACCTATTTCCACCATGAGCCTCCTCAAAAATCTGGAATTGGAGCTAGATTTTGAGACTTTGTTTTCAGGTTTATAAGATAGCACCTGTAACGTGATCACTCGGTTTATAATAAACTAGAAAAGCAAATACATTGCAAAGCCTCAAAAGTATTACTTTTTAAGTATCATTGGAGGCATAACAACATCTTTAATAGGAAGAACCTACTTTATGTAACAGACATATCATACAAGCTCAAACTGCTCAGAGCCAGCAGCTGCCCTAAACAGGCACTGAATGTATTTAATTAACAAATTATGCACTATACTTCACACCCCACAGATACAAAAGAGGCCCTAGATTTAACTTTTTTTTTCTTCTTGCAAGACTTCAGCTACCTAGTTTGATGGATTGGATGCTGCTCAGATTTAGGCCGATGCTGGATTCAGTAGTGTTATTAAGTGTCAAGTCCTCCAGACTTCTCCATCCATCAGAAGAGATTGCCTGGAAATGGTTTGTCAGAGCCTGACTCACTGCTTTTGAAAGATCATCCCATGTTGTCTGTTTGCGGATATTTAAAGCGCATATTGTGTTTTCTGTTTCAAAGTCATCGGATTCATAGTTGGCTGGCTGTTTTTCACTAATTGAGATCCTTAAAGGTATTTTAAGAGCATCTGTTAAGACAATCAGAGAATGTAAAGACAAAATATGACAGGAAAAAAATAACAGTGAAAAAGATTAAGTCTTAATAAAATTGGTTATTCAAAAAAATTCAGCTATCACGAAGTTTTAAATACTGTTCAGTTTATTTATTATTCAATTTTAATTCATTTATTTACTGTTCAATTAATTTATATGGAACTGTGTGTACTGTTTGCCTCCTTCCCTTTAAATTGGACTTTCTCTCTAGAGTTACTTCTCCTACACTGAAATCTGCCGGGCACACTATTACTTATACATAGATGACTCTCATCTATATTCTCATCCTCATCGTTTCACCTGCATTCCAGTAACAAAATCATAGATCTTAGAGCTAGAAGGGGTTTCAAAAGAGAATCTACCATAGGTCTTAGCATTCAGACATGTATTACTCACATGTTTTTAGATGCGAGTTTAAACTGCTTGCCAAGATTGCACAAATAAGAAATAGAGGAAAGGAACAAGCACTCAAGTCTCCTGCTTCCTTGTATAGTTTTCTCTGTCATTACAACCCCTCTTTGTTATTCCCAAGCCCTCTTAATTCTAGTGCTTTCCCTCTGGTAATTATTTTCTATTTATCCTGTATATGGCTTGTTTTATATATTTGTTTGCATGTTGTATTGCAAGCTCCTTGAAGGCAAGGACTGTCTTTTTCCTCCTTTGGTATCTCTTGCTTTTAGCACAGTGTCTAGCACATAGTAGGTACTTAATATTTATTGATTGATTATACTGTTATTTAACTTACAGTTGCCTACAACTACATATGAATTATCTTGCCAATATCTCCAAAGGTGATCATCATCTTTCACAATTTCATACTCATTTTCTGTATTAACACCCATCCTTTTGATCTCAAAGATTTCATAAATTTAGGGATTCATATGACTCCTTTCTTGCTGTAGCCAAAGGCATTATTCATACAGCTTTTTTTCCTCCCAGATTTGCTTTTTTTTACTTTACCCCCTAAGTTGAGTGCTCTATAACCTCATACCCAAATTGCTTATAATAGCTTCTTGATAATCTCTCTTGGCTTCCAATCTCTCCCCATTCCAATCCATCCTATAGAGGTACCTAAATAATTTTCTTCTAACGCCATCTTCATCATATACTTCTCCCATTCAATACATAATCTACAATGGTTTCCTTTGGTGATCATATTAAATCTAGGATTCAAAACCTGCAATTCTCACTCTTCCATCAACTGGCCCCCTCGCACCTCTCTGACTTCATATCACTTTATTATTCTTCAACAGCCCTTCAACAACTCCCTTTCTCCTATACCCTAAGCCAAATCACCTGCCACCTTCTATACAAACAACTAGCTAATAGCTTTCTTTGCTCACTCTTGTTTCCTCACTCACAATTCACTTTCTCCTCTGTTCCATTGACCCAGTTGTATGACCTCATTCAAAACCCACTTTTCCCAGAAATCCTGGATTCATTCTACCACAGCCTTGGATCAACGCTTCTCTCTGCCATCTCCTCAGTCTTAATTTAGTTTTCACTGTACTGTTGTAACAATGCTATGGAGGTGTAAGGCTAATAACACCAGCATACAGGAGGGCTGCTAGCACAGGTTCTTTGATCTGCTCTTCTAAGGAAAGCAACTTTAAGGGGTTTACAATCTTGCTTTAATTAAAGATACATATATCATTCACTTAGTTCAGGGGAAAAAGTCAGCACCCTGAACTTCAGAGAAAACACAAACAGAAATTATACCAACAGAGAAAATAACACATATCAGCAGACAGGGCTTCTAGCTCTTTGTCCATAGTAATACACAGTTACCAGAGAGAGAAGCACCAACATCTGGGTTTTCAAAGCCAGGGGCTACCCAAAGTCTCTGGCCAAATCACAGGAATACTTTTCCAATGAGTGAGCCCCAAAGCAAAATGCTAACCTCAGAGTACATATATACTTCTTCAGGGTCGGTCCACAGAGGGCGTCACAACCATGTGACTCAAACTCATGTGACATAAGCTTTCTTGTGACTTAAGCAGGTCATCAAAGACTCTTGATTCAAGGCAAGACTCAATCAAAGGCACTTAATTGCCTTAGTGCTGAGAAGCACTCCAAAAGAAAAAACAGCAAAAAGTCTCATTTGCTTGCCATTACAACCACACTGTAGGTACTGACTGTTGTTTGCTTTATGTTTTAGTTGTTGCATGTTGATTATTCCCAAATGGATTGTATGCTTTGAGGTCCAAAGATTCCTGACTTTTGCTTTTCCTTTGTAATTCTCCCATAATACGGTACAATGCACATGGGAAGTGCTCAGCAAATACTTGCTGACTTAATTTGTTCTTCATATGGCATAATTTAAATAATGAATTTTTAAAGTATCAAGAATAAGTTATTAGATAGTCACATGGTGGTTTCCCTATTTTTCATTTTCTTTCTTGGGTGAGCTTTAGACTACACTTGCTAAAAAGCTGACATCTGAATAGGAGAATCATTGCTTCTGAATAGAGGTTACTATTTATATAAAAGGCTTACTCAGCTTCTAAAGATGAACAATGGCATAAATGTGTAGGACCTAGAAATCTAGATTTCAAAAACATTTTTAAAGAAAGCTTTTCTAATAGCAAAACTAAAAATTTAAAAAAAGAGAATCTTGCATTCTTTCCCTATTATTAGTCCCCAAGTAAAGTAGTTTATTTTTATGTATTCTGTACTTTCTCTTTAATAAGACAAAATCCTCTTGTCTTGAAATGTTTTATTACATACTTAACGTTGGAACATAAACCTTGAAAAACAAGTAAAAGATTAAAGAACTATATTTAAAATCTAACTTCTACCATTTATAGCTTAATAAAATTGTGAAAATTAACTTCAGCAAATATCAAACTCATTTGTTTATATGTCCTCTTATTTTCTGAATATTTTATCGATTTTGTTAGTCACTGTGGTCATTATTTATATGGTTATAATTTGTAAATTTTGAATGTGCTTTCCTCATTCGACATTACTTTGTATAGCTCTAAACTTATCACCTTGAATAGGTTTGACCTCATCTTTTACTCACTAAAAGAACAAAAGAATAAAAACCTTATGCTTACTTAGGGTGAAGATGAGAACATGGGCTCATTAGTTTTGCCTGCTGCTAAATTACAGAAATTAGAGAAATATTACAGATACTTATGATTGACAGGGATATGACAAACATTGGGAGGGCAATTACAAAAGATTAAGATATTCTTCCATATTGTGCAGATTAAAGGAAAAAAAAGAACCAAGTGATCCAGAAAATAACCATGTATTGGTATGCAAGTATAATGCTGGTACCAAAGAGCCTAAATAAACATGTTAAATAAAATTAAATAATTAAAATAAGTAATTAAATAAATAAATGTTGAGGACTGAGAGACCCTGGTCAAATCACTTAACTCCTCACCTTTGAAGGCAATTCCCTAGGATATATTTACTAAATCAAAGACTGGTTCGGAGGTACATAGGAGGAGGGAGTTTCCACACTGGGACTCTGCTGAACACAGGGTTTCTTAATGTATTCCTATTAGGGACTTTATAGATTATGTAGTCCAGCCCTTTCATTCTAAAGATAAGGAAACTGAGGCTTGGAAGAGCAACTTGGCCAAGGTTATTCAGTGAGTCAGTGGCAAGCTGCTCAGCCGTTGTTGCTGTCATACTACAGATCTGAACATTTATTAAGAAACCTGAATAGGAACAAGGAATAAAATATGTTGAGGTCAAATTTTGGATTACTGAAAAAATTACCCAGCCCTGCACGAATAGCAGGAACGTATCCTAATAGAGTCATTTCATAATATTCTAATAGAGTCATTTTATAATTTCAGAATGGAAAGTGATTGCCATATTTAAAAATCAACAAGAAGCAAATGAGACAACTGTGGTTAAATCAATATCCTTTCCATTCTTCCCTAGGCTCCAGGATTGTAAATATTTTATCGTCAGAAAGAAATAAAGTGTCACTCACTCAAGTTCTCTAGGAGATGTTTGCAGTCATCAGTAGCAACATCATGCACAGTCCGATTGCACTTATCTCTCTTTTCAGCCTCAAGTCCACCGTGGCTACATAAGATTTCTAGGCAGTTCTGCAATTATAAGAGCTCAATTACTTGCTAGTCTAATGAAATTAGCTTGACCTACGTTCCTAATAGAAATGCTAATTGCTTGCGAGAAGTCACTGATAATCTCTTATTTTCAGCTTGCCAAAATAAGCAGAATAAGTCGGCGTCAACAAAGGCTAGGGGTGAAAAGGCAAGGGGTACTTCGTTGGGATATGAATTATTGGATCAAATGAATTACTCAAGAAAAGTCTCTCAGGTTTCAAGTGATTAAAAAAAAGATTAAGTGAGAATAGGTAATAATTTATTTATGAGAAAACTTAAGTGAAGAAAGCAAGCAAAGACTCCAGGCAGAACTCTCTAGATCTGTGGTACTGTAGCAATGCAAAGCTGAAGGCTGGAGGCAGCAGCATACGCCTCTACTGCCACTGTCCCTGCTACCTGGTCGTGGTGGTTCTCTATACAACTACTATAAAAATATCTACATTTGTCAGACAAAACCCAACAACACTATGTTTCAGATTCACATGCCTTCTGAAAGCTACCACAGACCGGGAAACAAGATGTTGCTTGTACTCATGAAGGTATAAACTATGGCTTACTGAATTGGCTGTGCTCCCCCCATCACTTATAAGGATGTTCTCTGTATATTGTCTTGATATTGCTCAGTCGTTTCAGTTGTGTCTGACTCTTCATGACCCTATTTGGGGTGTTCTTGGCAAAGAGCTGGAGTTATTTGCCATTTCCTTCTCTAGCTCATTTCACAGATAAGAAGGCAGTTAAATTTGATAAACATTTTAAAATCTCATAACTTTTGGATCGATGACACCAGCATGCTATTATCATGAATTTCACATTTACTCTGAATGTTTGGTGAATTATAATGAATTATATTATCTTTCTCTTGTATGATGCCTGAAGCAACAGCAAAAGTTTAATCTTATGCATAGGCCAAGTAAAGGACTACCTGTATGGTGGCATTTTAAGGCTGTGCACTCCGCCCCCCTCCAAAAGGTCCCTCTTCAAGGGACTAGATGATCATTGGAATTTCTCCATCGATGGACCACAATCTCTATGGTTAAAAAGGCTTGTAAGTGTATGGCAATTTGGGGAACTCATGAACTTTTTTGAGATTCTAGTGAAGAATTTTCTTTTCCATATGTTTTGTTCCCTTTAGAAATCATAGGGTCTCAGTTTTAGCGCAGGAAGATATCCTAGATATCATGTAGAACAATACTAATAATAATAGCTAATATTGATTGATTGGCCAACAATGGCCCCCAGGCCAACCCACACTTGGTCACTGTCTGGGCCCTGATTGTCTCAGAGTGAATGTAAATAGAAATTGTTTCTGTTTTAGCCAGGAACCCTGAGGGTCTTTCCCTAGCAGATTGATTTTGGCTGTGGGGTGGGGGGTGGAATAAGAGGGGACTGGGTAAAGGGGCCATTCTCTGCTTCATTTCTTACCTAGCCTTAAGCAATGAATTTCCTCAGTTAAACTGAGATCAGTTAAAGACTTTCGCTTAAAAAAGCCAAGGTCTTCCACTGTAACCAGGGCCATCTCCAGTCATCCTGATCTATATTTCGCCCCTGGACCCAGATGGCTCTGGAGGAGAAAGCAAGGCTAGTGACTTTGCTCTCTCCCTGATGTCATCATGGTCCTCTTTGAGAACAAAGGACAAACAACAACAACAGATGGGACAGGGTCACATAACTAGTAAGTGTCTGAGGCCAGATTTGAACTCAGGCAGATGAGTGTTCCTGTCTCCAGACTCAGTACTCTATCCACTGCACCACCTGGGTGCGCAAAGGTATTGGAGCGGTTCATCATTTCCTTCTCTAGCTCATTTTACAGATGAGGAAACTGAAGCAAACAGGGTAAAGTGACTTGCCCAGGGTCAAACAGGAGCATCTGTAGTCACATTTGAATTCAGGTCATCCTAACTCAGGCCTGGTGCTATATTCACTGTGCCACCTAGTTGCCCATCTCAATATCGTAAGTTGCTTAATTAACATTTAAGGCTGAAGATAGTCCTGAGTGGTGTCCCTTCAAATGTGAACAGAAAGGATAGAAGATGAATCTCTATATGAAGACTAACATCTTTAAGTTCCAAGTGGTTAACTTTCTTTTTTATAAAATTCTAGTAGGTTGAAGAGATCTCATTACAAGCTAAGAAACAGTCAGAGAGGTATAAATATCTTGATCTCTCCCAGCTGCTAAATCCTTACCCTCTAAGTTTATATTTTATCTACTCTATTTATCTTTTATGTGCCTTTTATTTAGTGTTGTCTCTCTCATTAGAATCTAAATTCTTTGAGGGCAAGGGGCTGTTTTTGCCTTCCTTTGTACCTCCAGAGCTTAGTTCTGGCACATAATAAGTTAATTCATAATAAGTTGCTTGTTAATTTATTAACCGATTAGATACAGCTTAAAAAGTCAGTGGTAGAGATGGAAACACATCTAAATTTCAAAACCTGTTATCATCATCAACTGTCCTCTACCGATTGTGCTTCAGCCATGTCCAACTCCTGATGACTTCATTTGAGGTGTTCGTGGCAAGGATACTAAAGTGGTTTCCATTTCCTTCTCCAGGTCATTTTACAAATGAGGAAACTGAGGTCAACAGGGTTAAGTGACTTGCCCAGGGTCACTCAGCTAGTAAGTGTCTGAAACCAGTTTGAACTCAGGAAGATGAGCCTTCCTGACTCCAAGCCCAGCGCTCTATCTACTGTATCACCTCACTGCTGAACAAATATTTCTTGATTGATGTAGCACTAATGTATCCATCACCTCTCCTGGCTCTATTGGATGTACAAAAATACCACAAAGTGTCTATCCACCCTCACAATATTATGATCTAGTTGGAAAAACAATGCTTACACATGAAAAAGAAAAAAAAACGCAGGCTAAATTTCAGACACTGATTCATAACAGGAGTTTAAGGAAGAGAGAGGAAGTCAGTATGGACTCAAATAGTTGGTGACTGATATATAGAGAGGCAGAATTTGAGTTACAGGTAGGACTTCAGTGGCCAGATAGGAAGGGCATAGCATTCCAGGGGGTGACAGATTCTAAAGCAAAAATGTGGATATGGAAATGAGCATAACATGCAGAGAAGACCGTTTTTTAAAAATGTAGATTCTTCTTTTCTTTCTTTCCTCAGTAGAGATGTGTCATTGTGTTAGGATCACTGCCAATTACAAGTCGTACGAGCTGCTATGTGCGAATCAGTCAGAAATACTTTACACTTAAGAATGCAGGGTGATGACGATAATATTAATCATCATCGTCATCATCATCATCATCTTTGTCACCAGTTTTATATAGTGCTTAAAGTTTGGAAAGTCCTTTCTAGCCACTATTTCATCTTATTCTCACAACTGCTCTGGGTGGTAGCTATGGTTATTATCCCTATTTTTACATTAGAGGAGACTTACCCAGGGTCACTCTGAAGACTGTAACTCAGATCTTCCCGACTCTAGGTATAACTTTCTATCCACTGTGCAGGAGTGGCAAATAAATTTAGATAAGATAGTATGGGGACAAATTACAGAGGAGTTTTGAAGACCACACAAAGAAGTATGAATTCAGTACACAAGGCAACAGGGAACAACCACAGACTCAATTCAAAAACACATTTATTGAGCACTAGCTCTACGTAAGGTAATGTGTCAGGAGCTGGTTCGAGAAGAGAAGAGCAACACGATGAAAACAATGGTTAATAAATCTTAGGTTATCAGTGATCTGGAGGATGGGTTGGGAGGGAGAAGAGAAAAAAAAACTGTGATGTCGGCTAGGGGACTGCTCTAGCAAGTTAGACATGCAGTGAAAGGCTGGTCTAAGTTGGTTCAATTCAATTTGATAAGCATCTGACAAGTATTTATTAAATGCCTACTATGTGCCAAGCACTGTCCTAGGTTCTGCGGATAGAAAGACAAAAAGAAAATAAAGACCAGCCCCTGCCGTCAGCAACTTTGCATTCTACTAGGAGATAGAAGATAGAAAAAAGATCCAGAATAGAAAGGGAGAAATGGGTCCAAGATATATATTGGGAGGGAAAGGTAAGAACAATTGAAGTCGAGGTTGAATGTAAAGGATAAGAGAAAGGGGAAAGTCAAAAGAGAGGGAGCTATAGTACAGTAGAAACAGCATTGGCTGTGGAGTTCAAAAATCTGGGTTTGGATCCTGCCTCTGCCCTTACTGGTCACATCGATTTTTCAAGGCATTTCATCTCTTCCCATCATTAAGCATTCATTAAACACCTACTACTGCATCTGCCAGGTACTGGGGATACATCAGTGAAACACTCCCTGCTCTTAAGGAGCTTACATTCTATATAAAATCTATGCATGTGGTAATATGTGGTAATTTTTTTTAGAGGAACATGCCAGCAGCTGGAGAGAATCAGGGAAGACTTCATGTAGAACATACCACCCAAATCCTCTTTTCAAGGAAATTAGAGAACCTAAGAGGTGGCGATGAGGAGGGAATGCATTCTAGGCATAGAACCTCTCTGTGCCTCAGTTTCCATAACTGCAAAATCCAAAAATACAGATTCATAGCTTTTTAGAGCTGCAAAGCACCTTACAGTGATGTAGTCTAACCTCTTGGTTTTTCATAAAAGTAAACTGGTATGCAAAGAAGTCACAGACAGCTAGTTAGTAGCAGAGCCAAAATTCAAACTCAAGTCTCCACAACCTTAGCTTGGCTATTCTATCTCCCATATTCCATTACTTATACTCACAGAACTGAATGAAATGAAATAATTAATGTAAGGCACTCTAAAAATGCCAACTGTTATTAGTCTTTCAAGGTATCTTACTTGGAAGGCTGGAAAAAACAATCACCCCTCTGGCAGAAAGCTGGAGTTAAGTTAGGGCTCTGCCTCGATGGATTGGGGTTCTGAAAAATGATGGATTTTGTTTGGGGCACATCGAGTCTGAGGTAGCAACAGGCTAAGCCTAGAGTTCTCTCTAGACAACTGGAAATGTGTGTTTGAAGCATGAATCAGATTTTAGTTCTAGAGATACAAAGATCTGAGACTCATTAGCACTGAGCAGCTAACTGAAACCACAGGAGTGGAAAGATCTCTCTGCAAAGGAGTGATAGGTGAGATGGAGAAAATCATGGAATTGAGAAGAGTACCCATGGAGGCAAGCTGAGTAAGGAAGTCAGAGGAAGAAGAGCAAAAGGAATGGAATATGTTCAGAGATGAGAGAATTTTTTAAATTGTTATGTAAAGCTAAAAAAAAGTGAGCTTAAAAGAGTAAGTGCTCAATAGAAACAAGAAGGGAATGAAGAAGGAAGAAAGGAAGGAAACAAGCATTTATTAAGTGACTACTGTGTGTTACATGCTTTACAAATATTATCTAATTTGATCCCCAAAATAACCCTGGGAGATAAGTGCTATTTTTATCCACATTTTTACAGTTGAGGAAACTGAAGCAGGCAAAGTTTAAGTGACTTGCTCAGGGTCATACAGCTAGTGATTGTCTAAGGATAGATTTGATCTCATGTCTTCCCAACTCCAAGCCCACTGTTCTATCTAGCATGTCTCTGAGGCACTAAAAGACTGAAGACCCAAGACTGAGAAGAGGCAAGTGAATTTGGCAAAATGAAATCCTGAGGACTCCATTCCAATGGTTTGACATCAGGAAACACATAAACAAACCAGAAGGTACAGAATGTACTGTAACTTCCTCAAGGGAGAAGTTAAAACTCTAAAGCATCTGCCCAATCTGCTTCTCTTACTAGAAATGATATTATCAGAGTGCTGGTAATTAAACATATAATCATATAGCTATGCCTGCTTTCCATTTAAGTGAGGCGAAGGATTGCCATTACCAGATCTCTCTACAATAGTAATGGTACAGTTATTACCAAACATCATGTTATTTGGTATATCCAAATATAATTTGGTATATCCATACCCCAAGAAATGCAAACAATGGCTCGAAAATGAGGAGAGTAACTAGCAACTAAATCACCTGAAAATCTGGTTCTTGGGTTTATAGCATAAAACCTGATAGATATGAAAGAATGCACGTTATACAGAAGAATAATGTTTTCAACTTGCCATGCTATCCAACTAAGATATTTTAGTTATGTCCAGCCAGAAATGTAAGATATTTAATTTTCCAGAAGAGTGGCACTTAGTTCTAGATAAATTATTCTTGAGCTGCTAAAGCTTTCTTACTTCAGCCCAATCAGAATTTTTTCCTAGGAGAGGCAGTGTGTTGGTACTTTTCTGTTAAATCAACATGGAAGGCGGTGGGAATCCATGGAAATAGTTCTAGAAAGAGCCAAGATTTTAGCTCCTTCTCTGCCACTCTCTGTGATCTCAGGCAAGTTAGAACCTTGTTGGACTTTCCCTTTTTGTTTGTGAAACAATCATCAAGGTTCCTGCCAACTCTGAAATTTTATGATGCTTCAAGCTTTTAGGCTCTATGGTGTTCAAATTCTACCATTTACATCCCTCCTTTCTCTCTCTTACAAAGTTGTATAACATAGCTATTTCAAGGTAGATGTATTTTATAATCCTATGTATTTTATTTTATAATCCTATGAATTTAAAAACATTGTTCTGAGAAAGGGCTCAGAGTTTTCAGCAGACTATGAAATGGGTTCAGAACCCACCCCCTCCACCCCCCAAAAGAATAAGAACCTCTGATGTTGAAGGGGAAATATTTTCACAGTAAAAGAGTTATTATGTATCACCATCACAAGATTTATGCAATAGTAAAGGGAATTTAGGTGGCACAGTGGATAGAATGCTGGGCCTGAGTTCAAATGTGACTCCAGACACTAGCTGTGTGACCCTGGACAAATCACTTAACCCTGCTTGCCTCAGTTTCCTCAACTGTAAAATGAACTGGAGAAGGAAACAGCAAACCATTCCAGTTATGTCTATCAAGAAACCACCAAATAGAGTCACAAAGAGTCAGATAAGACAAAAACTACTGAACAACAACAATAGTTTAAAAATTCTGCTCCCAAAACTACAAATATGGTAACCTTCTAATGAACCTCACAGACTTGTGGAAAATGCTACACAGGAGTAGAACTGATCATCATTATTGAATCAGTATGTATTTTCATACTAATTCCCTCCTCCCAAAACATCACTTGGATCTTCTGACACTTACACAACTGAATTATTCTACATTCAATTATGTGGGCATCTACTGATGACCTACCATTTTCATGACTTTTGGTCTTAAAGAATGACTAAAGAATGGACTGCTGTCAACTAATACCAACACCTTAAACCAAACCACTGCTTTTCTTCCACATTGCTCATGGAACTTCTCATAATAACAACCAACTCACCTGGGAAGAGAGATCATCTGCATTTTTACTGAATCCCTGTAAAGATATGTAACTAGGCTCAGAAACACACAACCAGAGAGTGATGGAATGAGAAGGAAGGAAAACAGCCTCCAATCCAGGTGGAATCCTTCTATTCAGCCACATCATAATCCTATTGTCAGGAATCTCAACTTCTAAAAACCAATCTCAGTCTGATTTGGATATTTTTTCCTATGTTACGAACATTAGGAAATATTTCCAAATAGCCCATACATTTCCTACTGAAAACTCTACCCACAAATTCCAAGAAGAGGAGGAGATTTAAGAAAAGGCTCTGCTTCTTATTCCCTTTCCTCCATGTTCCCACCTCCATAAATGTCTGTTGGATGCCAAGAAGGGAAATTTTCTTTAACTCCTAATAGTAACCTGCAAAAACACCCTCTCTAATTATTCAACATAAACATGTAAAAATATTTTATCTCCAAGTCACCTTAGTCTAAGAGAAGAAGGTTTAAATGAACACACCTTAAAGCCTTTTGATGCAGCAATGTGGGCAGCAGTCCAGCCTTCTTTGTCAGCATGGTTGATGAGATCTGTAGGAACAACAGGCTTGGCTCGACAGTTGGAATTCTCCTCTCTGCAATCCAAGTCAAAAAAGCCTGAATCGGGCTCCATATCACTCATAAGGTTTCCATTATCAGGTACCCTATAGTACATAAGGAGCTTCAAGCCATCCACATTACCAGAATCCACAGCAGCATGAATTGGGGTCCAACCATCCTGCAAATTCAAGGTGAAGAAAATTTACAAAATAGTGTATTATATTATTTATAACAGCCCTGTTCCAAGTTCACCTTTAATGAGCTTTTAGGATGAGTTTGCAAGCTGGAAAAGGCACAAATTCCAATCACATCTAGCAGGATGGGTTGAAGGAAAGTGATTTGACCTTGGTTAGTTGTATTTCCCATTTTGCTATGATACAAATTGTCTACTACTTCCACTTCAGACAAAGAGGCCTATTATAGAACAATTTGATAAGCAAAGGCATTTTTCTGACACTGAGTTTGTCTGGTATATGTTGCATATGGCATACTGGAATCTCACCCTATTTAAAAAGCAAAATTTGGTATTAAGACTGGATTATTAGGTTCTATCCAAGGGGTATTTGTATCATTTACTCATGGATGAAAATTCTCCATTGTTATAAGCTAGTTTCTTCTATAAATAATGAGTGACAGGATATCCCAAAGATAGTTTTATAGTAAAGTTCCAAGACACTTGATTTATTTATGGCTATATGTACATATATTCCATTTGCAAAGTAAAGATAAATTTCACAACTGAAACTAATTGCAACACAAAGGGCAAGGGAGAGATGCACCATATTGTCAATGATTACTTGTATGTGAGAACTGGAATAGAATATTTCATTGAGGCAAGTATGGCAAGAAAAGGAGGTGGGCTTCCAATAAAAGTAAAGGATTACAGTCAGTCTGCTTATTTAAGTAATATGCGCAAAATGTTAAAAGGCCTAGGTGAAGGACACTAGGAGCATATTAGGTGGACCCTCTTTGGAAGCTTGAGCAAAGGATGTGGACAATAATTACACAGGAATAGAAGACATCCTTCTCATGGGCTTTGATATTGCTTCACTAGTGGAGAGAACACCCATATAAGATTATACACTTGACATGTCAAACCCCAGGGGATGGTGATTGGATTGCTTTCTCACAACACTCTAAGTATGAAGAACCCTTGACATGGTATGCTAGAATTTAAGAGGATAATGTACCTATACAAGAAAAATAATACCCTCTCTGAGAGAGAGAGAGAGAGAGAGAGAGAGAGAGAGAGAGAGAGAGAGAGAGAGAGAGAGAGAGAGAGAACAATGAATCTGAATTAGCCCTGATGTACTGAGTTGAGGGTAGCTATGTGGCACAAGGGATAGAAAGCTGAGCCAGGAGTCAGGAAGGCCCGTCTTCCTAAATTCTAATCCAGCCTCAGACACTTACTAGCTGTGTGACCCTTAGAAAGTCACTCAATCCTCTTTGCCTCAATTTCCTCATCTGTAAAATGAGCTGGAGAAAGAAATGGCAAAGCAGTCCAGTATCTTTGCCAAGGAAACCCCATAAATGAGGTCACGAAGAGTTGGACACAACTGAAATGACTCAACAACAACTGTGTTCAGTTCTAAGTGCCGCAAATATTTTCAAATGAGAACACAACCAGAGGAATGCAACCGGGATGCTGAAGGGATTGGAAACCATACAGCCTAAGAAGCAGTTGAAGGAACTGTGGAAGTTTAGCCTGAACAAAAGACGGTATTGATGTGCGGTGGGGGGATCAAATATCAAATAGTTGTCTTCAAATATCTGAAGGGTAATTAAGGATTGGGCTGATTTTATTTGGCCCCAAAAGACAGAATTAAGAGCAATAAATATACTTTTTTTTAACATAAGGAAAATCTCCCTAAGAATGAGAACTATATACAAATGGAATGAGCAGCTGGAATGAAGGACTTTTCTATCTCTGAATGTCTTCAAGAAGAAGATTTCTGTTCAGGTATAGGTTAGATTTGATGACCTCTGAGGCCCCTTCCAAGACTCTAAAACACTGTGATCCACCTTCACTTCTTCATTCATAATATCTTCTTATTATTTATCTGGGCACATCTTGTATTCTTCCCCAAAGTAGAATCTAAGCTCTTTGAGGGAGGGAACTGTTTTTTCTTTAAGTCTCTATCAGCCAGTACAGCACCTGGCACATATTAGGTGATTAATAAATGCTCATTAATAAAAACTGAAAATGGATGTTTTTATCTCTCGGGTCCTTTCAGCTGATAATCCCTGATGAAGTCAGCAGATAAGAAAAGATCAAAGCAAAAGGGAACTAAATAAATGAGTCAACATCCCTCATGCTCCAGGCAATTAATAAAACTTGGTGACTCAGTCACTGTTCTCAGAAGTGTGGCACAGTGCACAGAGCATTTGGAGTGACCCGGTCTCGAGGCTTACACTTATGGCAGTGTGAGTTGCATCCTTTCTGCGAGCCTCAGTTTCCACATCTATATATAAGATGTAGGTAGTATCTGCAGGATCTACCTTAGCAGAGAGTTATATGAATGAAATAGTGTACACCAAGTGTTTTGTAAATCCTCGAGATTTATAGAAATATAATCTATTATTTTTTGGGGGAGGGGTGAGAGATCCTTATTCATTAGCAGTTTTCTTTCAAAAAGGTACTATGTTAACTCTGCCTTGAAGGTAACACAGCTGCTCCTACAAAATATTCCATCTTCCAACATCCTTTGATGTCCTTATATTAAAAGGCCAAAGTAAGAGCTCATTGCTTCCTTCAGCCCCATTGCTTACACTGCCTCATGTCTCTGGACGCTTCAGCTTCTTTACCTTCAAGCTGCCCAACACCTCATTAATATCTTATGTGATTGTATAGGTTGACCCCTTGCTTTCCAAAACTAAGAGAGCTTGA
Source organism: Trichosurus vulpecula (assembly GCF_011100635.1). Taxonomy (NCBI): domain Eukaryota; kingdom Metazoa; phylum Chordata; class Mammalia; order Diprotodontia; family Phalangeridae; genus Trichosurus; species Trichosurus vulpecula. The sequence goes on along the minus strand of NC_050577.1, from coordinate 133,117,828 downwards.
TAATGGATAATTTTTCACATAATCATCATATCATTAATTTACTTTTCTTTTGCAAAGCAGAATTAACAGGGCAGGTAGGTGATGCAGTAGATAGAGTCGTTGCTTGTTGGGAGTTGTTTTTCAGTCATGTCCGACTCTGTGACCCCATTTGGATTTTCTTGGCAAAGATACTTGAGTGAGGCAAACAGGATTAAGTGACCTGCCCAAGGGCACACAGCTAGCTGAGTGCCAGGCCTGAAATCAAGAAGACTCATCATTCAGACACTAGTTATGTGACCCTGGCAATACTACTCTATGTATCTCTCTTAACCCTATTTGCCTCAGTTCCTCATCTGTAAAATAAGCTGGAGAAGGAAACTGCAAACCACTCCAGTATCTCTGCTAAGGGCAACCCCAAACAGGGTCACAAAGACTGAAATGACTGAACAGCAAAAGCAACCTCCTGAAGTAAACATCACAGACTAGATCACAAAAGAAAAAGAATAAAATGAAGTGAGATCACCAAAATCCTAAAAATCCTATTCAAAGACATGTACAGAATATGTGAATATACAGTTCAGCCCTGACTTCTCCCCCTAGCACCACCCACTTCCCATTAGCTTAGAACTTGATACCACATAATCACTTGGGACTTTTCTTTATCCCTCACTTCCCACATTCAATCAATTATCAAGACCCATTAATTCTACCTCTAATGTTTCATCTCTGCTCCACTCCTCATCTCCCTTCGCTACTTCATTAGCTTAGGGTCTCATCACTTGTACTATTGCAATAGTTTGCTAATTAGCCGCCCTTTCTTTAGTTCATCCTTTACAACACAGTTACCAAAATAATCTCCTAAATGTACATGCGTGACCATGTAACCTCACAGGATCACAGATTTAGAGCTGGAAGGGATAGAAGAGAACACTGAGTCCAATTCTCTCATTTTACAGGTAAGAAAATTGAAGCCCAGAAAGATTAAATAACTTGCTCAGGGTCATGCATCTAGCAAGTATCTGACACAGGATTTTAATCCAGGTCTTCTCAACTCTATATCCAGTGTTTTAACCATTACATGCCATGCTCACGCATTCTACCTTTGGTTTCCTTTGGGGCCACGAACAAAATCCCTAAGTTAATGTTTAAGCACAGTTTTTAGTCTCTTCTGTCAACGATCCAGCTTTATTTCACAAACTTTGTGCACTGTTCATTCCAGTAATAGTGAACTTCTGGTAGCTGCCCCAACATATCATTCTGTCTCCTCTTTTCTTTGTGCATTCAGGGAAGTTAAGCCTCATACCTGGAAATTACCCCTTCCCTCTCTCTAGCTTCTGTTCCTTAAAAGGACAGGTCAGACCAGCTCCTTCATGAAATCTTCCCTGATTACCCCAGCTGAAGAGGATCTGTCCTTCACTGAATTTTCCCAGAACAATTAACAACAACAACAATACTGTTCCATGTATCTCTCTTTCGCTTCTATTATATTTTACCTTGTTTCATACTTAGATTTCTTCATGTTGCATTCTCACTAGAGGTTCCCACGTTTATTTGGCCTACCTCCCCCTTTTCAAAAAAAATTACTCAGCACCTCCCTGCTCGAAATTTACTTTTTTTAAAACTGTTTAGCAGTTTTTTTTTTGAAATTTGCATCATTTTCAAAAAATATCATTTTTTTAAAATGATGCATCTTAAATCTAATAATTTATTATAAATTTGTGGGTTTTTTTTCCTGCATTGAAATTCTGATGACACAATATTGCATCACATAACCATACAGTATTGTATTGTAAAGAAGTCATTACACGCACATATTCCTGCCAATGCATGCTGATCTTGCTGACAACCTGACCTGCTTGCCTGCCAACAACTGCTTGTTGAGACCTGCTGGCAGACTTGACCACTGATCAGTTATAATTTGCATTTTGTGTTTATTTGGAAAATAATGTAATCACTACTACTTTAACTCTGTTACACAACAGATGAAACATGTATGAAAGGTTTTTTAAAATTTTCTTATCTTCTTTCTTTCCTTATGCTTCTACTACCCCCTTATTTTTATTCAACATTCCTCAATTGCACTTGAGTCTACTACTGAACCCCCTCCTCCAACAGATCCACCACCTCCCCAGGGGGTGGTATCGCCCACTTTGGGAACCTAAGGGACTGTCAGTTTTGTTAAAGGGGGACGGGGGGGACAGTGGAATATTGTTTGATCTTTGTGCACATTGCCTTGCACATACAAGGTATCCAATAAATATTTTCTTATTTGAATTAGTATGGCACAATGACATCCTCCAAGGTGCCCAAGACACATCACTAAACTCTTGGTAAGGAGGCGTGGTGATGCATCCTACAATTCAAAATTTTTTATAACACTCATCCCAGGGACAGCTAGGTGATGTAGTGGATAGAGAGCTGGGCCTGGAGTCAGGGAGACCTGAATTCAAATCCAACCTCAGACACTTACTAGCTGCGTAGACCCTAGGCAAATCACTTCTACTCGCCTCGGTTGCCTCATTTGTAAAATGAGGAGAATAATATATGTACTACTCACCTTATTAGGAAAGAACTTTGTAAACCCTATGTAAATGAGAAGAGTAATAATGATTTTTACTTACACTGGTTTTTACATTTCGGTCTGTTCCAGCTTCCAACAACACTTTAATACATTCATTATTTCCATTTCTACAGGCCAGGTATAGAGGTGTTTGTCCTCCTTCAGCAGCATGGTTAATGTCAGCATGATATGCAATTAGTAATTCTGCACACCTAAACACAAAAATGGAATGAAAAAAAATTCTGTCTTTGAAAGCAAATGCATCATATGGTAAGGGCATTAAAATGAAAAAGCAATGGCAAATAATGGTGTATTAAAATGTATTCATTATTAATATGATGCTTATGGTGAGATATACCATGTGATCAAATCCATACTACCAGTTAATAGGCACACAATAATTATAAACAGAAATGAAACTGAAGAATGTACTTTATTCAAGCTTGGGAAAAAAATCTCAAAAAAATTAGAGTTGTAAAAGTTTAAAAAAAAAACCAACCTGTGAAATTAGTAGCTTTGATAAAGTGTGATGATCTGGCCAAAAACTTTAGGATCATAACTTTTTGTAATTTCTTCCAATACTTAAAACAGTAGTCTTTGGAGGAAAAAATCTTTTCATGTTCAATTTGTGATTATTATGTGAAATAGTTTATGGTTTGTAATTCAAAATAATAAAGCCTCTAAAGAAGTCAGTGTGCTGATTATATCACTTGAGAGATGGGGATGGGGGATAAGGAGTGACACCATATGACTGCACTATAAAAGGGAAAGGACATTTGCTCCATAATGATTAGGGCTGAGTTCTTAGAATCAAGAGAAAATAAGACCAAGTAAATTCTAGATGGGGTGCCTCTTATAAAGTCGAAAAGACATGCACTAAACCTTTTTGGTACCAACACTACCTCCAGCCAAACCTCTTTACTTGGCATTGTTTAGTTTATTGATTAATGCTTGACACATAAGCTGTTTAATGTCCTACTGTTATAAATATATTTATTTTCGTAACACAATAGGGTGGGCATTTTTTGCCCTAGTCCTAAATATAACTGCACCAAGGCTTCTGTGCCTGCTACAGAGATCACAGGCCACCTGGAGGCAGTAACTAAATCTAAAATCACATTCTGGAGGAGATTAGAAAGTCCCATTTGGGACAGAAATCACTAGCTTCTTTTCAAACACAGATCAGATGACACCTTCCTAATGGTCTTTTCCTAGATCTGCCTAATTATTAGTACTCTTTCTCTTTGAAAATTGCTTTCTACTTACTGTAACCCCCTTCAGTAGAAGGTACAATCTTTGAAGGTAGGAGCCATTTTAGTTTTTGCCTTTGTACTCCCAGAGACCTAGAAGTATCTTGCACATAGTAGGAAATTAATAAATGTTTGTTAAGTGAGTTGACTTTTTATGTCCCCAACATCCCAGTGACCTTTCTCTGTGACTGATTTTCAAAGTCTCTGTAAGGTCAATTTCAATAAGGCAGGATATATTAGAAGGGCTGAAAAATAACTCAAGATAGACCTTAAAGGAACTACCTTTTGAAATCTTCATGAAGTTAAAAATATTAGTTAATACACACAGGAAATAAGAATTTGTACATCAAATTCAAAATTTCAAATTGCACAAATAAAATGGTTCTAAAGCAATCTTTAGCAAACTTAAAGAACAGAAAAGTTTATGTTCCCATTATTTCTCATAATAAGGAGCATCAGTTTTAGAACCAGAATATACAGAAAAAGCTGGGTGAATAACTGTATTCTATTTTCAACATGAAAATATTGTACCCTAAATTATACCAGTTATTCAACTGGCCTAATAAGCTTACAGAGGCAATCACTCCTAAGGTCATATGTATTTTGGGGAATGCATAATTATTGCTTCTGGCTTTATGCTGACCCCCTTTCAGAACAGTCAAGTTCCTGTTTCATGGTTTAAAAATAAAAGCTCAAAATAGGGTGAGTATTTGGGATGTAATTCTGAATAAAATATCTATTACCATAAGTTCTCATCAACTGCTGCCCCACAATCACAAGTTCTTTGAAGGTCAAGTTAAGTGCAAATAAATATCTTTCTTTTCCTTAAAAAAAAGATGACACTGCAAGTGATTTTAACCTGACAAGTCCTTTCAATATCTTTCAGTGCTTACTATAAAACAGAAAATACTAAGATAAAATACTTATGGTAGGAATGACTCTAGAAATGTTCAATTCATATTAAATTCTGAACTAAGACATCTATGTACTCTGTACATAACACTATTATTCAAATACTACAGTAGAAGGAGTTTCGGTTCCTTTCGGTACATATCTTTGAATTTAAGCCCTCATTTAGTTAACATATTTGTTTGGTATTGACTCACATTTGGCCAGAACTCAAATGTGTATGTAAATTGAAGGAAGGGGCTCTTTTCATAAAAGAGAGAAATCTTAGAATATCACTTACTTGAAATGTCCCTGAGCAGCTGCTGAACACAAGGGTGTGAAGCCATTTTTATCAGCAGTATTAACTTGTGCTTCTGCATTCAGCAGCAATCTCACACAGTCTAAGGATTTTAACAGAAAACCGCTTTAATGCTTCTAATTTGGTAGTTAAAAAGAAAATTCCCCCCACCCCCAAAGATATCCAAGCTAAGGATATTTTTCTAAAGCCCACAGGGCCTGTGGATAAGCTGTTAGTCTGATAAACATGTCATGATGGATTTCTCATAACCTACTTAGCAGTAGTTTCCAGGGACACCCAAATTCTCTTCCCCAATGTAAGGACAGACTTGAGCATTAAATCAAAATGGGAGTATTCTGTTTAAATCTGAAACAATTCCCTCTGGTTTTAATTACTTTTCTTAAAGATTATGATGATAGTTGAAAGTACTAAGGACTCAAAAATAAAGGCTCAACTAAAAACCCTGCCTCCCCCATCCCTACCTCCCACCCTCATCTTGACATATTTTTCTGGTTGCTTCAGCTGTCACCTAAACTGAAAAGTCCTCCTTTCACATAATGGTTTAATAGATTTTTATCACAATCATCTCATCAAAAATGTCTTAGTGTACACAAGTAAACCTCTTCACTAAGTATAAGTACTTGTGTTGTGGCATTCCTTGAAGTATTTGACATTTATCTAGAAAACATTTAGAGTTGTTTCTTATATTTGTTTATATTGTGTCTTGTTTCCCTAGCAGACTAAGAGTTCCCTAAAGTCAAGGACTGGCCTCTTAAATTTCTAATTCCCTCAGTGCCCAGCACAGCACACTACACAGAGTGAACACTTAATAAATACTTGTTGCCACATGCATATCCTCTATCAAAGTGCTTGCCTTCTCAAGGTGGGGGGAGGACATGGAGGGAGAGAATATTGAACTCAAAAAAATACAAAAAAAACCCAAATGTTAAAAATTGTTTTTACATGTAATTGAGGAAAAAAATAAAACCATTTTAAAAAATAATTACTTGTTGACTATTGTATTGCAACAAAGTCCTAGGCACTGTAAAAATAGTTCGACATCAGAGGCCGATATGATTTTATCAGTGGAAATGACACTAAAGAAGGATTAATATCTACTTTGTCACTGTACCCTAAGGACCCTGAGACCTTTCCATCTGACTTTTAGCTGAAACCTTCTTTCTATGTTTTCTCCCTTAAGAGCAGAGACTGTCTTGCTTTTCTATCATCAGTGCCTAGCACACTGTAAATGCTTCATAACTGCTTTATTCATTAATTTGTTCATAACAAGAGCTTACTAAAGATCACCTGGGTCAGGCACAACTAAAAAGTCAGGTGTCTTGCTCCTCCAGTTTAAAGCTCTGTTTAGTAACAACAGCCTTATTTATTCTGAGAAGTCTCTTGAATGAGTTTATGATGCACAGATGAGCTCCAACATTATTAAAAACTCTTTCCTGGTTGGATGCCCTAAAATACTGGGGTGAAAAAAAGCTTAAAAAAACCCTTCCCAGTTATCTGAATTATATTGTAATCCTTTGAACTGGATAGTTAATGTTAATTTAAATGGCCATGAATGCAGCATCAGTAGCCAAATACTATTTTACCCCCACACTAACACAGTATAGTGTGATATACTTGACTATGGGATTCTTATTTTAAGAACAAAAATAATTCACAGATTTTATCACTATGCCATTTTGACTAATCATCACATTCAATCCTCTTTAAAAAAACCAAACCAAACATCTAATTAACCATCCCCTTTGCCAAGCTGCTCTAAGACTCTAGGTCTAAGATGTTTTCTAACCTTTAAAAATGATATAATTGAATCAGAAGTTAGTGAGGGCCTAAAGCCTCTTCTTTAGTATGCATCAGTTGCTTGTTGTGTAAATTCTGGCTGTTTATCCATGCCAAATCAAAGACATCACTGATAGAATGATTTACTGAACTAGAAACATACTTTGCATTGATAAGTAACTAAAGTTAGTCATACAGAATTCATTGGTGTTGGGAATTAAGAGGACAGAACTTGTTTTTCATTAATTGAGAAATATCCTCATCAGGAAAGGCATTTGGGGATATGTATATACATGTATACACACATATACATATGCATACATATGTAATATATAGATACTTAATTTGATTCTCTTCCACAGAATTTGTTACAATGTTCAAGTGTTTAAAAGTACTCTAAACTAACAATATGAGAGTAGTAACAAAAAGTGCTCTTTTATATCTAAGTTGTTCCATTCCTTTGAGATGTGCCAGAGGGAAGCATTGAGATATCGCATTCTTTACCTGTATGTCCATTCTTAGCAGCAGAATACAAGGCAGAAGAGCCATCTTCACAGGAGTAATTAATGTCCAGTCCTTCTTCATTAAGCAGCATTGATAATAAAGTGACATTTCCCTGGGCAGCAGCTTGCTGAAGAAGGGTGGACCTGCCAGCCAGGGAGGCAGGACCACCACTCATTAGCAAAGGGGTTAGGGAGGGTGACCAGCCTGTGAGTTAAAGTGACCCAAGTTAGATGGGGAGGTGAAAGAAAATGAATATTATCCTCTTCTCTTTTAATCATACATACACACTCATTCACACACACACACACACACCATGGGGGTACACAATTTCTAACACTAATTGGTCTGTTAAGATTTAGTCTCTATTGTTATTTCACTCCTTTCTATCAGTCATTAATTTAATCTGCACACAGTGGTGATAGGTTATTTTTAGTTAAGACAGTCGCTCAGTTTATTATCACAGGTTAATGTAATGAGCAATTTTAGAAACCATCACAGATGCTAATTCTAAAATTCCTTTTCCAAATTCCAGTGCTAATCAAATATAAAAAACTGTATGTTTGTGTCTGTTCTATTTTTTTAATTCAAGATTTTAAAATAAAGTGATATTGCAGATATCAAAAATATAATTGCAATATGAAATTGAAGGGCCTTTTCCTCCCTTTGCCTTAGCCCCTCATAATAATTGAGAAATGTGACATTATCCACGAAAAGGCACCATGCACTGCTAAGGACTTCAAATATATGCTTTTAAATTCTCAGTTTGGAAATAAGATCTAATTAAGGTAGGACATGATACCATAGCAATCATCAATGGAATACATGTGATCTACAACTTAATAAAACATACGTTCACTGTATCTCAAAAATATATAAAAAGAATTACTTTGTCAGCTGATCACTGTCTGGAAAAAGCTTACGTCACCCAACAAAACAGGACAGAGTATAGAAAAGAGTTTTAATAGAAATTTCAAGAGTTATCTTAGTTAGGTAGTCTTTATCAGTATTTTGCCGCCTTAGAAAAGAATTTGTTGAGTATGTGAAGTCTGCTATAAATGCTATGGAAAACTTTCTGAACTCTTCCTTGGTCAAAAGGCTGTAAAAAAAAAGGAAAGTATAAATGCTTAATGTGAAACTAGTATTTATTAACTCAGTGCAAACTTCCAAATGAATAATTTTACAGTTATTCTCCTAGAAAACTCAATGAACCACACCCCTAACCAATGTGTGTATGTGTTATTTTCATATGTATGACTGAGATTCCCTGACAAAATACAAAATATACTATTGAATTTTATGCTTCCATTATATTAACACTAGGATAATGGTATGCCTATGTATGCAGACATTGTATCTATTTGGTTCTTACACTTGACTAGTTGATTTAATGAGCTTCCCACGTGGGATTTTTTTTAAACATAGTTTCTATTTTCAACAGAATTTAGTAAAACTGAAACTAATTTATTTTCCTAGCTAGAAAACACAAAGAAACAGAAGCTATATGTATAATTTAAGCTACTGTACTACCTCAAATTTAAAATCTGGGTATTAATGTAGGTACATTAATTATGTATGGCTTTAATCTTTACTAGATTACAATGCCCATACACAACTTATGTATTTGTGAAATTAAATATTTATGAAAACACTATAGTCCTTTCTCCATATTTATACCTTAACAATTTTGCCCCTCCAGAATTCTCCTCTTTGTGGAGTTATCTATTTATGTATTTTTTAAAAGCCACAAAATTAAATCAGGTAGAACTTTTACTGATTCACAAACTTTGCAGAGATTAAAGTTATGCACTAGAGACATTAACTATGAAACAGGATACAAACAATAGCAGGAGTACCTTGGCCTCAAACCAGATTCCTTGGACTATCTCACTATAATCATCTTTAATAAACTGTAGAATTTAGTCCAAGCTCTCTTGGACCTAATCCCAGGGGCTTTCGTTACTAAAGTCCTGTTATGAACCCGAAGGCTCCTCTAGAGCACTAACATTATGCCAAGCTTTTTTTTGAACTACTACAAAATAAACATTTTAACAACGGCCTTTTAATGTAAACTACTCTGAACCTTTTAGTTGTGGTTTCTGGGGAAGACAGTGCATTTCAAATGTAAGCATCAGAAAGATAAAAGGGGATTTTTTTTGTTTTGTTTTAAGAAGCAGTGTTTTTTATGAGTCTTTGGATAAATGAACAGTCTCACAATTAGCAGCCAGGCAGGTTTGAAAGATGAATATATTTTAATCATACTCTCTAATTTTTTTGAAGGCAGAAGCACATTTTCAAAACCTTTTTACAAAGTAATTAAAAAATATCCAGGCTGACTATTATGTTTTAACAGAAGGTGAAATTTCATACCTTTACTATTTTTTTGAGAAAGTGGATAAATGTTTAAGTTATTTAATGAAACCCACTGAAACATAATAGATGGAACCCTTCTAAAGAATAAAGTAAAAGACCACCACAGAAAGTTTATTTTCCACTTAAAATTCCTATACATTGTAAAAAAATGGTAGGCCTTAACTGATTTGTAAATAATATCTAGGAAATGACAGAACAGGACTGTGTTCATCCAGGATATTTTAGTAGTGTTAGGAAAGGTCAGTTTCATACTGGAAAGTTAGTAAACGTGAAGCCACTGTGAAAGCTTGCAAAGCATGCAATGAGGAAGGGCATGAGGACAGAAAACAGCTTCTGGCACCAGCTTCAGAATGTGGAGGTGGTTAATTCCATAGCCCACACTGATTCCCCTTTTTTCTGATTTAGTCCCTAAGCCAATCACATACAAAGAATAAATTATAATGAACTAAATCGAGATACAGAAGAATACCAAACAAAGAAAATGGAAAGGAAAAAAAATGCCAAGGGTATGGAAATTCAGCTGCCTGCAGTAATTTCTATTTTAAACATTTGTTCATCTGTCAAATCAAACATGATTATTGGAGGAGGGGGGGGTGCTGAACCATAAGAACTTTCATTCTCCTCACAAATGTTTCAACTATTTTCCCCCTGAGAATATTGTTGATAAAGAATTACATTAATTTGCAGTAAACTGTGTTCATTATGAATGCTGTAGTTTTATTTCATCTGGCCATATGATAAATATGACTGTATATCCTATTGTAAAATGACCTTCTGGGGCTAAAAAATACTAATTAGGGTCAAAATATAATGGAGTATAGTGGAATAGCTGTTCTCAGTAATGATTTCATAAGCAGTATTTAGCAGGCTCCCATCTGGGGAAGGGAGGGAGAAAAGGCAGAATGTTCCCTAGTTAAAACAGTAGGCTGGAGGAAGCTAGCTATGCTGCCTTGTTTCTTGGAGCAGTAAGAAAGGGACTGAACTATTTGGGTAGCATATGAGAAAACCTAGATTTCATACAGAAAATTTCAAATAAGCTTACGTGCAGGGATGATTTCTATCCTATAATGCATGGTGGCAAGGAGAGTAATTCCCATCCTTTCATTACTAAACACAACAAAAGAGTGCCATTCTCTGCCTTGCAATCCTGTCCTTCTGGGAATACCAAAAAAAAAGGAGGGCATCGATGGAGAAACTAGTTTGGCTAATCTTGAGCTGCTGCTGCTGCTGTTCTGGCCCTCTCCCTCCTAAGTTCTGTTCTTAAGCTCTAAGTGAGGCAGTTTTTCAAAGGCTGGAGAATTGAAGCCCTGCAGGTGACGTCTGCAGTCCAGTGCTGCACCCTATCATTTACAAAAGCCATTCTTAGAGCCTAATGCCCACTTGGTGAAAGTCATCACTTTGAGAGAACAAACACTCAAAGACTTATAGCTCTTGAGACCTCGCTAAAAAAAAAAAACAACAACACTTCTACAACGTGAGGTCAGATCACAGACAGCTTGGGCCACCTATCCTCCAGGGCCACAGGAATAACATCGGAGAGACCAGGCAAAAGTGCAAAATCTGGCTAGAGCAATGAGATTACCTATATGGCACAATAGAGAGAACACTGGGTTTTATTCCAGGCTATGACACTTAATACCTGTGTAACCCTGGGAAGTCAGCTAACCTCTAAAGACCCTATGTCCTTCCTGTATCATGTCATTGTTGGACTAGATGCTTCCTTAGACACCTATAATGTTAAACATATAAGAGTATTATCCTTTAAAGTAATAACCTTGGGAAGCTAAGTAATTTTTCTAGGGGTGAGGGGTGCCAGAAATAAAAAAATATTATAAATGTAACTGTTCACAAATACAAACATTTTAATGTACAAAGAACACAAAGAGCAGTTCCATTACCACCTGGCTAAATAAATTGAGTAGATATATAGGATCATAATTCTAAAGCTGGATAGGATCCCAAGCCTTCTAGATTACCTGTGCTATTTTACAGATCAATACACTGAGGCCTAGGGAAGTAAGATGACTTGCCTTAGGTCAAACAGCTAATGACTGTCAGATACAGAATTTGAACCCAGGTCCTTTGACTCTTACAACAGTGTTCTTTCCACTACATCATGCTGCTTCTTAAGAAGCTATACACTTCTTCCAAAAACGCTACCTACCATGGCTCAAAGTATTTTCAGAATGTCTCTTGGGAACCTGCCCCTACAGTCTTAGGATCTTATTTTGCATATCTCATTGGTGGCAAACTTTCATAATCAAGGCCTGGGGGGATGGGGGTGGGAGGTGGGTGGGTTTAGATATTGAGAAACACCAAAGTGGTGCCTAGAACCATGTTTGACACACACTATAGATCAATCCAGGGAATGAAAAACTGGGGCCAAAAATGGGATACACTATCATAAAAAGAGACAGATTTTCTCTGTGGATCATCACTAACTAGCAGATATTTCTTCCAAAGAGTCAGTCGCAAAAGTACTGTGAACAATGGCATCAATGCATTAAATCCATTACCGCCCGTGATCTGAAAGGGGTAATACTCATTTGGATATACAAATTCTGATATACTTTTTGAAATCCTATCTCACCACCTTCTCATTTCTTAAAGGAGCAATACAGGACAATGTAGACCTAGACCAAGAAGGGCCTTGGAAGTAACTGAATCTAACTCCCTCATTTTACAGACTAGAAACAGGCCCAGAGAGGCTAACCTATCTGCTTAAGACCAAACAAACTCAGCTAGAGAGGGTCTGAGGAAAGATTTAGACGTACATCTTTCTAGTTCCAAGGCCAGCGCTGCATCTGGTTACTCCTAAGCTTTTCCCCGAGTCCCCATAATATTATATAATGAGTTTGGAAGGGACTAGATAGAATTTTAACTTTCCTTCAATCCCACAAATTGCCCAGAAATGGTGATTTTTCTTGATATATTCCCAAATATCAGGAAGTCTATCTGTCACGAATTATTAGGAAGAATGCAGTGCCAAGTTAGATAAACAGCATTTGAAATAATCTAAACTTAAACCAAAGGTGTGCGAATATACTATACTTCCCTTTAAAAATATAAAAATTACAATAAAGGAGAAATAAATAGTGAAACTTAAATGTTCAAAGACATTAATACTGCCCCATAAATAAATGAATTATGGAGTATTGGCCTCAGAATCTGGGAAAACTGGGTTTACACCCTGCCTTTAACATAAGCTATGAGACCCTGGACAATCTCTAACCTCTCATTTCTGCCGTATAACGTTTTAGTATTATTACTTGTTGATCTGCATTGGTAGAAGGAGTTTTCTAACCACGAGCTCTCTAAAGTGATAAAATTAAAGACTTAGGCAAAAATAAATAAATAAAAACAGAACTAGTCAAATTTCTAAACAAATCTAGTTGATATTTTCTAGTTGGTAATAGTGGAAAGTGCCGTTATAATCCACTTTTAGAATTCAAAGACATGTCAATATATTAACTTAAGGTATCCTACTAAAATTCAAGGCTTGCAAAATAAATATTTGTTAAGGAAAACTTTTCATCTTTCCTGCTGTCTGAAGTACCCAAAACAAACATCTCTGTGCACTCCAAACCACTATTTTTAGATCTTTGTTTTTAAAGAAAAAGTTTATGAGAAAGCTAGATTTTATTTGGCATGATGAATCACCATATCCTTGAACCTTCAAGGAATAAAAGAAATAAGAAAAAGTAAGAAAGAAGGAAAAAGGAAGAAAAGAAAAAATGTCACAAATGTCAACTTAAATCAAAAAGGAAAGATTTCAAGACATTGTAAAGGAAGTTGAAGCAACTGAGAGACCAATTGTACAGGACAGAAAACATTCTCAGGAGAGGTTGCAACATTTCAATCCCTTTACCTGATGCTGTTACCAGGAGGCTGTCTGAGGCACATGGTCTACAGGATGAGGCACTAACGGGGTTTATGGAGGAGCTACAGGCAATGGTGGTGGGAATGACAAGGGGATTTTCTGAACATGCAGGTTGGCTCAGTCCAGGGGTTTCGGAAGGCCAGGCACCCACCTGAGAAGTGGCCATGGCTGAAATGGCACAGCCTGCAGGTGCCACAGTTAAATCTATGGTTGGTTTTGGTGGCAGCTGAGGGGTGGGTGACTTAGAGAGATTTTCCTCATTGATTACCCTAATTCCTTGTGGTGAACTGGAAGGAGATGAAGCCGTGGTTTTGTTATCAACTTTGGCCCCAGAGTTAGAGGATCTGCTGCTATCCATAATAACTTTGATTTGAGGGTGTGGTGGTGAAGGAGTTTGGGAGAGCCCTGGCTTTTTTGGAGGGATGGGAGGAGGATTTCCTCGGTCAACTCTTGGTACACTGGGAGTCTTTAAACTCATTCTACCAACAGGGGGACAGGTGCCAGCATCTACTGGATGGGGTGCTCCAGGTCTCACTGGAGTCCCTGCTTGAGGGCTTGTAAATCTTGACAGTGCTTGGGTTACAGTATTTCGAGCTAGCTGTTTGGCTACTAGGTTGTCGCGACTCGTGGGAGAGACATCTCTTGATGGAGGGCTTTGGGTAGTATTTCCATTTTGGTCCTGGTCATTGGCATTGCCCTGAAACCTAAATCTAGCTGCTTGGACACGTGGGTTTGGACCTGGATGCAAAGATGTATTGGCACATGGTGAATGTGAACTGTGCATAGATGAAGCTAGTGAATAGTTCTGAGAAGCTATGCTTGGTGCTGGAGAAGTGGGAGGGGCAGCATTACTGGGAAGGGGGGATGTGCTACTTGGTAAAACTGGTGTTGAGCCAGTACTTGGTCCATTTTCCTCCATTCTGTTTGGACTTGGAGGTGGGATAGTAGGTGTAGGGGGAGCAATCAAATCACCGTAGGAAGACTGCCTGTCAATAACTGGCTTTACAAAAGCTGCATTGGTGCAAACACTCCCTTTTGCACTGCCAGAAACGAGAGGACTTGCTGTTGAAGGCTTTATGGGTACAGTCAAAGGCACCTTCTTAACAGGGTCAGTACTATCCACCACTGTGTCGGTCTGACAAGCAACCGACCTTGACGTAGATCCTTCCGTCCCCACAGATATAGAAACCAAACGTTTGTCCTTTGTCTTGCGGGGAAGAGAAAGGCTTGGTTTGCTATCACTCCCCCTCTTCAGCTGCTCGATCATTCTTTTCATCTTGTCAATCTCTTCTTTGAGGTCAGTTGTGTGTGCTTCTTCTCGATTCAGCTTGGCTCGCAGTTGTTCCCTCTCTGTGTCAAATTCGGAGAGTTGTTTCTCCATCTGTGCTTCCATCTCGGCACTTCTTTGTTTCTCTGCAGAAAGTGCTTCCTCTAATTGATTTGTCTTTTTCTTTTCCTCTTCAAGACTGGCCATGACTTCTTCCAGCTTCTGGGCTTCCTCTATGATTTTGCCGGATAACTGTTTGCACTCCTTGACCAGCATTAAGACGACATGCTTATTTTTGCCACGTTCATCCTCGAGGCGAGCAGATAACTTCTTGTGCTCCTGCTCCAGTGTCTGTAATTGCAGCTTTTCCATTTCCAGCTGAAAGAGAAGGAGAAAAGTAGACTTTTAGTTAAGGCATAGAAAATTATGGAGCTGAATGTGTAGGAAGGACTATATACTTGCATATGTGTGTACTGTACATGAATTTATTTTTACATGGTATGAGTGATTTTTGGTAGACTGGAGGTTTTTTTGTTGTTGTTGTTTTTTGGCTACAGGAGTAACTCCTGAAAAACTGACAATATTAATTGGCAACTTCAAAGCAAAAAATTGAGGTCAGGAATATATTTCTCATTCCTAACTTAAAAAAGTGGCTGTAAATAAAGGATTTTTCTGCCTTACTTTGACATATCTGATATTGCCTAGTATAGGTGAAGGCTGTTTCACTGTATTAAGATACTGTAATAGGACATTAGGACATGCAAACAAACAACTGATTCAAAGGTAAACATTTTAAAGCAAAAATGACATATAAAAAGGAGAGTTTCCCTGTTAACTACATGTAGGTGCCTGAAATGTATTATGTGGAATTTATTTTCTAGCCAACTCTAGAGGAAAATATTGGTATTAAAAAGGGTAAACAGTCCACCCAGCTGGTTCAGAGTATAGCTCTATGATCAGCAACAGCAAAAATAAAGAAGCTCTCACATTTCCTTAGCACTTTAAAATTTACAAAGGATTTTCTTCACAACATGCCTGCTAGGGAAGTGGCATAGATGTTATTATCCCATTTTATGGATGAAGAAACATGCTCAGGGAGCTCTTAACTGAATCACACATCATCACATGGCAAGGAAATGTAAAATCTGGGAAGAAAACCCAGATCCTCTGAAACTGTTTATTCTTTCCACCACACTGCAAATCTAAGTCAGTATTATGGTAGCTGATTGCTAATTCAACCACAAAGAATGTTAGATATACTCAAAAGGTAATAATTAATGATTTAATGTCAACATTTTAGGGAAAAAGTCCTCAGTGGAGTGCACCAGCAACCTATGCTTGGCCCTGTGTGGTTTTAAAATTTTTATCAATTTTGTGGATAAAAACAAAGATGGCACACTTATCAAAAGTCTGTAGACAACACAAAAGTAGGAGGGATAGCTAACACCCTGAAGGACAAAGCCTGGACACAAAAAGATCACTGAGCTAGATCTTATAGAGTTCTATTTAACAGGGACAAATGAAAGGTCTTGAATTAAACTAAGGTTTAACTTGAGTTTTAAAAATTAACTAAAGTGTAAGATGGAAGAAACATGGCTTGAGAAGTTTGTCTAAAAATATGAGGCAGGTGAGGAGGGGGGCAAGATTATGGAATTTTATATTCATTATGTATTAACTTTGTGCATCAACAGTTGAAGAAGCCAATGTGTTCTTGGGCTTACAGTCAATCTGATTAATTCAATTCAACCCAATAAGCACCTATTTGTTGTTGTGGTTTGGTTGTTATTCAGTTGTGTCTGACTCTTTGTGAACCCATTTGGGGTTTTCTTGGCAAAGATACTGGAGTGGTTTGCCATTTCCTTCTCCAGCTCATTTTACAAGTGAGGAAACTGAGGCAAACAGGGTTAAGTGAATTGCCCAGAGTCCTATAGCTAGTAAATGTCCAAGGGCACATTTAAACTCAGGAAGATGAGTCTTCCTGACTCCAGGTGCAGTACTCTATCCACTGTGCCACCTGGCTGCCCCAGGAATTTTACAAGCCACAAATAAAAATAATCTTCCTTATCCTTTCAAAAAGAAAAAAAAAAGACAGAAATTGTACAGCACATTTAAAGAAGACATTTAACTCACGGAAAAGTATATCTACAGTACATGTAGAGAACAAAGTACATATTTTTTTCCTTTAAAGGATGCTATAAAATCTATATTTATTTATTTTTTACAGAGACAGTCTATCTTTGATTTATTTGATCGTGATGACAATCATAGTAGTAGTAGCTAGAATTTATGTAGAACTTCAAGGTTTACAAAGCACATTACAAATATCATCTCATTTTATCCTCACAAAAACTCTGGGAGGTAGGTGATATTTTGTCTGTGTTTTTTCTTAACAGTATTTTTCTCCCAATTACATGAGATAGTTTTCAACAGTCATTTTTTTTGTTTGTTTTTTTAATTTAAATTTATTTATTTAACATATTTGGTTTTCAGCATTGATTTTCACAACAGTTTGAATTACAAATTTTCTCCCCATTTCTACCCTCCCCCCCACTCCAAGATGGCTTATATTCTGGTTGCCCTGTTCCCCAGTCAGCCCTCCCCTCTATCACCCCGCTCCCCTCTCATCCCCTTTTCCCTTCCTTTCTTGTAGGGCAAGATAAATTTCTACCCCCCATTGCCTGTGTATCTTATTTTTTAGTTGCATGCAAAAACTTTTTTTTGTTTTTGAACATCTGATTTTAAAACTTTGAGTTCCAAATTCTCTCCCCTCTTCCCTTCCCACCCACCCTCCCTAAGAAGTCGAGCAATTCAACCTAGGCCACACATGTATCATTATGTATAACCCTTCCACAATACTCATGTTGTAAAAGAGAGAGAGCAGACACAGGGTGAGTTGAAGATGAAGGGAAGATATCTAAAAGAAATAAAATGAAATTAAGGGATGAGAGAGCAACATACTGAGAGAGGGAGATAGGGAGAGATAGAATGGGGTGGATTATCTCGCATAAAGGTGGCAAGAGGAAGCAGTTCTGTGGGAGGAGGGGAGAGGGCAGGTGAGGGGGGAATGAGTGAACCTTGCTCCCATCAGATCTGGCCTGAGGGGGAATACCATACATACTCAGTTGGGTATCTTACCCCACAGGAAAGAAGAGGGAGGAAGATAAAAGAAAATAAAAGGGGGGGGATGATGGAGGGGAGGGCAGATGGGGGTGGAGGTAATCAAAACAAACACTTTGGAAAGGGGACAGGGTCAAGGGAGAAAATTCAATAAAGCGGGATGGGTTGGGAAGGAGCAAAATGTAGTTAGCCTTTCACAACAGTCATTTTTTGTAACATTTTAAGCTCCAAATTTTTTTCCCTCCTTCGCTTCCCAAGCCAGCAAGCAATCTGATATAGGTTATACAGGTGCAATCATGTTAAACATATTTCCACATTAGTCATGCTATGAAGGAGAATCAGAATAAAAGGAGGAAAACCACAAGAAAGAAAAAAAAGTGAAAATAGTATGCTTCGATCTGTATTCAGACTCCATAGTTCTTTCTCCGGATGTGGATAGCATTTTCCATCACCAGTCTCTTGGAATTGTCTTAGATCATTGTATTGCTAAGAAGAGCTAAGTCTATCATAGTTAATCATCGCACAATGTTGCTGTTACGCTGTTACTGTGTACAGTGTTACTGTGTACATTACTTCATGTAAATCTATCCCAGCTTTTCTGAAATTCACCTGCTAATCATTTCTTATAGTGCAATGGCATTCCATTACATTCATATACCACAACTTGTTGGTATTGATGGGCATCCCCTCAATTTCCAATTCTTGGCCACCACAAAAAGCACTGCTATAAATATCTTTGAACATGTAGATCCTTTTTCCCTTTTTATGATCTCTTTAGGATACAGACTTAGTAGTGGAGTGGTATTACTGGATCAAAGGGCTTCATAGCTCTTTGGGCATAGTTCCAAATTACTCTCCAGAATGGCTGGATCAGTTCACAACTCCACCAACAATGCATTGGTGTTCCCATTTTCCCACATCTCCAACATTTATCATTTTCCTTTTCCATCATATTAACCAATGTGATAGGTATGAGGTGGTACATCAGAGTTGTTTTGATTTGCATTTCTCTAATCAATAGTGATTTAGAGCATTTTTTTATATGCCTATATATAGCTTTAACTTCTTCATCTGAAAACTGCCTATTTATATCCTGTGACCATTTATCGATCAGGGAATGACTTGTATTCTTATAAATTTGACCCAGTTTTCCATGTTTTCTAGAAATGAAGCCTTTATCAGAAACACTGGCTATAAAAATTGTTTCCCAGCTTTCTGAATTCCGAAGTACGTATTTTTAAATTGTTGTGTAAAAAGCAACACCCTGATCTGGAAACTATTTGGAAGTAGGAGGGAAGGGGAGGCACAGAAGGAGACAGTATATTTGTAGGACAGAGATTTTGGCTACAGTCAAGTGCTGATAATAGATTCGCCTATTTTGACACAGCAGCTAATTTCCTGTATGTTTGTCTTCCACAGCACTATGCATATATTAGTCTTTTAACAGTTTCCAGTGTCACTATTTCTAGCACTGTTTTTTAAAGTGCATCTACTTCTCTTTTCCTGAATGCTAGAAGTCACCGTTTTAAGGTACTATTTATATATGGTCTAATTAATAGAGGCCAATTTTCCTGCTAAAGGCTGTTTAAGGAAACGATCCCTCAAAATGCACCTTAGGAGAGTTTTTAATATATTTTAACTTTTCTAAAATTCCAATGGCTAATTTGATTGTAGAGAAATGAAAGAACAGGCAAAAACCTCAAGTCATGCAGCACAGAGCAAGCATTTAAAGAAATAGCTTGGTTTGTTAAGTAGAAAAGTATATATTATTCATGTATTCTTTTCACTTTTTCTAGCATTAAGGTTACAGAAAAAGGCTGGGAGAGAGCAGACCAGAGCTCTAGTTCTGGTTCTAATATTAATTAGCTGTATAATTTAGACAAGTGAATTTACTCCTTTGGGCTTCAGTTCCCACTTCTGTAAAAGGATGAGGTTGGCCTACATAATCAATAAGGTTTCCTTCAATTCTCAAAGCCCATGACCAGGTGACTGCTAAGATCTCTTCTACCTCCAACATTCAATGATTTCATGAACTGTCATTTCGTCTTTCCTAAAAATAATTAACCAGCATTCAAGTCAACCAATGTGTGTTAAATGCCTATGTGTAAACTGGCACTGAAGATTTCAAAATCAAAATGTCATACAGTTTCTACCTCCAAATAACTTGAATTGGGGGAGGTGTGGGGATGGAGAAGAGGGCCCAGAGAGAACAAATGGTAGCACAAAGAACTTGATAAAGGTAGCGAGCATAGGAGGCAAAAGATCAAAGTATCCTCATTTCACAGTTGTCATGAACACATTTCTTTGTTGTACTGTTCAGGTAAAATATTAGGAGGCTATCTACATTTGGTTCAGATATCTAGATTTGGTTCAAAATAATTTCAGTATTCTGTTTGTATATACTCTCTAAACAATGTTTAAAAGGAGTAATTTCTCCATTTATTCAATTTGGAATTCCTCATTAAAAAGAATAATTTCTCCATTCATTCAGTACCTATTTCCTTATCTTAAGGAAGTCAGGGGATTTCATTTCAATTCAGCAAGCATGAGCGATAATGATGACAACGAAGTTGATGTTAACAACTAGCATTTAAAGAGCATTTTAAAATTTGCGAAATGCTTCATAAATATTATCTCACTTGACCCTCGTAACAACCCTGGAAGGCAGATGCTATTATTATCTTCATTTTACAGATAAAGTGACTGAGGCAGAGTTTTGTAAAGTGACTTGCCATGGGTGATACAACTAGCAAATCTGAGGACAGATCTGAACTCATCTTCCTTCTTCCAAGTCTAGTAGCCTATCCACTGTCCACCATGTGCAAAGTGAAAGGCAGTATAGCATAGTGGAGAGAGAACTGGCCACAGAGAGGTTCCACAGATCTGGGTTCAAGTCCCACCTTTGGCATCTACTGGGTGTGTGACCCTGGGAAAGTCATTTAAGTCTTTTCAATGCTCAGATAACCCACTAGGACTTTAAATTATGGAGAAGGTGCAGATTGGTATTGGTAGAGGGAGTTACTCATCAGGCACTCTCTACACTGGTCTAATCACAGGACTAATTTTTTTTTAATTGTGCAAAGCACTTTTGGCACTGGGTAAACACAAACGTAAAAATGAACAATGATACTGGGATAAAGTGATGAATAAAACATGGTCAGTGCCCTCCAGGGGTAATAAAATCTAGGTGGGGGAACGAAACATATATTTGAGTACAGACCAATGTGGTATGTGAATGACAGAGTATAGGGCTATATTTGAAAGAGATGGTAAAGGGGATTTTGGAAGAACTAGCTTTCTTTTCAAATGTGCTTACTATTCTATTTTCAAAGAGCCAGAACTATCAACCTTGGTATGGCTTACTGCTAACAGCTCTCCCTCAATATAGTATCCTTCTGTATAGTTTATGCTATCCCACAGATCTGTCAAATGTGCAGCCTGTGGGCCACATGCAGCACTCAACACTCCTGAGTGCAGTCTGAACTAGATTAAACTGTAATTGGGAAATATTTAACAAAATAAATAAAAATTTAATACAACACAGATAACATTAGTAAATTAATATGTGGCATGCAAGGATCCTTATGTATAGATGAAGGGTCGCTTTTTCTATTTGAGTTTGACACTACTGCTATGAAGTGTTTCTAAAAAACTTGTCACCATAGAAGGATGCTTGGCTAGAGAGAGGGAGCAAGGAAAGTTATGACACTGACAGTGGGAAGCACTGGTTCTTAATGAATTAAAAACATTCTTTCCTACAGTTGCAGAACGTCATTCGGTATAGGTATAATGAGACTATAGCTTAGACATATGATTGCCTTCAATGTCAGGTCAAAGCAACAAACATTTATTAAGCACCTACTTTATGCCAGGCACTGTACAAAGAACTGGCGATAAAAAGATAGGCAAAAAAACCAGTCCCTGTTCTCAAGGAATTCACAGTTTAATGGAGGACACAACGTAAAAAAGCTACATACAGACAAGATACACACACAGACATACATACACACATATATACAAATATACAAATATACATACAAGATAAACTGGAAATAATCTGAGAAGGAAGACACTACCATTAGAAGGGAAGGGGAGGGAAAAGCTTATTTTAGAGAATGGGATATTAAGAGGGATTTGAAAGAAGTCAGGAGATGGAAATGAAAATTGCCTTTGTTACACTGTACTGTTAATGTCTCACTGAGGTATGTCTACCCACAACTACTTCTAGGTAGTGGTTTAGGGTGGTTTTTGTGGTATGGGCCTTCACAAAAGAAAGAGATTTTGCAGAAGGATTTGTGAGAATAAATGTTAAGTAGGTTGGAAGGAACGAAGTGGGTGGTTGTTTCAAGAATAGCTCACAAAGCCAAAGTGGGAGAAATGAATGAAGAGGAACACTGAACACATGCTGTTGCAAAACCAAGAAAGAAAACTACGTAGGTGGATATATAGCAGTAAATGCAAAGCCAATTAATTTCAACTCAATGTGGAATACAAAGGAGAAGCTATAGACAAACTAAAGAAAGTGAAATGATGTGGCCATTTATAGACTAAGAAAACATGAAGAATATTCTTAAAAGTAAGTCATAACTGTAAAAGAGTCTTAATAATAATTGCACAAACTTATTTTATTATTTGCATGTGTTTATGTTATAAGTTGCTCTCTCCTGCCACCCAACAATTTTCCAGTTGTTTGCATAGGTCTTATGGCCAATCAGGTCAGAATTAAGCCTTCCCACACTGTGTATTGCTATTATTGAGGAATTTCAGCGATGGAAAGGAGAGATACAGGAGAAAGGGTCAGGAGGTAGAAGAAGTGTTTCCTTTCTTCATTTATACAGCACGTAACTGTTTAGAGCTAAATGTCGGTGTCTCTACTGTATCCTCAAAGGAACTCTAACAAGCCCCTTGGGGTTCCAATCTTCAATTTAACAAAGGCTGATTTAAAACAATGAATTGCACAAAAAAGTCTTGAGAATGAGCTAAAAACAATTGCAAATGTAAAAAATGGCACAATTACTTTTGCAAAAAAATGTCATTTTACACAAGGTTCTATGTCATGCTATTTATCCATATAAACCTCCATGGTAATCTTTATAAGATGTCATGAGGTGAATACTATAAGAAGGTAGACTACAATGAATACAAATCAATATAATGGAATAAAGAATACTTATTTAAATGAGGTGGCAAAAATGTGCTGTATAAATGAAAAACAAAATTGAATCTCTGTCATGCAACTGACCTAATTACACAGAGCTATCACTGAGGAAAAGCTGTATCTGATACACTAAGCTATTGTTAGCTCTTTCTCTGCAGAAAAAGAATGTTGGTTTTGGCTTTTTATTTTAAAATATTGCTTTCAAGGCCCTTTAGTTCCTACAAGATAAAAAGGAGGCTAGGTATTTTTCACATATTTTGGAAAAATGCATAGCCCAGCTTTAACTGCAAATTAAAGTAACAAAATCTATTTGAGAAGATGAAAAAGACAAATGGAAAAGCTTTAGGTTACTGTCAAATCCCTAGAAGGCTAAGAGGGACAAAGTTCCTAGGTAATTAACAGTCTTGGTTCATTTCCAAATTGACTGCTGTACAAATTTCAGCACTACACACAAAAAACCCCCAAATCATTAATCTTCTTAGGAGTCTCAGCAGAAATGAGTACATGGATGATCATGCCTTAAGGCTACATAGCCAAGTCAGAGTTCAAGGTAAAAGTTCTGAAATTATAGCAGAAGAATTCAAAGCTTCAGCTAAGAAGACTTCATTAGGAGTCATTCATTTTGTTATTGGCTGCAAGGAAGGAATTAATGTACAATCACATACTCCTAATTCAAGTATTCTAGAACAGTAAGTAAACATTTTTAACTAGAATTTTTTAAAAAAATGAAAATGTATAGGTTAGGGATTTGCTTTCTGGCAACAATGAGCAGGCAAATTTGGTTTTTAGAGAAGACTTCTCCCTACCCCTACCCAATCCGTTCCTGTCTTCCAGCTCTCCTAGTTTTCCAGCTATTGTTTCATATCCTCTTCCTTTCTCTAGAAAGGATATTTCATTCTTCTTGGCTCTACATCTTCACCATCCAAACCAGTCTTCAACTCACTGCAGTTTGGCATTGGTCCCCACTACTCTACTGAAATTTCTCTCTCCAAGGTCACCAATGATCTGTTCTCAGTCCTTACCTTCTGTGATAATCCTGTAATGTTTGTCACAGATCACCCCCACTTTCTACTGGTTGTTCTCTTTTCCATTGCCTTCTGACACTTCTCTCTTGGTTGTCCTTCTACATAAACTGCTACTCAGCCTCCTTTGCTGTCATCTGAAATGTGTGTGCTTTAATGCCCTATCAATCTTTTCCTCTTCTTGCTATACTTTCTCCTTTGGTAATTTTATCCATTTTCAAATAAAATTTCTATGCAGGTGATTCCCACATCTATGTAGGAAGCCCAGTTTATTTCCATTCAGCTCAAATCCCCCATCTCTAACTCAGCCAGGATGTCCTGGTGTGACATCAAACTTAGTCCAAAACCATACTCATCATCTCCCTCTTTCCCACCTCCAAACCTACCTCTTTTCTTAATATCTTTATGTTTCTTGAGGGTAGCACCATATTCCTGGCCATACAGATGTGAAACATTAGCATCATCTCTAATTCTTCAAATCGCTTCCTGTTCAATCATACTATAGCACAATGCTTTGGGCCCTTCTCATCTCTCACTTAGGCTATTGCGAGGACATCCTATGTGGTCTCCTTACCTCCAGTCTCTTCCCTCTTCGATCTACATTTCGCTTCAATGGATTTGTGATCTCATCAGCGTAGGTATGCTTTCCACTAGTACCAAGCAAACCTCGTCTATGTATTTTTTTATTGTTGTCCATGTCTTTCAATAAATCCTCCACAGAAAACCTATCTACTCAGTGTAATAAAAGCTGTCTTCAAAGTTTTTTTGTATTTTATAGATATGTTATTCATCATTCACTTTCACTACATGATTGGCCCACCTTCTTTTAGTTCTTCAGAGGTAACAATATTCCACTATTGCATCCACACAGGACCACAAGGAAGATACCAGTGTTAAAAAGATGGATTTTTGGAGCAGAGAACAACTTGGGATTACTAAAAGTAGGTGCAATTTTCCAAATGAAAACCAATCACATAATTTCCTCCAAAGCCTGGTCCTACCTAACAGCCAAAATGGTGTGCTTTTCCAAGATACATGGACTAAATCAATAAACGGGTTGTCCATGAATCTGCATGCCATAATCTCAGCAACATAAAATCTTCTATTTGGTTTTACTGGGGCCAGAGGAGAAATGGATGTATTGTTTTCAGCAGCATCTATTTCTTGCCAGAATCTTTAATCATCCCCTGGTAAAGCCAAGGATCATCAACATAAAAATTATTTTAAAAATGAAGATGTCATAACAACATAAATATTTGGTAGAACTTGTATCCTAGGGTTCAATATGATCAGCAAGATGTCATTTGTAAACAGGAACCTCATCACCTCGTCCTACAGCCATCCTTCCATTTAGAATTTGCACAGGGTAGCAATCAAATGATAAACTTTAGTAAGCACCTACTATATATCAGGTACTATGGTAGGCAAACAATGACAGCAGTCAACAACTTTGGCAAGAACATGTCTATTTTGTGCCCTACTCAATACTGATAATCAGAGGATCTTTGAATAAAGTCATCTCTCCATTTGCAAAGCTCTAGGAATCTCGAAAAACCTTAACATATACCCGGGAGACACCTTTTTGGAGCAGACAATTTAAAGTCTCATTGTCCCCTGTTCATTCAAAACCAAAATGACTTGGCCAAAACAAACAAACCAACAAAGAGTGAGAACTTTCATTTACTACATGTTTTATTAGCTATGTGACTGTGAGGACAATAGTTTTAAGAACCTCCTCAACACATGCATAGATTATTCTTATTAAAATTTTTATATGGATGGGAAAAAGGGCACAAGGGTAAGTGTTTACTGATATTGTGTAGGTGAACTTATTCTTCCCAGATACAACTTTATTTTAAATCTTTACTTCTGATTTAAAATCGTGTTGCTTTCTAGAATTTATTTATTCTACATGTATATGATCTGGTCTAGCCACTTTTCTTGAACTGAATGCCATTTCCACTTACTCATATATCCTTACAGCATCAGTTATAGAGTTGAAGGAGTACAAATTTGATGATCCCGTTCTCATTAGTGAGTTTAAAAAAGTTGATATGGAAATACTGGTAGAACTGTTTGATTTTATATCTATTTGTTGTTCTTCTATAAATGCTCTCAGGATAATCTAGTTTTATTAGATCTTGTGCCAAACAGCTTTAAGGCTTGTCATCTCCACTACTTTCTCCATTTTGTGAAATGCTGCTATTTGTAATCTTCAACAATCTTCTTCCTTAATGTTTTTTTTTTTCAAAATGGGCATATACTCTAAAGCATCATTGTACTAAACGGCTCTGTCTCTCCTCTTGACCAAGAGATCAAATGTTGGTTGTATGTTTCTGGGCTCATTTGATGACCTTGTGGTAACAGTTGTTTTACATGCCAAAGAAATGGAAAAAGTCAGAGTCAATGTCTTTAAAATTATATACACTTGTCACCTGTCAGGGCTAACAACTAATTCAAATAGTAGCAAGAGTTAGAGCTATAACTAAGCTACAGTTATAACTTTCCTATAGTGTCATTTTCTTGAAAAAATATTAATGCTTTTTTGTTTTGTTTTACATCACCATTATTTCCCAATAACATCTTCTACTACCAAGGAATCCTCTCTGATAATACAGAGAAATAGTTCAGCAAAAGAAATGAACACCATCAATCCCATATGACAGCAGATACAACATTCCATTCTTTGCCAACAACACATCTAGAGAAGTGAAATTTTTCATCACAAGTCCTGTGAAATCAAGATTAGTCATTAGTCTGAATTATGATGTCTCTTAGTGTTGTTTTCCTTTATATTGTTATGATCTGTGAGTAGATTATTCTCTTGGTTTTCCTTTCTTCACTCTGTATCAGTCTCTAAGCACAAGTCTCTAAGCATCTTTTTTCCACTGAATTTGCCACTTAAAGATCCTATCCAGCTCTCTTTTATTCAAAAGTAATATGTGGAAGGCATCAAATCTCTCAAAAATTAGCCTCCCGCCCATTTGTATATTACAATTTGGTTTAAAGGATAAGTTATTCTTGGATGTAGATCCTTTGCCTTTATTTTTCTTTGTCCATTCTTTACTTGCTGGTATTTGATGCATAGTCCTACAGCTTCTTCCATTTGTAGTTTTTGTTCTCCAACCTGGAGTACCCTGCAGTTTGTCAATCATGTTTCTAAACACTTTACTTTTGGGGGGTTTTCTCTCTGGTGACCTTGGAAACTCATCAATTTAACGTAGCTTCTGGTTCTGACAATTGTCTTTTATGATTATTTGAACAATTTTATCTGGTTATTTAGTTTCACCATACCTTTCAGGCAGCTTGATGATAATACAGTAACTCAATCTGCCTTGTTTCCCATTTTATTTTTAAACTAAGCTTCAATACATCTAGTTGTATCACTGAAATTCTGAGATTGAGTTCCTCCCTTCTTTTTTTCAGGATCTACACTATTATGTTAATGTTTTTTCCAGTTTCTGTTTTTCCAGCAAGACCTCTCATTCTATTCTTTATCTCTTCTTTCAAAGAGTGAGGGAGAGAGAGAGAGAAAGAGAGGAAGAGAGAGAGAGAGAGAGAGAGAGAGAGAGAGAGAGAGAGAGAGAGAGTGTGTGTGTGTGTGTGTGTGTGTGTGTGTGTGTGTTCTGCCCTTTTACCCTAGAGCTTCTTGCAGACCATCCATTCTATTTTCTGGGGTTCTACAAATACTTAATCTATACTTTTTCTCTTCTGGAGTTTAATCCTGGGATTTTCTTAACAGCTAGGATACTGAAATGAGTAGCAGGCACTTAGTAAATGTTTATTCCTTTTTCTTCCCACTGAACAAGAGAAAAAGGAGATAGGTCAGTCATTTCAATTCTTTTTATGACATCCTTTATTCTTTTTATTGTGAATTCCTTATTGGTTGTATGCTACAGCCTTTTCTTACCCAGCATATATCTTTCCACTGCCCTTTGTATATTTAACATATCAAAGGCAGTAGTGTTTTAGGTCTCACTGCCATAAACTAAAACTGGTAAAAATGACTATATATTTTTTAAATGGCCTATGATGTTTTAAGAAAAATGTGAGGTTCATTAAAGTGCTTTCCCATTTCTGGGAAAAAATCCAGGTTGCTCACCTCCTTCTTTTCAACTCTGGGCCCACATCACTAACCATCTATTGGAAAACTCTGGAAGATATCCATTCAGATGTATGTGGAATATGGACAAGAGACATTCTTCATTCATTTGGTCTTTCTTGTGTGGATGGACAGAGAGGCCAAACTATTTTTGAATGATAATAGATATCTTCCAAGTGGTTTTTACAATATCCTGGTGCTTGATGCTATCAGCACAATGTCATCTACAATTAAGAACAGTTAGAGAACCTCACAATACACTGGAAATACCTCCTTGTTTTGAACTTGACACTGGGTTGCCATCATCTCAGTGATAAGCACCCTTGCTGAGTAAATGTCTTTCCATTTTATGCCTCACCTGACTTAAGGCAGGAGGAACAATGTCCTTTTTCCATTTCTGGATCCTTAGTTCCTGACACAATACTTTGTATAACTTAGAAAGCCAGGAAAAATAAGTTATCACAAAATAGTACATTTAAAATTTTAAGAACATAATTGAAATGCACTATATCCAAGAAATACAAAGTAAGTTTCAGTGACATCAGCTGAAATGCACTGGATCTTGTCGATGTGGTTTGTGGGTTTGTTTTTCTTAAAACCTCTGGAGACTTTAGTGGTTTTCTACAAGGCTTTGTAGAGGTTTTGAAAAGTCTAGAGTAAAATTTGTATGAATTTGCCAAACTTCATTAGATAGCACTTCATGATACCACTGCATTATATGGTTCTTTTAAGTTCCCAGGATACTCCCTATGTCATAAGTGTACCCTTTGTTACCTTTATTCAGTCCTAAACTAAATGAAAATTGGCCCTGTCCCCTAAAATATATTTCTGTATGTTTTGGTATATGTGCAAACATGCCATTGGAAGCTAAAAGAAACAAAGTCCTTAATATTCAATGTAGTGTTTAAGTCAATCTTTTCCTAGATGTTAAATGTGAAATATTAAAGTCCTCTGAAAAGGAAAAACAGAAGAATTATTTCCATTGTACTTTAATTATGGATGAAAGAAGGAAGGAAATAAACATTGATTAAGCACCTAGTATGTGCCAGGCACTGTGCTAAACATTTTATAGTTGTCTCATTTTATCCTCACAACCACCCTGGGAGGTAGGTGCTACTATGATGTCCATTTATAGCTAAGGAAACTGAGGCAGATGAAGGTTAAGTGACTTGTCAGGTGTCGCACAGCTATTAAGGGCCTAAGATCACATTTGAAATCACATCTTCCTGACCTCAGGTCCAATGCTCTATCCATTATGCTTACCAAGCTGCCATTAGCAGGCTTCATAGTAATAGCTTGGTGATTTTTAAATAAAAAGAAGCTCATTTAGTTTTTCTGACCTTATTACATTACTGAGGCAGCTAGATGGCACAAAGACCCAAGTCCAAATCCTACCTCAGACATTTACCAGCTGTGTAACATATTTACCAGGCAAGTCAATTAACCCCTAAGCCTCACTTTTCTCATTTGTGAAAGGGAGATAATCTAAGTATCTATCCCACAGTAGTATTCTGGGAATAAAATTAAACAACATAGGTGAAGTACTCTGCAAAGTGTAAACCAATGTTTCAATATTAACTAAGATTATTTCTTCTCATAAAGGAAGGTCAATGAATATTCAGCAGCCAACCACAATGCCAAAACCTGTTTTCTTAGGCTGTAGAATAATTCAAGGGGCAACTAGGTGGCACAGTGGATAGAGTGCTGGTATTAGAATCAGGAAGACCCATTTTCATTTGTTCAAATCCGACCTCAGACACTCTACTAGCTGTAGGACCCTGGGCAAGTCACTTAATCCTGCTTACCTCAGTTCCTCATCTGTAAAATGAGCTGCAGAAGGAAACGGCAAACCACTCTAGTATCTCTGCCATGAAAACCCCAAGAGGGATCACAAAGAGTCAGACACAACTGAAACAACTGAACAGCAAGAGCAAAACAATTCAAGTTTTGTATATGTAATAAGTTCATAGGCCACAAAGAAGACCATGTCCAAAAACTCAAGCAAATGGAAAAAAAGACAAAGATATCAAAGTTAAAGAAAAAAAGAAAGTGTAAGGATAAAGTTTTAACAAGGCCCAGATGTAATTCAGCTATCTTTTCCTTTCAAGTTTCCTTGAAGTATCATTTTCTTTTCATTAATGATCTTATTACTGAAATTTAAAACAAAGTATTTTCCATTATTGTTCTTTTGTGTGTTTTTGTGCTACATTAAATTTACTCTCTGTTCTAAATAAGTGCCACTGCTGATCACTGACCTTAGAATATCTGCTTAGGAATCAGAGCAAAGCCCAATGGAGTATCACACAACTGTCAACCAAAAACTTAATTTCAGTGGGCAGAAAAGGCTACAGACTACGGTAGCAACCAAATCTTACCAGGAAACTATAATATATTAATATAGTGTATCACATTAACACATTAGCATGATATATACAATATAATAATTCCAAACTTTTCCAAGCAGTCAACGACAGCCTTGACTGAACACTGGCTATGTATAAAGTATTATATCAGATTCTCTGAAAGTGATGAAGGAATTTGAATACTTGGTCCTTATACTTGGAGGAATTTAACCATTTAATAAGAATGATACATCGAATAGATCTAAAATTTACATAACAAATATTCATATATTAATATTTGTAGTCCAAAATGCACAATTATATAGGAGGACTAGAGATTTTCTGCCATGATAGTGTGGTTAATATGAGATTTAGTAAAGAGGGGGAGGGTAGTGCATGAAGGAAGAGAATAGTATTGTCTTGGTGCCATATTAGCAGACAAGCAGTGGCAGGGAGGCCATGTTTGGCAATGTGGCATAGTAGACGATACAACAGAAGGGCATTGTACCAAATCCATCACTTTTATCTGTGAAATATTAAGCAAGTCATTTAACTTCTGCTCATCTATAAAATGATCATTTTGTTATTTGCCTGAAGGGGGAGGATGGACTGGATGATTTAGTTAATCAAGAAAGCAAATGGAGGTCAGAAGAATGTTTTTCCTAATTTGAGGAGAAATGAGAGAGCCAGACAATCATGAGGTTAACAAGAACTTTTAGTTTGTACTTATATATGTTAGATTGATAATTACACAGCAGTGAGAAAATACTTTCTGGATGAAAGAATTTTTTTCATTTCCTTAAACATGGGATAAGAGAGCAGACCTCTCTATTACCTGTAGAAGCCTTTTACCTTATTTGAAAGGTAACTGAGAGCCATAGAGCAGTTAGGTGGTGCAGTGGATAGAGTGGCAGGCCTGGAGTCAGAAAGATTCATCTTCATGAATTCAAATCTGGTTCTTTTTCATTTTACTTGTAAAATGGGATAACAGTACCTTCAGAGGCTTGGTATGAGGTTTACATGATACTGTGTATACATAATTGCAAGCTTTAATTTGCTATGTAGATAGATCCCAGTGAGGTGGTAGATTGTAGTAGATACAGAGCCAACCCCTGAGGTCCATGTTCCAGTCCTGTTTCTGACACATCCCAGGTTGGGTGATCACTGGGTAAGTCAATTAGTCTCTTATTACCCCAGGAATCTCTCTTTAATACTTTAAGCTGCAGAGAAGGTGTTGATCTGCCCTGGTAGAGGAAACTCTTCACTGCAAGACCTCTACATTAGTGAAATCTCAAGTCTAGTGAAAAATAAAAATGCCTACTAACACTGCAACAATGCAGAGAAACGGAGAAGAGGAAACTATCACCAAATTTGGGCACAGATTGGTGAAAGCCTAGGTGACAGGTATGGAAATGGAAAGAAAAAAAAGATGCCAAAAATCCATAACTTTGCCAATGTAGGTACTCCCTCCACCTTCTATCCTTTAATATAAGGTCTTTATGAATTATAGAGGACAAAAAAGGGATGGGCTTCTCTGAATCTAGCAAATATTGTCCTTGACTGGCCATCATGTGTAATCTATCACTGGATCGATACCCAGAAGTTTTTGCTAGCTCAGTAGGACTCCTTAGTAGAGCTTAAATTCTGTTGGCATATTCTTTAGGAGACCAGAGTTACTATCCATGCTGTGACTGGACACTGGAGTAGGACTTTATTGGAGTGCCATAAATATTATGAAAGAAAAATGTCAGAAATTGAAAATAGAAGAAGTGATGAACGAGGGGGAATGGGAAGACAAAAATCACAATAATTTAAGACTAGAAAGCAATAGCTGAAAAAGCATATGGAACAATAGAGAAGTTAGAGAGGTGATTACGGAGGAAGTTGAAAGGTATAGTGCCACACAAACCTTCTAAGGTCCCTTCTAGCTCAAAGTCTATGATCCAACGATGCTGTTAGTGGGGATGTCCTCCAGGTAGCAATAAGTACAGGAATGAAGAGTGGCTGACTGATCAGCAGAGAAAATTGGGATCATCCACCATAGCCAGTAGCTAAAACTGTTGTTGTGTCCTTCGTTCTAGAAGAAGACCATGACATCAGGAAGGTGATGTCATGTTACTATGCAAGCAGATGAGCTACCATTAGAAGTGTGTCAAGAGAGAAAAGAATTCAAAACTAAATCACAGAGATTCAAAGTTTATCATTAGAAAAAGAGGAGAATCCAACAAATGAAAGAAGAATAAATATATTTGAAACCAAGACACAAAAGGGTTTAAAGGAGAAAAAGTGACCAAGGGTATGAAAGGTCTAGCCAAAAGCAGAGAATTCAATGGATTTGTCTAGGAGTGATTAAGTGATAACTTTCATGAAAGGAAGAGAGGGAAGAAATGGGAGTGAAAAGAAGCCATAAATGGTTGGGGTGGAGGGAAGGGAGGAAAAAGAGACATTCAGAATTGGGGATACATCCTTAGAGGAATAAGTCTGAAAAAACAATGTAAGTTGATAAGGCCAGGGAACATAAAGATAAAGTAGGACATGAGTTCTCTCAGGTGACAGAAAACACATTTTTAGAGCTATAACTATTGAGTGTTCCCATGAAGGTAATGAAAGAAATATCCTGACTTGAAACTCCTGGGAAATAAGACTGGATGGTACAAGGCGATGGGGGTGGGGAAGGAAGAAGATGAGAATACAGAGACTTCAAGCCAGGGGAATGTACATCTCAAGGTCTCCATCTTTTCCAAGGATTAGTAACCAGATGTGAAAGAAATGACTTTAAAAGCAATTATAAAGCAGTTAGGGTGAACTGTAGACTAGAGAATTAATGATAGAGAAATGGTAGTGGTTCAAGGCAGAGTCTATATTCAAGAGTATCATGAGTATTTAGTTCAGCAAATGTTAAACATGGGCAAGACATATATGAACTGGGGAAACAGAAATGGAAGAAGACTCCAAATCTTCCTGCTAGGAGCTTAAAAATCAAATAAGTAGGATAAATCTTCATCTTATCATGATACGTAGCAGAGAGTGATAAGTACAAAGAAAAGGCTGTCAAATACTAATGTTCTTATCAGATCCCATCCAGTGATCCACCGCAGGTACCATGATACCTCCTGCTACTTTTCCCCTTTCCTCCCCATTCAAATCAGCGATACTTCAGATCAGATTTCTTGAGACTTACTACTTACTACTGCAGTCCACTAGCTTTGATGCTCTTCTCCAGGAGTACAACATCCTGAAGGAGTATAAACTCATCCAACCCACTTTGTCTAGCTCACCCCAGACTATGCTTCACATTCCACCCATCCAACCTAAATATCTTGTCATCCTCTCTGCTACTGACACCTAACCTCCAACCCCCTTTTTTCCACTTTTTGCTTTGAGTGGTAATAGAATAAATACCATCATTGCTTCTACTTTATGTATTTATTCACCATTCATATAATTCCCCAGACTGAAACTCCTTTCTCTATCACCATTCTTCTATATGTATTGTCTCGCCTTATTAGAATATATATGTTCTAAATTAAGGGATTGCTTCATTTTTGCATTTATATACTACCACTACTACTACCACCACCACCACCACCACCACCACCACCATCACCTACAGTTGCTAGCACAATGTTTGGTATATTATAGGTACTTAATAATTGCTTTCTATTCATTCATATATTGTAATCCATATGAGTAATCATTCAGTCAGTCACATATCATGATGAGAAAGCATTTTCTTGGATTTGTCCTCTAACACAGCAGGGACAGGAATAGAAGCAGCAAATGGGAGACGGGAAGGATCCAGAATTGAAAACTAGGATAGAAGGTGGGTGGTGAGTCCAGGAGCCTAACTAGGTACTATGATGCTAAGTTATTTAAATCAGAAAGGCAGGGCAAAGAAAGTAGTAAGGAATAGAACTGCAACTCAGAATATAACTACTTCAGCAGTTATATAATTTCTGTATAAAAAAAGGCACTTCACAAAATTTGAAATTGCAAAAATGTCTCCAGGATTTCTATTTCACTCTTACCGTTTATCTAAAAATACATACTGCTTGCTTTCAGTTTTAGTTACCTCAGGGAATAGACCAGGAGGGGCCTAAAATTGATCTTAATGAACAATACTAAAGAAACTTTCAAGGCCTTGGCTGCCAGTATTTGTCAGTTAACAAGAAAAACTATCAGCAGCTGTACTATACCTTAAATATTACTGGAGTATTTGGGCATAAAGCAGAACTTACTCCGGCCTATTACATATTTCTTTCCACATGAATAAATACAACTAAGGTAAGAAATTGCATTCAGATGGCAGATCAGCAGCAGGGTTTAGAAGATAAGGGTCAATGCTTCCACATCTACATGAAAGCTTTGCATATTGTAGCTTTTTAAATCAGAGTTTCTTCTATTCTAATATTATTATAATTCATAAATGCATTTTTGTAATATGCTCATTTAAAAAAAAACAACAGAAATCCTCTAGAAACATCGTGAATTATGGATTTTGTCATTAGGTGACATTTATGAAAATAAACCAAATGAAAACTATGTGAAACTATTTTCTAACACATCGACTAAAGCAAAGAGAGATCACTTAAGAATCAGTTTTGAAAACAAAACACACCTCTAGGAGGTCGCTCGATCCTGATGCAAATGCTACATCTGAACTACAAAAATGATGGTATGAGAGGGTTCAGTTTCATTTAATCGATGCTTACCCTCACTGCCTAGACACACAATACCACCATCTGTTACCTTTTAGGAGTGTTAATGCTTGGAGTCTATTATCTCTACCACTTTTGCTTTGCTAGAGCAGACCTGGAAAGACACTCAGCTGCATGGAGACAAGAGAACCAGTAGTTGAAAGTGATTGTTTAGACTAAGGAGCACTGGGGTGGGGGGGGGAATGGAAATAGAAATTTTTAAAGAGTTACTTAGCAGCTAAAGTACCTTCTTTTGTCTGTTTTCAGCAGCAGCCAGCTGTGTGGACATTCTCGCCTGCATTTTCCTGCAATGAGCCATGACAGCATCCAAAATGGAGAGAGGGTTGGTACAAACTGGCTTCTCTGCATCACCAGCACCTGCTTCATAGTCCCTCTGCAGAGCCAGGAATGGGTCATTTAGATTAAACCTTCCATATCGTTCCTGAATAAACACCTCCTTCCTTCGTGCCTGAAAGAAAAATAGGATCAACTTCATATACCAGTTGTTTTCTGTTAAAGATCATTAATGAAGAGACTACTGATGGCTTCCCTCTCCCATCTCCAAATGCTATTCAAAACAAATGCTGTTGGTAGTATCAATGAGCTTCGTCCCTGACACATTCAAGGCCTCCTGCATGCTCTAGGTCCAGTGTTCCTGGAAAATATGGCAACTCAAAGAGACAAGTTCAGGGGACCCCTTAATAGCTCTTAATATCATTTCTGAATTACCCCAGAGGGAAACTAAGAGAAATGTTATATCAGGTGCTGAGGATTTGGGGATATTATCTTACTTATTCTGTCCTTGAGTTTTATTTACTTAAAAAATCATTATTTAAATTGTACAGAAATGTTTTATTTCTGCCTGGATGCCTAGCTTTTTCATAACCCTCTGGTACTCTTTAAAGAGGATACTCTAGTCTTAATTGATAAGCACTTATTAAGGGCTTACTATGTGCCAGGCACTGTGATAAGTATGAAGACACAAAGAAAGGCAAAAATAGCTGCTGCCCTTAGAATTAGTCAAAAATACCAATATTAAATATTGGGGTTCGTAAAGGACTTTTTAAAGCAAATGTTTCTTTGAAATTAATAGCAAAGTAAAAACAAAAACACATTAATCGCAAAGCAAAATGAGGTGCATACTTAATACACAAAGACATAAAGTTACTTGAGAATACTTTGAATACTTTGAAGTTTTCTAAGATAATTTAAACAAAGCTCAAAACAAATTGTCTGCAATGACTTGAAATAAACCCAGACAGAGATTCCAAGCACTTTCATTTTTCCCAAAGAAGAAAGATGTTTATAAAAATACAGTTCATGATGGGAAACCACACTATGCATATTCACTAGTTCAGTACTTCCAAGAATGTCAAGATTCTGTGATGAAGTTCTCTAAATCAAAGGAAAGAACACAATCTCTGTCTGACTCGAAAGGTAGCAAGCTATCAGTGTCAAAGTCCATTTCATGGCCAGTAAATGGCTACCAAATGCAATATTCTGTAGTTAGTCCAGAATAACTACTGCATAAAATGTGCATTAGAGATTAGCAGCTAGGTGGTGCAGCAGATAGAGTACAGGGCCTGGAGTTAGGAAGACTCATCTTTGTAAGTTCAAATCTGGGATCAGACACACAGTAGCTGTGGGACCCTAGGCAAGTCACTTAACCCTGTTTGCCTCAGTTTCCTTATCTGTAAAATGACCTGTAGAATGAAATGGCAAACCACTCCAGTATCTTTGCCAAGAAAACCCCAAATGGGGACATGAAGAGTCAGACATGACTGAAACCACTGAACTACAACAAGAGATTAGCTGATAGCAGTAGGAATAGAATTAAAAGTTAGCAACATTTTCCTGGTCCAAGCAATTCCAGAATAGCCATATAAAGTTAGGCACCAATTAGTGTGAATAATTAATCCTATGAAGTGGCTGCACTATTTGAAGTTATAATTATATAAAATAGGAAAACTTGTTCTAGCCCAATGGAAATATGCATCTCGAATTCCAGTAATAGGAGTGCTTCATGGGATTCATTATTCCCACTAATCAGGACCTAACTATTAGAAGTAAATTCAATTCTCTATATCAAAATGACAATTTTGTGTTGTCATCTCTAGTAGAAAAACTACTCCAACATCAAAACCAAATAAAACTCAATTTTTTTTGTTGTTCAAAATGTTAAATAATAGTTGTTGTGAAAATATATTGGGCATTTTATTAGCATTTGTATTGAACAAATTATACTTCTTTTTTTAAGCCAAGATCAGAAAGCCAATAATTAGCCACTTTCACATTCCATATAACAAATGGGAAAATCTAATACTTTTTTCTTTAACCATTACCAACTGTGTAACAAAAAAGAGAGAGACAAATTCTGCTGACTTTAAAAGGCTGAATCAACTGAGTTACAAGCCAGCGTTCTTAAATCCTCTGACCTTAATTACCATAGACGTCTACTGACAACCAACAACATATTTTCTAATATGCCGTATTAACATAACTAAAACAGGCTACTTTATGTTTCAGAGTTCACAAAATAATTAGAAAAGTGTAATATGCTACAACTGATGAATTCACAGATTAAAATATTTGTTGTTCTGATGTAAAATGCAGGCATACACACACATATATTGTATTACATCTTATGAGGTCACATCCAATCCACTGAAGAGCTGATAATTTTATTCACACCATATAATCTTTATGTAATTATTACTGCACTTTTTTGACTCCTGTGAAATAACCATCCTAACTTCTCTCATCTGGAGTCTCTCCTTATCCACTGGGCTCCTTTCTCTATTGCTTACCAAAAACACCCAGCTCTCATCCTTCCTTTAAATGCTTACTTGATCTTGCTGTTGCTTTAAGCTATTATCCTACATCTCTTCTCCCTTTCAAAGCCCAATTTTTAGCTAGGTTGTCTATACTCTTTGCTTTCATTTCCATCCCAGAGAAGACTCTGGCTTCACTCTTGGCTTCTCCCCACTATGAAAGGAATAATATAGTAACTTACTATCTGATAAGCTTCTCTGTTTCTGCCAGGAACCATGCCTCCATGATATTTCCTTATCATGCTTCCCACATAGGTATCCTTCTTCTCCTTTCAACAACTCTCTTTATGTGCTGTCCTTCCCCCATTAAAACGTAAGCTCCTTGAGAGGAAGGCCTGCCTTGTTTGCTTGTATTTGTATTCCCAACATTTAGCACAGTCTGGCACATAGAAATTAATTAATAAAGGTTCTATCTATCATCTCCCTTGCAAACTGGCTTCTGATACCATCACTCAAGTGAAACTGCTCTCTCCAAGATGATGAATAATCTTTTAACTGCTAAATCCAATGGTTTTTTCTTAGTTCTCATTTTATTTTACTACTCTTTAGCTTTCAACACAGTCACCCTTGCCCCTACTGGATGTACTTTCCTCCTCCGGGTTCCATAACACTGTTCTTTCCTTAGTTCTCCTCTTACCTGTCTGACCACTCTTTCTCAGTATCCTCCTTGGGATCCTCCTCTTCCTGCCAACTAAGGATGAGCATCTCCCAAGGCTCTGTCCTGGGCCATTTTCTTTTGTCTCTCTATACTCTCTTGGTGTTTCTAAGTAAATTTCTTCCCAAAATGTAAACAGGGACTTACTTTATTACTGTGAAGAGGTTTTTTATATAAATCTTGTTTTTTTTTTCCTTCTTCAATTCATTACTTATTCAAAAGGTTCTGAGTTCATTTTGGGTCAAATAAGCATCTAAAACTTTGAAATAGTATCCAAACCACCTGACCCCAATGAATTGTATATTGTAATCTAAGATGAGGCATTTTCAACAATTTCATCTTTCATCTTTCTAGAGGGTTTCTGCCTGATAATACAGGATATTTTTAATAAGGACATTAATTTCACTGCCTCAACTTACTCTCTGGACATTTTTTGTTCCCTTATACCTGTAGCTTTATCACTCTGGAGGAGCCTTTCCCCTAAGACTCAGCTAAATTGATTGGTGACTCACTCTTCCAGACCACAACTTCAGAAAGGATCCCAGATGTTTCTTCTCATTCAAGACAACTCTCCATCCTTCTCCTTCTCCCTGCCATCTGTCAGTTCCCTTTTACCTGACATTTTCCTCCATTAAAATGTGATCTCCCTGAGGGCAGAGATTGTTTTGTTTGCTTATATTTCTTTCCCCAGCACTCAGCACAGTGCCTGGTACACAGTGAGTGCTTAATAAATGCTCTATGTCTCTAGTTCGATATTTGTGAGTTCGTTTGTCTCAAATCAAATGAGTTATTAATGCTGAGAAGTAATCATCTTGAGCACAAAGAAGATATTCCCTAAGGAAGTAGATAAATGAAATCACATATAACTTCTTGATTCATGAATCGAGAACAGGGCTGAGGATGAAATATTCATTAAGAAAAATAAGTCATTATGAAGGGGAGTTCTTTTATTTTAATGATTATAAAAATAAGTTCTTCAAGGTAACCTTATGTGTTTCTCAAACACTGTTTCTATCCATTAAAAAGGGAATTTTCATCACAATTAATGGTTTTCTAAAGACCTGTTATAAGACTTCACACACTACATGGAAATTATTCACTCATCATATGAAAGGATTTTCAGAGAGGCAGAGTTCTAGCCTTTAGTTTTTAAATTGTCTTTATTTAATAAAAACTATTTGGACAGGTTGGGAGAGCAATTATTGCTATTAAAGTAATACAATTAAAAACAACCCTCTATACTCAATTTTCTATTATGTAATTCTCCCCAAAGGCAAAAGCTCAAAAGCATATGCTAGCACATAATTCCATCCATATATGAAACCTCCTTTAAAATCTACATACATAAAATTCATGTTAATTTCTCTTGTGAAATGAAGGGAAAGGTACCATAATAAAATGACAGCATTTTAGAGTATTATTATGTCCCTATGAAGATAATCTGTAAATCAGAAATGACTACAATATTTCAGAAATTACTAATGAATTGAACAGATTTTTAAAAAGTTATTTCATTGAGTCCACTTCGTAGAGCTACAAATTAAAAAAGAGGGGGGGGTGATCATTTAGTCCTTTCATGCCCTTGGGTGAAGTATTTGATTTTCTCTGTAATTTCACCTTTTTAAACATTGTTTTGATCTAATTTTCTCAGACAAATGCAGACAGCTTTTTTCCCCTCGACTTTTCATCCAACAAAAAGTGTTAAAAATGAAACCTTGGTGATTTCCCTAAACAAAGTCTGACTTAGGGTAAGTCAAAGGTAGGGAAATAGAGAATAAATGTATTACAGAAAACTGTTAAAGATAGAAGCAAATATTATAACGATAATAATAGCAACAATAACTACCATTTATGTGGTGCTTTAAGGTTCACAAAGCATCTTACAAATATCATCTCATTTGATCCTCACAACAACCCTGTGAGGTAGGTGCTATTATTATTCGCATTATTTAGACAAAGATGCTGAGGCAAACAGAGGTTAAGTGACTTCCAGCTATTGAGTCTGCGAGGCTGAATGTGAACGCAGTCTAACTTGAGCCCAAGGCCAGCGCTCTACATACCATAGTGCCTAGTTTGTCAAATTCATTTAACATAGACCAATCTCTGGAATTATAACTCCATTCAACTGTGAGGAGATGGAGATTAATGAACAAGGACACCAAACTCCAAAATCTTCTGACACCAAGTTGGTCTGATCAAATCAAAATACACTATACGCCTTAATGTGTCCCCTACTTTGCCACCTGTCTTTTTTCAAGCCATTCTCTAAGCTTAGAAAGCCCTTTCTTCATCTCTCCCTTCTATGAAATCCTACTTGTCCTAAAGGGTTCAAGTTCAATGCCATTTTTTTCCCAACGAAGTCTCTGATGAGCCCCTATAATCCCAGCTCCAAGCAAAAGTGACTTTTCTTTCCTCTAGGCTCTCATAGCATTTTGTTTCTACCTTATCTTCCTATCATAGGATACATGTGCATGCGTCAGTATGTGTATGTGGAGATACGCACACACACACACACACACACACATACACACACATCTAAATGCATCTATTTGTTTACATCTTATCAATTCGGTGACTAAAACCAACAACAACAAAGAGAACAAAGGCGGCCTAGGAGGGGAGAACAGGATGAGCAAGAGTTGGAGAGTACACAAGTGGGAGTGGATGAGAGGAAAAGAGATTATCATCACCCATGAGAGAAGCACTAAACTCATGAGCTTACCAGTTTTCAAGACAATCTTGATGGGAATTTAGAAATTCCTGGATTTTCTCTATATTTTTAGTTAATTTTTACTACTGCCAAGGGAATGAAAAGAACACCCATCCTTTCCTCCCACATGCATATTTCAAAACCTCCTTTGTATGCTTAGAATTCAAAGCAAAGATGACAGAAATGAAAGGGAGTGCCAATGCTTAACCTGCTTGGCCACAGACCCTTTGATGTGCAGGCCCTCACCCAAAGGGCGGTACAGTAGAAGGTATGTCAAAAAAAGGGTGTTCTCCCTTCTATCGGTGGGAAGCTCCACTCTCTCCCAAGGTCACTCCCTCTTCCTCCCCAGGCAATACCTAGGCAGTCAGAATGCAATAATTTGCATGTCAGAAATAAACAAAGATTATACCAAGAGCTGTACATCAAGGCTGAGGGACATTCACTCAGACACTGGGCACAAAAAGTGGAACTTTTACTGAGATTAATCATCCAATTTTCACTCAGAAATGTGCCTGTATTATATTCAACAAATGGTTTATTTTCTCAGAAAAGGAGACTAAAAGCAAGAATAACTGGCTAAGTTATCTTGAACATGTCATTTGATCTTATTTGATGAGATGATATATTAAAAGGATTTTGCAAAACCTTAAAAGCACTGCATAGATGTTTGTTGCTATATCACATAGGATCATAGTCTTAGAGTTAGAAGGGATCATAGGAGGGATCAAGGGAGGTAAATCCAGGCTAATCCTCAAATTTTACAGATGAGGAAACTGAGTCCTAGAAAGGTTAAAGAGAGGTTAAAAAGATTAAGTGAAAAGGGCAGGATTTGAACCCTGATCTTCTGACAAACCATGTGACACTGGACAAATCACTTAACCTTGTTTGCCTCAGTTTCCTCATCTATAAAATCAGCTGATGAAGGGAACAGCAAACTACTTCAGAATTTTTGCCAAGTAAACCCCAAATGGGTTCATGAAGAGTCAGCCATGACTGAAACAACTGAACAGCAACCTCTAACTCCAAATCCGTGAATGGTCTTTTTGTTGTATCCCACAGATTTGCTCTAAGGATCTAAGGATCCAGTCACATTTAAAGAGTGCTTTGAATTTTATAAAAATGCTTTCTTCACAACCTTGTAAAATGAAGATTTAAAATACTTGCACTACTTGCCTCACAGGGTTGCTTTATGGTTTTAGAAACTATTTACTACAGTAAGGAAAGATCTCATGAATCTTATGCTTTTAATGTTTAAAAAGAATTTTTTTTGAACAGCAATAGATACTGAATTTTGTCAAAAGCTTTTCAGTATCTACTGATGGAATCATTTATTTTTTATTATTTTTGTTTTTATTATGGAACATTGGGTTTTAAGTCTTACTTATAT
Organism: Trichosurus vulpecula; assembly: GCF_011100635.1. Lineage (NCBI taxonomy): Eukaryota > Metazoa > Chordata > Mammalia > Diprotodontia > Phalangeridae > Trichosurus > Trichosurus vulpecula. Next base: position 133,075,014 of record NC_050577.1, on the reverse strand, counting down.
TAAACCAATCCTGTATCCCTGATATAAAACCAAAACTGGTTGTTAAGTGAAATCTTTTAAATATGTTGTTATAGCCTCTATGTTTATATTTTATTATATTATATAATGTTTTATGTTGAACTTCTTAAGGGATATTAGGTTTTAGTTTTCTTTCTCTGCTTTGTTTCTCTCTGGCTTGGGTATCAAAATCATATTTGTATTATTGACGGTGTTTGTAAGTATCCCTTGTTTTCCCATCATTCCAATGTTTATGTAATATTGGAATTAACTGTTATTTGAATAACATAATTCACTTTTAAATCTATTTGATCCTGTGTTTTTTTTTCCTTAGCAATTCATTTATGGCCTGTTTAATTTCTTTTACTAAAGTTGAGTTTTCTACTTCTGTTAATATTTTTGTAAACATTCATAAATCACTAAAGTGATCATTTCTATTTGCATATAATTTAGTAAAATAGTTTCTGAGAACCTTTATTTCTTCAATTGTGAATTACTTTCCCCCCTCAATTTTGATACAATTTTTCTTCTCTTTTTAAAAAATCGTATTTTTAAAACTCCTAGTTTTATTTATCAATTCTTTTTTTCTTTCAATTTTCTTTGAATTTGATTTTCAGAATTTGTAATTTGGAATTTTCTGATTTGCTATTTATCTAGGTGGAGAGAGGGGGAACCTGTGGCCTCAAGACCACATGTGGCCCTCTAAGTCCTCAAGTGTGGCCCTTTGACTGAATCCAAACTTCACAGAACAAATCCCCTTAATAAAAAGATTTGTTCTGTAAAACTTGGACTCAGTCAAAAGGCCACAGCCCAAGGACTTAGAAGGCCACATGTGACCTTGAGGCTGCAGATTCCCCATCCCTGATCTAAGCTTTTTTGATTGTGTGCCCAATTCATTGATTTCTCTCTCTCTCTCTCTCTCTCGATCTCTCTCTCTCGCTCTCGCTCTTGCTCTTGCTCTCTCTTTCCCTGATGAAAGCATTTAGATATATAAATCTTCCCCATAACTGTTTTCACTGCATGGCAAAAATTTACACATGTTGTTATCATTATTTTTATTACTTCATATATTGTTTCTATGATTTTTTTTGACTCACAAATTCTTTAGGATTAAATTAATTCATTCCCAACTGATTTTAATCCTATCTTCAAAGGCCCTTTGTTGATTACAATTTTTATTATACTATGGTAAGTAATACTTTAATATTTCTGCTTTTCTATATTGGTTTGAAAGCTTTTTATGTCCCCAAACATGGTGCATTTCTGTCAAAGTGTCACTTGTAGTTGAGAAATGTGTATATTCCTTTTTGTTCCCACTCAATAATTGCCAGGAATCCATTATATCTAATTTTTTCTAAAATTCTATTCAGGTCCTAAATTTTCTTGTAATTTATCTTACTTTGAGCCTCCCTTTGCCTCCTACCCCAGGTCTAAAAGGGTTGCACCAAGAGCCTCTACTATGACAGCTTCATTACTTATTTTCCCTAGTAACTTGATCAACTTTTCCTTTAAGTATTTCAATTCTGACATCAAGTACATATATGTTAAATACTGATTTTCACTGTCCATGGTATTTTTAAGTATATTATAGTTTCCATGTTTATCTCTTTTATTCATGTCTATTTTTACTGTTGCTTTATCCAAGATCATAATTTCTACTTCTGAGTTTTCTTAGCTTACCTAATGCATGACAGAATTTGCTACAGCCTCTTACTTTAATTGTGTGAATCTTTATTTTTCAAGCATTTCTTCAATGATGCTCTGATCTCACTTCATATCCATCCATTAAATATTTGAACACCTACTGTATGCAATGGACTAAGCTGGGGTTAGGAAAGATATAAAAATAAGCAGAATACAATCCCTATCTTCAAGGGATTGATGATAAGATTCAGATGACAGGGAGAGACACAAAACTAATAGGGATAGGGACTGAGTGTCTCTGTTTTCATTTGTATAGGACACTCTCAGATTTAAAAAGTTCCTGATACCACTGCAGATTCACATATTCTCTGCCATTTGTAGTCTTAGAGAGATGCCTAGAACACTGACAAGTTAGGTGATGTGGCCGGTATGTCACAGCCAATATGTGTCAGGGATGGGGCATGAGTAATTCAATAACAGTTAGAATAGAAGTTTTTAAGAGAAAAATAGTGAACTATGGAATCAGCCAGGAAAGATGGGATCAAGGAAGGCTTAACAGAGAAGGCAGCATTTGAGCCAGGCCTTGAAGAATGGTTGTCAATAAATGAAAATAGGGGCACAGGGCTGCCTTCCAGGCAGAATGATGTGAGCAAAGGTACAGTTGCAGGAAACCATAAGAATGCTCAGGTAACAGCAAATAGATGAGTTTGGGTAGTACATCAAATATGAAAGAGATACTTCAAGGCAAGACTGGAGAACTAGTTGGCAGTTAGATTGTAGAGGGCTTTGAAAGCCAAATTAAGGAGTGTGAACTTTATTCAGCATGCAACCAGGAGTGAACTGAAGATTTCTGAACAGTAAAATGGCATGATTAGAGCTCTACCTTCCGATTAATGTGGCAGGAATGTATAAAGTAAGATGGAGGTAGGTGAGGGTGGTAGTGGGGGAATGGAAGAGTGAAGACATTTTTAGAAGGTAAAAGGTCATCCTCTTAAGAAACAAGATCCATAAACATAGACGTTTTAAAATGATAATTTCTCCTAAACACTGATAATCTGTGATTAGTAAATGATTCCCCTGGATGCAAGAACGTAAACTGATGAAATGGAATCAAACCTCCCTCCCAAGTTTAATGGAATAAGATTATTTGCAAAAGTGTAAGCACTCCCATTACATTCTCCTTAGCTCGGTGCTTCTTTGAACTGGAAAAGATAACTATCAAAAGATTTAATTAAACATACAAATGATTTTCCCAAAGAAGTTGCAAAATGATAACAAAAACAAGGCTAACTTTTTCCTAAAGTTATTACCACTAGTTATGTGTCACAAACATTCCATCCAACAGGGCTTTCTTGTTTTTCTTATATTCTCCAGTTAAAAGATGCTATCTTTGATTTGAATAGGTGCCCACAATTTACACACCCATATTGCAAAATAAATCAATAAATCCCCAAACACTATTGCTCCAAGTATGAAAGGGTTGTTTTCTTGTGTCTCTTGGCTTTTGTCTTCTTAACTGAAGCCTAAGGTAAAAAGTGAGTATTACTAAATTTCTAAACTAAATAAAATCTAGACTAGCACCATCAGGAAAGCTTGACTCTTCATATTTTTAATAAAATAGCACATAAACATACATATCCTAAGGTGGCATTTCAATCTTATTAAAATTTAAAATAATTTTAAATCTTATTAAACTATTACATGTACCAAAGCTTTGAAAAATTATTATAAAACACACCTATTCCAATCAAGATAATCAGTCTATCATGAGGAATAAGATATCATCTTTCTTATCCTTTGACATTCCCTCTTAATACATTTGCCTCTTTCTTTAAAACTCTATTTAAACTGTCTTTTTCCAAAAAGCCTTCCCAGAACAACCCCATCTAATCAATCCTTTATGCTTATAGTCAACCTGGATACTAATTTACATTCACTTACATACTGGTTTGAATTTTTTTTAACTGTGGTCTGTGTGTTTCATTTCTCTAAGTCTTTAAGCTTTTAACTTATTCTATAGTCCCTGTAACACTTGTAAAGTTTTCTCTCGTGTTCAATAAGTGCAGATTGAGAAAAGCACATGACCAATATATGTTTGTCATATTACATAGTATTATTCTAACATAATATATAAAAATTACATTTAAGAACGTTGAACAAAATTTATATTATTTAATTATCCTTTGGAAAAATACTGATTAATGTTCTTTCTACTGCACCATGCACAAATGCCTTAATTTTTCTGATATTCACAGTTCTAAGAGTTACATATGACAGACAGGTACTATAATATATCACTAGAAAAGATACAGAATGATTTGACATTACACTGAGAAAGAAAAAAATATATTCCTCCTGTTGTATGTAGTCTGGAAAAAAACCCAACAACTCTGCTTTTTCTGATCTAGTCTTTCTCTGTCCAATAAGTCTCATCTTCTTCTGCTGGGTAACCCCTTCCTGCTGTTCCTTTTCAGGAACTCTCCTTTGGAATCTTCCAGGCTTGGAACCATCCAAGCTAGAAATTTACAGTTTCCTAGGTGACTGACACCTCCCTTCAGTCATGAGTGGGAAATAAACCAACCTTCCCTATAAAATGTCCTGATCCTGGAGCTGCACTGGTGCATGGAATGATGACTGGCCCAGAAGTCCTAGCAAAAGCCAGTTCATAGGAGCAATATGTCGAAACATCATCATGAATTTCCTTTTGTCACACAGTGGCCTGAAGAACACTGTGATCAAGGCTCCCTGGCAATATCCCTGGTGGTTTCCCTTCCTTGCTCTTCCTTAGCCCTTCTTTTGAAGTTTCAGTTCAGGTACCAATATGTGGGAGGTCGATGAGTTGCCTTAAGGTGGAAATGTCAGCTGATGGTTCTAGTTTTGGAGGTGGTAGCTGCTCTTTCCATTTAGAGATGAAGACCACTCTAAAGCTTTTTCTTTGTTGACCCTTCTCTTCCTCCATGTTTCATTAAGTATTTTTGTTTTTATTACATGGCTTTCTTTTTAAATGCCCTACGTAAAAGAAACGATGGCATTTGGCACCAACTGGCTCCTTGAATTTGCTTTTTATACCAGCAACCGACCCCAACCATTAAAATGCTGGTGCTTGTCCAGCTAACTACATAACACTTCTGTAAGCAAAATAAATCAGTTCCTATTAGGCATTATATTGTTATTTAACAAATACAATTCAGCATTTACTGAAAGTCATCTATGTGCAAAGCACTATGCTAGACACTATCTTTTCAAAAAGCCATAAATACTACCATATTACTTGGAAGTGGGATGACAGTGATTAAATGACTTTCCATTTGAATGAACAGTACTTAACAATGAATGGGTGAATTCTCTAAGATACGAAATTTAGAGTTTTCTTGGAAAAAAATGTGGTTGTGTGGTATGTATTTATGTAAGAACAAACTCATAAAAGCCTATAATCTAAAAACAATGCACTATAAAGAACATTCAAACACAGTTTACAATAAGGAATTGCTCCAGGAACATGGTACTTTCCTTGAATTAGGTCTGAAATCAGTAACAACTTGATAAGTATAGATGGTACATGTGTACCTCCTTCATGAAACCCTTCCAGACTAAATCAATATTGACCCAGGCACTTACATAACTTTACTTTTCTTCAACTCAAACATTTCTCTGTAGCTCTATTCAGCTTTAGTATCTTTCAATATCAACATTTAAGTATTACTTAACATGTTTAAGGGAATGTACTAGGCACTAATGCTCTACAGGAATGCATAGAGACTTAAATAGCTAATAATCAGTAAACTTTTATTAAGTACCCACTATGTGTCAGACACTGTGCTAAGTGTAGGTGATACACATACACAGAAGAAAGATGGTCCTTGCCCTTGAGAAACTGACAGACAACGCAAAAAAGAAAGCTGAAAAGGGATGTAGGGGCATGGGTAGCAAGACTAATAATTAGATCTTGCAAGACGCATGTTTATTCAGTCTCTTCCACCAGGCCACAAGCCCCTTAGGGACAAGAACAGATCCTCCTAAGTCCTACGTAACTCTCCAGAGAGACCAACACAGTGTTGAGTACACAGCAGGGAGACTCAAATTAACTTTTAATGGTCTAAATACCTATCCAAATATGACAAATGTAAGTCTATTATAATCCTTCATTACATCTTATGAATCCATACAAATATGGTACTGTAGAGGTAATTATGAGTAATAAGGATCTGTGATTTCATTTATGTGGGTAGTCGCTCCACTGACAAAGTCTAAAACCACCCCCCTTTAGTACATGCCTTTGTGAATTACTGTACCCCCAAAACAATTGAGTAATGGTCAATCCTTTGGCAATTTGCTTCTCCAAAACATCAGATTAATCTGTGGGTGACTGCCATACAATATGCCACTGGCCCATATAGGAAACGTTTTCTCTTTGGTAGAATCTTCAAAGATTTATCTTCTGCTGACATGGCCAGAGAGAACCCAGGGTCATCCCCATGCCACAGTGAAGCATGCCATTGAAACAAATATAATAAAAATTCAATATATGCCTTTAAAGAAATACTTTTTTTGGAAAATAAAGGATGAGACTGCAAAGCAGAAAAAAGACTTTTGAAAAGTCATACTTATACATAGATCAAGATACATTAGAGGTAAAAATTCATATAGCTTAAAACTTTGAGGGGGAAATTTTTAAGGAGCCTGCTGTTGGTGATATAGATATAATCAGACAAAAAGAGAGGTACAGAGTTGTTGAGATCCTCAGAGTCCCTGGGTACCAATGATGCAACATAGAAGGGACAGGAAAGGTTGCCATAAACTAAACACCACTTCTTGCTTATATACAGAAAAGGCCTGATTAACTTTGGAAACCAGCATTACAAAATAGACCCTAGGTAATTAAAGTACTACCTGTTCTTAGACATTATTAAGTAAATACCTTGATTTGCTTTGAGAAGAAATAAAAAGATCTTCTTCTAACTAAAACAACAAATTTCCTCAGATCCTGTGTCAGTTCCAAACCAAAGTCTTGAGTTGGTTAGTTCTCCTAAATTCTCCACTAAAGCCCTACTTTGTTGCCTTCTCATGGCATGAAGGCAACATGAGTTCTTGAACTTTGTCAGCAGAGCCTAAGCAATTACAGTTAGTCCCAAGCTAAGTATCAGTCTTGATAAGATCAGTAAGTCTTATTACCAAAAAGTTGGCCAAAAGGAGATGATTTCTTCCTTTTTTTTTTCTTTTTAAGCCTCAGCCATTCAGGAATGTTACAGGACCATAGAATCACCCATTTGAAGTCAAGGAGGACTTTTGAGGTCATCAACTATAAACTTTCATTCTACAGATGAGAAACCTGGGGCACAGAGAGGTGAAGTGATTTGGCCAGGGACACACAACTAGTAAGTGTCTCAGGCAGGCTTCAAACCCAAGTTTTCCTCACTCTAAATCCAGCATTCTATGTCACAGAGGAATTGGGTTCCATATGAATACAGAGAGTATCCACCTTGATTAAATCACTGAGACATATCAAACAAATGGCATGCAAATGGAATAAAACACAAATCCTACCACAATACCAAACACAATCCTACCCATAGACAATTATTTTTGTTAAACTAAATCAATAAAAATTACTATAGAGGCAACTAGGTGGCACAGTGTAATATTCGGTTGGAGCCAGGAAGAATGGATGCCAAATTTCTGCCTTGGACACTAGGTGGGTACTCCTGAGCAAATTATTTAACATTTCTAGATCATAAGTTTTCTCAGACCTAAAATGAAGGGGTTGACCTTGATGTCCTCACAGGTCCCTTCTTATTCTATGTCTCAGATCCTATGACCTGGCAAAGGAACAAATCTTCAGCATTTATTGAACTCAACAATTTAATAATAATTGATCAGGAAATGAACCTGAGGGATTTGATTCTAAAATGTAAAAACTTTTTGAATAATATTCTAATGGATGTGTGATCTGACTGATGGCAATAGTTTCTCCAATAATGCTTACCACTACTTTTCCACTACCTGCCTATTTGGGGTTTTTTTGGAGATTTTTTTTTATTTTTAGTTTACAACACTCGGTCCTTTTCCCACTTGTGTGATCTCTTTGGGATACAACCCTAGAAGTGGTATTGCTGGGTCAAAGGCTATGATTGCCTATTTGAATAAGAGGGTTTGGGGAGAAAAGGTAGTTTTATATCGCCGATGGCAGACCTTAGATTATTCCTTTTGGTGAAATCTCAAGCCAAAAGCTTCTTACAGGTGTTAAAAAACAAAACCATTTCTTATTTTACTAAAGGGACCAGAATTTAATAATACCTTGAGGGACTCAGATTAAGTCAGTTGATGCAGTGTATTTTCTTTTTTACCCATAAAGCAAACAGAAATCATAGGATGAAAAATTTTATTTCAAAGTAAAATTATGATATTTTTGCATCAATTAAGGTGACTGGCCCTTCTAGAATTTAAAACTCTATCTATTTGTGATGCTTTTTTAACCTCTGACAAGCTTCTCAGCCTAGATGAGGTATCTTGAGTATAGTACAATAGAATCTCAAAGGAATGAGAAGTATTTTTTCTGGGAATATGTCAATCTTTCAGGGCTAAACAGAGTTCATCAGGGGATAATTCTGGAAAGCCCTGTCTATTTATGACATAAGAAAATGAATGTGAAAATTACAGGGATGTGGGAACAGTGATGACATAAGTCTCTCCACATTGAAATGAAAAACCGAGAATGTCAAGATGGTATCTAATCCATTGAGGATAATATAGCAGATAATCTCTGTGGGTAGAAGTTGTCATTAATCCTGATGAAAATCTAAACCCATGGTGTCTTTTAGTTGTCTCAGGAAATACAACTTTTAAAAATTAGATGTGGACTTAAAAGTAAGAGTGGGTTAGATGGTTTTTACTCTTGGTAATTTTCCTTACCGAAGCCAGCCATCATTACCAAGGAATAATTCACCAATGACAAGAATTGCTGAGCAGCTGGAAAAATAAACAGAGTTTAAAGTGTTCTCCATCTACCAGCTGAAGATGACTCATTCTGCATCAAAACAATGAGGAGAAAAGGAAAGTCAATGATTTCAGTGCAGTTTTTATTCAACCCCTGCCAGAGATTTTATCACCACCACTTCCTTCCCCCTTCTTGAAAAGAATCCACACCTTGTGCCACACTGTATATCACAGCATAGAATTTGTAGCTCCTATGAAGGGTTCTGGGCCATGCACTGACAGCAGGGTCACTCGAGGAGAAAATACTCACTGTATTAAATGACTACATTGAGGGGGATGAATACTTCACACAGACTGGGTGAATGACCCAATTATTGGAGTGACTATGGCTGCAGTTCTCTTAAAAAATGAAGGCAGTGTTGGGGGGGAGGGAGAAGAGAATGGGCAGGACATTTCCATGGGTGGAAGATACGGCAAGAGTTAAATATCATCTGTTGATATCTGAAGTTTTGTTTTTCCCCCATTGTTTTTACTGATCAATAGGTTACATTTGACTAATCTGTCAGTATCTAGTCACATCGATGGGATTAGATCATAAAATAATAGAATGTTAAAGGTGGAAAGAATTTTTTTAAAATCATCTAAGGAAAACTTCATTTTACAGAAGAAAGTAAGGCCCAGGGAAGAAAAGTGACTTGCCCAAGGTCAGAGAGCTAAATAGTTGTTCTTTACCTATAGTTTCTCAATAAACAATTCTTACATATCAGCTACTTCCAAAATTAACTGTGTGTGGTTTTTTCCCTGCCCCTTCCTTCATCCGGGGATTCTTCTTTAATTTAATTTTAGATGTACTGGAAAGATGTTGCTGATGGGGGAGGAACAACACAGGTACAGATCAGTCCTCCCCTTTCCACCACTGTCCTGGGATTCAAACTTTTCCCTATCTTCCTACTTCCTTACCCACCCATTTTTCAGGGTCCTGCCTTCTCTCAGCACTAAATTAAGCAGCTAATAGCCAGGAAGATAACTAAATGAATGGTTGTAACTAAATCTAGCTTCCCTTTATCAACAAAAAATATATAATCCATATGAAATAAAACAACATTAAAGAGAAGGAAAAGGAAAAAAATCCTCACAAGGAAAAAAAAGCCCAACAGAGAGACTGAAGAAAATAAGAAGGCAAAAAGGACACACATTATAGGGTAAAGATAACTAAGCAAAAGAGTCAGAAGAAAGGAATAATAATAAAAATGAATAATGAAAATATATTAGGTAAACAATTACTATAATTAATAACAAAAACAAAGTCACACCATCAGGAACACAACTGCCCCCCCCCAACATCTATACATAATACAGCAATCACTTATTTTTAAAATGGTAAAGAGCAAAGTGTTTGAAAGGAACTTTCCTTAATATGATCAAAAGTATTCAAAAGCAAGAATTAGTATTATTGGCAATGTAGAAATATTGGAAGCTTTCCCAATAAGATCAGGGGTAAAGTGAGGATGCTCACTCTCCTCCACAGTTATTTGATATAGCATTAGAAGTGCTATTTATAACAACTTAAGACAATAAGGACAGTCAAGTTAGAGGCAAATTTCTCTCTGTTTGTAGATGACAGGAAAGAGAAGCTTAGAAAGTGAACAAAAATATTAGCCTAGGAAATAGCTAGAGCAAGGAAAATGATACAAAATAAATCCACAAAAATTATCACCATATTGCTAGGAAAAAATTAGAAAGAAATAATAAAAGGAGAAATTATATTTAAATTAATGTAAAATTCATTAAATATCTGGAAGTTAACCTTGCAACATATCCACAGGCCTTTTTAAAAGACAACTACAAAATAATTTTAAAGGAAGAAAAGGAAGACCTAGATACTTGAAGAGATAGTAAAATATTCATAACAGGATCACAGTAATACAGTAAAATGACTCTGCTACCCAAATTAATTTATTAGGGCTATGGCAATCAAATTACTAAGAAGATATGCTACAGAATTAGACAAAATAATACAATTTATATGGATAAATAAAAAGTCAAGAATATCAAGGATAAAAATAATATAAAGGAAAATGATATCAAAAAGTAAAATGGAAGATGGTTTGCAATTACTATATTTAAAATTATGTTAAGTTAGTAATTATAAAACCAATCTGATACTGAATCAAAAAATTAAAATCCCACAAGTGAAACAGATTAGATAAGCAAGATATAGGCACAGATGTATAATGAATCCAACTCTCTAATTACCTCAACAACACTTTGACAAAAATTGATTAGAAAACCAAATAATTTTTGCCACAAGATGAGTTAATAAAAGTATACCCAAAATATTATAAAATGTTCCAAATGGATAAAAAATTCTGATCTTCTTTTAAATTATAGCATTAAAAAGTGAGATGAGAATGTTATCTTCTATTATTCTATTATTTCTATTCTCTATTTCAGTAGCAATATTCTCTATGTTCAACTCTGAATAGGGAAAAATTCATAATCAAATGAGAAGGTAGAAATTATAAAAGACAAAACAGATAATTTATTATATTAAAATGAAAAAGACTTTGCACAAAAAAAATCAATGCAGCTACAATAAGAAGGAAAGGGGAAAATTGATTAGGGGAAAATCTTTTCATTAAACATCATTGATAATAGTGTGATATAAAATCAATAATGAATTTATATAATTATATAAAACTAAGATTTATTCCTCACTAGATACAGTAAAAAATATGAATAGTTTTGAAAAAAAAACTTTCGATGACCAGATGAAAAAATATTTAAAGTAGAGAAAATCAAATTTGAAGTAGTACCTCAAACCCATCAAATTAGTAACATGGAAAAATACTGATCTTTTTTTAAAGTTAGAGGACATGTTAGGAGAAATGGGAAACTGATTCATGGCTCACAAAAATGTAAATTTTGGTAAAAATTTTTTAATTAATATGATGTCACTCTCTTGTTTATGCCTTTTGAGTCAGGAATTTCACTATTCATGGAGGTCAATGAAAGCCAAAAAAAATTCATGTACAAAAAATATTCACTGCGGTACCTGTAATAGCAAAATGCTAGAAACAATATTTGAGAAATGGCTTAACATATTGTGGTATATGAATGTAATATCACTGCCCTATAAAGAATAATGACATAAAGACCTGACAGAAACATGAGAAGATATTAAGTGATGCAGACTGAAAGGTGCTCAGTGGTTATTGTTGTTCATCCTTCATTCTTAAAGAGGACCAATGACATCAAGAGACATCATGTCGTCTTGACTTGCATGTGAATTGGATCTGAGTGAGCTAGAACTGAGTACAATACATACAATAATGTTAACATTGTAAGTGAAAATGCCAAAGCCATGTCAGATATGATAGACGAGGATACCATTGATCCGTTGTTTCTTTCAACCGAAGGCAAAATATGGAAACAGAAAATTACATATACTGTCATTGGCAATCAATTATTCTGATGAGTGGTTCTGCTTAGCTGTTTTTTTCCGAAACTTTTTTGGAGAGTGGATATTTGGATGCGAGTTGGGAAGTGATTGCTCTGTACAGAAAAACCAAAACATCAAAATGCTACTATTGATAGCTTGTGGAGTACAATGTAGAACAAGGAAAGGTAATGATAATAATAGTATAATAAGAATAGTACTATTGTGGAGCTGGAAAAAGTTGTGTGGTTCAATTCCCTCGTATCTTTGGAAGTGAGGAAACTGGGGCTCAGGAAGGCTAGGTGATTTGCTCAGGTTCAGAAATCTAGTGAGTAGCAAAGCCAAGATTCAAATTCAGATCTTCTGAATTTTCCTACAGAAGAGGTTCTTAACCTTTTTGCATCATGGACCCCCTCTGACAGTCTGATGAAGCCTCTCAGAATGACGTTTTTAAATACATAGGGTTAAAAAGAAAACCAATTACACTGAAACAGTTATCAAATTTTTAAAAAGAGGTCACAGAACCCAGATTAAGAACGCCTGTCTTATGGTATTCTTTACACTAAGTGACAGCTACCTACCACTTCCACAGAATTTACATTGTTAGAAAATATTTAACCTTTCCTTTGAATCTTTTCCTCAGAAATATTAATGGCTATACATTTCTGGAGAGAGAAAAAAAACAACCCTGAATAGAGAACTTTTTTTAGCCTTACGAGCAAGAATCTGTTTTTAATTCTTCAAGTTCTGCCACCCACTTTATAATAGAAAGTAGAGTGCAAAGTCTGAAAGCATTGGTGGCATCAGCCCAGATGACAGCATTTTCTCCGTGTAGGTGGCACATTACAGCTCTCACTGGAATCCTATGCAGGAAGTTCAGGATTCTTCCATTTCCTCCCCCACTATCCTGGATCAGCTATTCCCTAGAATGGAGGCATCTGTTTTTGTATTTGGATATCCTCAGACTCCCAGTAAGAGTCCTGTTTCACAAAAATGGAGTAAAAAATAGAACCAAGATCATCCCAAAAATAGTGCAAGGGGTCTGTTGCATATATCTCAGATGATAAGAAGAATCATAGGTAGTTTGCAATGAACTTTACCAATATCTCAGCAGAATGGTTCTAGAGGGGTCATTTAAGGGAAAAAAAAGAATATTTCCAGAAAATCAGTGCTCATATTTCTATGCCTAATTCCATTGTCTATACCATTGTGGAGATAGTATCGGTTTGTCTTATTTGTGGTCTGAGAGTTGTCCTATACATAAAGAAAAATGTTGATACTAACTCTTCTCTTAAGATATATACACTTGTGTTGTTTCTCCAGCAATGCTGAAAAGGAATCTAAACATTTCTGCCCATTCGACTAATGAGCAGAGCCACACATGCACAGGAAGGCTAGGCAGAGTTAGGGGAGTAATCCATGACTGTTAAAAGTGTTTATTGGTTCATATGACTCCATACAAACATAACACAGCAAACAAATCTACCAGCTCAGCCTTCTTAGGACCGTCCTCACATTGGGTTTGAAAAGGTTTTTTTTGTTTGTTTCTTTTTTATTTTGTTTTGTGTTGTTTGAGACTGGGTCTCCCTATCTCACTCAGGTTTAAAGTACTGCTAGCAGCCAATTATGGGATGACTCCACTGTTGATCAACTTGGAAGCTTTTAACTGTTCCTTTTTTTGCCCTGATCTAGCTCTCCCCTTCTTAGGCAGCCTGGGCCCAGATTTATTGTGGACATCCAATAGACTTTACCTTAGTGCAGCTCAGAAACCTCCTGCAGCAGGGATTATAGGTGTACACCACAGTAACTAGGGCTTTCAAGTACAGAAATGGCCCAAGTATGTTGCATGTTTATTTGTGGCAATCTGACCGGAGGTGATACACACCGTATTTAGAAGCCCATCTTTTAACATTATTGCTGCCAATGGAAGCCCTAGACATCTTCACCCGTCTATGTTCTTCCATTTTCAGGTGTAAGTACTGTGCAGATGCAAATTCCTACTGTCTTGCAGCTGTGTAGAAGTTTAATGGAGTGTACAGCTTAGAGTTGACTTAAGATAAATCCTACTCCTCTCTATTGAGAAAGCAAACAAACTAAAGATTTCAAACTCCAACACACACACACACACACACAAGCTAAAATATAAATGCTTTCTTGCTTCCTTCTTAGTTTTTAACCATAATAGAAGCCAATAAAGTACCAGCAGATAGACCTGTGACTTTTAACAGGCCTACTGGCTTGCATATTCTTCATAAACTGTTTGCTAGTATACATCATGATTCTTTTCTTAAAGTAATGCATACACACACAGAAACATACCACACACACACACACACACACCAAGCAATCCTTTTCTCCAGGGAAAATTCTCGGCAGCTACATAAGTACAATTGTAGAAAGATCAGTGAAGCTTAAGTCAAAGAACTGGTTCAAGTGCAAGCTCTGGCAATGACTAGTTACATGACAAATGACTAGAAACTTGGCCTCTCTGATCCTTTGCTTTCACACCTATCAAGTGGAGTAACACCTGCACTCTCTACATAGGGTTATTGTGAGGAAATGGATCTAAAAACAGAAGATGGATATGTGTCTCCAATGACACTGGCAATTCCCCAATGAAGATATTCCTTCTACCAATGCATATCAGCATATTTCTTACAACACAGCAATTCTTAACATTTTTGTACCATGGACCCCTTTGGTGGTCTAGTGTGAAGTCTATGGACCCCCTCTCAGAATAACATTTCTAAATGTATAAAATAAAGCTTACAAAGGAAACCAAAAATATGTGGAAAAACGGTTAGCAAACTATTTTTAAAAATCAAGTTCATAGTTAAGAAAGACCTTTCTCAGGAAGGTGTCATACAGTAATAAGAGGTTAACTAAGTTATCTAGGGTCACAAAGACAATATGTGTCAGAGGCAGGACACAAACCCAGGTCTTCCTAACACCAAGACCAGCTTTCTATCCACTATCCCATAGTGGATAGGAAAAAGCACTAAATAAATGAGTTACTCAACAAATATACTTGAACTTTAATAACCCCCATCCTCTAAATTTGCTTTGGCTGTGTTAATTACATTATACGTTCTGTTAAGCCAGAGGGCCATACCAGAGGTCTGGCTTGAGAGATTTTAATACTGCTCCGCCAACAACAAAACTCTGCTGCTGAGGAAGGACCATGTTGGTACCACCATACAAAGCACAGCACAGAAGCTAAACTAGGATTAACCAAATTAGTTAGTATCTGAGTCAAACACAGCAGGGAGAGACCGAAGCCCAACATGTATTTGGCATTCTCATTTCTTTCCACTCACTTTCTTAGTGTAAAGATTGGATTTGGGAATGAGAGCATAGAATTAGACAGCCAGAATACTACCACTCTGAGAAATTTTTTTCCACAGAACAGCTACATTATTTAGAAAGAGAGAATCAAGGGAGGCATTAGATTTACTAAATAGCTGATTGTTTTGCTACAGCATTTGCTTTTTATTTCTCCAGTATGAATGTCCCCTCAGTTGAATAAACACTGTCCTTCCTTGGCTATATGACACTGTAGGCTCTATCTACATAGGAAGTTAAAAGACCTCTCAGTCTGAATTGGTGAAAATTTCACAACCGGTTTTGCTTCACAAGATTACAATCTGAATTTATATTCCAATTTTCTTCTTGAGGTAAGCCACTGGGACATCCTAATAGTCCAAGGATCTGACTGGCTAGAGATAGGGTAATGACGGCTCCATATGCAAATTGTATTTTGTCAAAATAAAAAAGCTTCTGGGTAGGTAATGGTATATTAATCCCAGCTATGATTAAAAAAATCATTTATGCTTATTACTGGTTTTATTCAAATACAGAGAGGCAATTATAAGAACTTCCAAATAAAATTAGCATTATATGAGATACTTTCCATAAATTGAAATGCTTGTGATTAATACCAGGTTCAGTGGTGAAAAAGGCTCTCCTCAGAGTTTTAGAAAAGGACTTTCAAATGAACTTTTTTTTGTTGAAAAACATTCTAATCTATTGTGAACGAAAAGAACTAATAGCACAATCAATGTTCAATTACATGTTAAGACAGAAAATCAGAGACCTAGATAATCCCCAATAGCAGATAATCACTTATCTATTACATGTTAAGATAGAAAATCAGAGACCTAGATAATCCCCAATAGCAGATAATCACTTATCTATTACATGTTAAGATAGAAAATCAGAGACCTAGATAATCCCCAATAGCAGAAAATCACTTATCTATTACATGTTAAGATAGAAAATCAGAGACCTAGATAATCCCCAATAGCAGATAATCACTTATCTATCACTCATACTTGACTCTGAAACATCCTTTTACACTTATGTTTAAATATCTTTCTGATAGCTACTTACATTTGCATAACTAGTGCTTCCAGGTGTACAGGGCATTCTCCTCATAACTGCTCTATGAGGTAGGTAGTGTTCCATTTGCTGGATTGAATAGGATTATTTACATTTTACAGATAAGAAAATTAAGGATCAGTGATTAGGCCATGGTCACATGGCAGGTAAAATGTCAGAACCAGGATTTAAGACCCAAAATCTATGGATTCAAAATCCAGTACTTTCTATTACTAAAATAAAATTCCTCTCTAGGATAAAGGAATGCAAAATATTAGACCTCTGAAGACACAAAAAGAAAGTACACAATTAATACCTAATAGGCAGAAATGAGAAGCTGTGCAGTTTTCCATCCTACCTTCCTGATCTACTCCTCCCATAACCTGTTATGTGCCAGGAATAAGCAGCATCAAATTGTCAAAATGAATGAAAGCACCAATACAAGCAAAGCTACCTTTCCTAGAATAGAGACCTGTTGTTCAGGTTTCAAAGTATTACAGTCTGCTGGCCTTCTAGCTGAGTAAAAATTTTAAAGAAGAAAAATGAACTTTAAGGTACCAATTTAATCCTCTGCAACATAAGTTGGTTTATAAGCTATAACTATTTTAAAGAACTATGCACATATGGCAGTGTGGATAGAGTGTCGGGTTTGAACAAGAAATGGGTCATGAAAACCTGGGTTCAAATACTGCCTTTAACACTTACCAGCTGTCCCTGTGGACAAGCCACTTAATCTCCCTACACCTCCGTTTCCAAATATGTCAAGATGGGATCGATAATGTCAATGAATACACCAATAAACATTTGGAAAGTGACTATTTTGTGCCAGGCACTGGGCTAGGTGCTAAGGTTGCAGGGAAGCAATTCCTAACTTCCCCAATGGGTCTTCTCAGGCTCAAGTGATAAAATAAAAATAAATCTTAAAGTGCAACATAAATGTCATATATCAGCAGAGTAGTTACTTGGTTATCATTTATTATAAGCAAAGAAGGGGAGATGAACAAGTATCCTATGAAATGATATTTCATGTTGTTTCAGGACATGATGAAACTCATTTTGGGAACAAATGCATTTGCTTCTCCAAAGAGACCTAGTGAACCTTCTTTCCATTTAGCTGCATCTTCCCGATGACTTTCAGATTAATTTGCAACAAGATTAACTGATTCAGTTGTATATCTTCTCATTTTCCTCAGTCAACAAAGCATTTGTTAAATGCTCCTTATGCGCCAGGCACTATACTGAGTGATGAGGATACAAAGGAAGGTAAAAAAGATGGATAAAAGTCACATTTAAAATACTAAGTTAAATTAATATGTACAGCTGATCTAAAAACTATGCTTTTAGCACTCAACCATACCTACAGCTTTAAAGTGAGACATAATTTGAGAAAATTCAACCTGAACTATCCTACCTTTATTGAAATAAAAGAAAACTTTCGCACAAATACTTTTTCAAGAAACAAAGATAATTTCCAGTTTTCTTTAATTCAGCTTTGATTGTGAGAAAAGAAAATACAGGTAGCACAATGCTTATTGAAGAGGCAAGGCTGGATTTGTTTGTCCCCTCAAAAACAAATAAGGTGATACTGGCTTTTCAAAAGCTTATTCAAGAAAACCAGAACAGGTCTGACTTGTTTCTCAAGAAGCAGCTTTCTCAACTCCCTTCAGATATATGACTGTGTTTCAACTTTCTTCTACTAAATGGAGCATTCTTTGAGCTTGTCTGCTTTGCTAGTTTATAAACAGAAAGTAGTTTATAATATTGGTGCTCTGAGCTGAAGTGCTTTTCCTAACGAAGCATGCCCACTACATAAATTAGTTGAAAATGTTATTACCCTCAATGAGACAGCTGAGACATGAACATCTTTCAAGTGTTTCTGACTCAGTCCCCTCCTTCTATGATTTGAAGACAACATGACAGGCCACTAGTCTGTCTTGTCCACATGTCACATCTTGAAAAACACGCATTATTTCTGTTTACTCATTATCTTATAGCTTAAGGCAGAATTCATGTGAGGGACAACTGTGAAGGAAACTAGAGAATTTAAGGATGGAAAGCTACATATTTCAGGTGGGTTGTTTTTAGGAAACAGGTGCGGGGATGGATCTACTAGTGAATTAAAATTTCTGGGTAGTGTGGGGCTAAAGCACCATAACAAATTTTTATTTATAAGTTCTTTTGTATATTAATTCTTGCTAAGCATAAACTATTATAATTAAAAGTAACTGACTTTTATTTTCTTGCTCTCTGCACACACTTTTCTCATTACATCTTTCAAAAAAAACTCTATATAAATTGTCTTTGATGCAAATAATTATAGTTGTATCAAATGAATAAGGCAGTCAGATGGTCTTTATAATGCCATGTCTTTCAAGAGGACTCTGCTCTACTCTTTCATATAAAGTTAAATATTTGCTTACTAATAAGTGCCTGAAAAAAATTAAATGATTTATAATTACTAAAATTCCCTGCTTCTCACATCCTTTTACCTCTAGTCTTACCTGTTGATAATCCTATCCATCCTTCAAAATCTAAGTTAAAACCACTTTCTCTATGTAACTCTTCCCGATTTCTTCAGATATAAGTGACTGCTCTCTCGTCTAAGTATTTTGTGCTCCTAAATGCATAATCTGGGTTATATTTATCTGTATACATGTTTTATCTCTCTCATTAAGTTGTAAGTTCCTTGAGGGCAGATTTATTGTTCTATCTACCCCAAAACCCAGCATAGTGCATTCTCTCATGCTCTGTGTATGTATGTATGCGTATATCTATTGATATATACATATATATATGTATACACACACACACACATATATGTATGTGTGTGTGTGTGTGTGTGTTTGATTAAAGTGAGATTGTAAACCCCTTAAAGTTGCTTTCATTAGAAAAGCACATCAAAGAACTAGAACTAGCAGCTCTCTTGTGTGCTGGTGTTATAGGTCTTACACAGCCACAGCAGTGGTAAGCAGCATTGTTGTTACAGATATATATGTGTGTGTGTGTGTGTGTGTGTGTGTGTGTGTATATATATATATATATATATATATATATATATATATATCAGTAGATCAAATAATACAAACCAGTAGACAGGCTTCTAGCTTTCTGTCCAATATTTAAGTACACAGTTCCCCAGGAAGCACCAATAGCTGGGTTTTTAAACTGGGCGGGGTGGGGGGCACTCCTTAACAAAGGCTACCCAGAGTCTCATCTGGTCAAATCACACAACATTCTTCCAATGAGTGAGAGTCCCAAACAAAACACTAACCTCTGAGTTTATATACCCTGTTCAGAGTCAAAGGGCTTCACAACCACGTGACTCAAACCTAAGTGAACCAGGCTTTCCCTTGACTTAAGCAGGTCATCAAAGACTCTGGATTTAATCAAACAAACAAAGGCCAGACTCATCAAAGGCACTTGATTACCTAAGGGCTCCAAAAGAGAAAACAGTAAAAAAGAGTCCTGCCCTGATCACCATTAGACTCTCATGAAAAATTATACCTAGTAGGTGCTTAATAAATGGTGAATTAATGTTGTGAATGCTTGCATTCATCTCTAATATCCTTTCTCATTTCCCTTCTATTTTCTATGCTGGCTTCTCCATACCATGTTACTCAGCTCCCATTCATTTGACATATCATCTTTATCAGCTGCCTATTGATAACTGATTTGGAAATCCAGGGTAGGCAAGATGGCCTCATGGACCATGTTCAACCTCCACATCTAGGTAAGATACTCATAGTCAAAATTAACCTAAGTACACCATCACCAGTATGTAGGATCATTTCTATTCCTAAATCTAATTATTTTAATACCCTTTTTGCAACAATTCTAAACAACCTAGACTCTGAAATTCTCAGTTTTTCCCTGTCGGGTTATCTAGTGCACATTAGAAGAAATTCAAATAATATTCTTTCAAAAGAGCAAAATCAACCTAGAAGGACTAGTAACACTCTTGAAGACCTTACACATGGTTTTTACAGGTTTATAGCTCTGAATATGGCCCATAAATGTGAGTCCATTGAGGACAGAAGGTGGTTTTCCTTTTCATTGTATCCTCTGGCACACAGCACAGTACCTAGTCCATAGTAAGCACTTAATAAAATGCTTATTGACTGAAGGACATCTAATGAAGAAATCTATCAAATGCCAATCATGACATATTCTAGAAAGACAGATTCAGAAATCTGCCTTTTTATATGTTTTAAGGAGCTCTATTTTAAAAATCTTCTATTTCCTATTGTTGGTTGAAACGTCTTCACAGAAAAATCTGGACATTTTACGTTTTTTAAGTATGTGAAGGATAAGGATTCCACATCTTATTACAGTTTATCTTCAATTTCAAGTGACAAAATGTCTTTTATGGTTGGTATTTCTTTAGCAGCTGGTAATCATGTGCTCTACCTATTATTTAGCATCTAACATTTCTCTTCCTTCCACTTTGGTCAATAATGTGTGTGCCCCAAGTAGGAGTCAAGAACAAATTTTCATGATTCAGGGAGAGATCAACAGGATTTAGAGTTGAAAAGAACCTTATAAATCATCTAGCCAATCTTCTTGTTTTAAAGATGAGGAAACCAAGGCCCAGAGAAGTCAGAGAAATTGCTTAAGTCACATAAATATGTGGTGGAACTGAGATTTCAACCATGATCTTCTGGACCCAAGTCTGGTCTTCTTTGTGCTTCTCTTAGAAGTGGCCTAGATGGCCTCTAATGTCCCTTACATTTCAGGATTCTGTAAGTTCTAATAACTAACAAATATTCACTCTCCATGAGACATTTAGTAATATTCAGACTACAGAAACATTTTGTGACGTAAAACTAATTCTTGGTTAATTTAAAAGGATTCTGAAGACCTGCTCCTCCTCCTCTCTTAAGCCTTGGCATGGCCATGCTCCACCTCCCCAGCTCTTCAGACCCACAGACAGAGTGGCTTCACTGCCAGAGAGGCTTCAGTGCCTGGAGCAAGGACCCCTGGCACAGGGCTATAGCCCCCAGCCACAGGAGAGAACATTTGTGTAATGTGGATTTGCATAAAACAACAACTGTGTTATTACTCAACCATTTTCTCAACTTACTAAATGCCTAAGTATGCATGTTTCTGTGTTAGGCTCTACTTGAATTCTTCTAGTCCTATATTTGAGAATTCAATTCTCCTATAGATAAATACGGGGGGTGGGGGGGACTCCCACCACACAAGCATTTTAAGGGTAATTAAACACAAGCTTTAATGGCACTAATAAAAGACACCTAGATTCAAAAAACATATATCCTCTTAAAAGTTCTGAAAAAACCCCACAGAATTTACTTAACATTATGTCTTTTCTAAGAAAAACAACAAAAGATTCTCCATGTGGTTAAAGTCATCAAGAATAAACTAAAATGAAATTGGATATGGATGTAATTTGAAGAAACATTTTCTTAGGTCATTTTAACCTTAGTTACTTTCATTCTTCTTAATACAATCCACAACCATTCAACAAATGTGTATCAAGCTTCTATCTTACAAACATTAAAATTAGCTACCACTTCCATTGCTGTTGTCTTGTTGTTCAATCTTGTCCAACTCTTTGTGACTCTATCTGGGGTTTTCTTTGGCAAAGATACCAGAGCAGTTTACCATTTCCTTCTCCAGCTCATTTTACAGATGAGGCCAGCGTTACATAGTTAGTAAGTGTCTGAGGCCATATTTGAACTCACAAAGATGAGTCTTCTTGACTTCAGGCCCGGCACTAACCATTTGCTGACCTGCTACCATTTCCACAATTATGTTATAGGCACAAAGCCAGGTATCACGAGGAGTCCTAACCTTTAGGAGATTATAACCTAAATGATGTGGATGAAGTAACAAAAAATTGTTACTTCTCAAAGTTATTTCTTCTCAAAGAAATATACTCTAAATTTAATAACCAGCAAGGCATGGTGGAAAGAACTGGACTAGCCCTGAGGAACACAAGTCCTAGTCATTGTTTGATTGCTATGAATTCTGGGGAAGTTTCACAACTCTTCTTGGTTTCAGTTTCCTAGTTTGTCAAATGGTGAGCTTGGCTTTGATAATCCTTTTTATCTCTACAATTCTCTGGGCTCTACAACTCTACAATTTTGAATCAAAGATAGCCTACGGAAAATTAAAATGAGGTCTTACATAGCACTGAATTTGTGAAATGCTTTGATACCTACTAGCAATTCTTCATAAAACACTTAGTCAATAGTCCAGCATTAACGAATTGAATTTCCAACTTTGACAAATAGGTAAAATGATTGTAAAGCAACAAGGGCTTTTAGTCTGATTCTTATAGACATTACGGAATTTTATTTAAGAATTTTTAAATCTTTAAAAATTTACATTAAATTTTTAAAAATATTTAAAGATTTTAAAACAGCATATTCTGGAATAGTTCTAAGTCTGAAAGTAGCCAAAAAAAGTATATAAATAAGCTTCTGGGAGTGGAGCAGTAGCTTCTGAGCACTCACAAATGAGCATAGATGAGAAAAGTCAAGGGCTGAAAGCTCACATAGGACCATATAGCTACTTTCTCCCATTTTGTAAATAAGTGCTACTAAGCTGACATCAGAGACATTTCCAATTAACCTATGGCTTGTGGGTTTGTCATGGGAAAAGCAAATAGTTGGATATGTCTATAAAATACCAGTAATTTTTTTCTGGATCCCAAGAAGCTTAGGAGAAGCAACCAGGAAAGAGGCTAGGGCAGAATTTATTTAGCTGCAGCTGAGGTAAAAAAAAAAAGGCAAGGGGTAGAAATCATGGTCTCAGACAAAGCAAAAGCAAAAATTGACCTAATTAAAGGAGATAAACAGGGAAATTACATTTTGCTAAAAGGTATCATAGAAAGTGAAATAATACCTTTACTAAACATATATGTACCAAACGGCATAGCATCCAAATTCTTAAAGGAAATGTTAAATGAGTTATAGGAGGAAATAGACAGTAAAACTATACTGGGGGGGGACCTTAACTTTCCCCTCTCAGAGCTAGATAAATCTGACAAAAAATAAATAAGGAAGAAGTAAAAAAGAATAGAATATTAGAAAAGTTAGATATGATAGACCTCTGGAGAAAACTGAATAGGAATAAAAGGGAGAAGCAACCAGGAGACAGAGACACAAAAATGAAGAAAAGTATAGGAACCCACAGTAGCAGTGGTGGTGGTGATGATCAGAAAAGGTGACAGAAAGTAAGCAGCAAAAAAATCTGACAGTAGAAGAAAGACAATGATGAAGAGACAGAAGACTGAACAGCTCTGCAGTCTGCCTGGGGGAAAGAAAGAGCCACCTACGTACATTTCAGTGCTCTAACCCTTGAAGGGAAAGGATAATTGTGTATGTGGCTGCGGAAAGGAGTGTGGAGGGAACTGTAGTTTTGCCTTGGTATCGGCAGCCCAAAGTTGCCAATATGCCCTCCCAGAGGCACACCAACCAATACAGTCTGGGATGTTTTTGCCTCATAATATAACAAAGTGGTTTAGCCTCTAAGATAGCATACACGAAAGCAACACAACAAAACTACCTATGTTATTGAAGCCATTTTTGTGACAAAGATTCTAATCAGCCTCTTTGGTAACACAAAGAGCAAAATAATTAAAAGTTGATATTAATCACAAATAAAAAGAAGGTAGATGGCCCATACATGACTTGAAATGGAAGAACATAGGGAAATGTAAAAGAAACCATACACTCTCTCCTATGAAAAGACAACTGTTGGAAAACCAATTCAGGATTTGGAAAATATGAAAGTATAGATCAGCCCCTCTTGCTGATTCGGCCCAAAATATTTAGAAATAGTTCTCAGTGAAACGATATGAGGGCACCCCTATCTCAATGTTCATTACAAGACGAAAAGTTGCTGGGGGGTTTTAAATCAAATTCAGTTGACTGAGGCGCATTTCTATAAGGGTGGCTTTAGTATTTCAAAGTGAAAAAAAAGGCATTAACAGGCTTCACAGAGCTAATGAAAGAAATTTGCAAATCATGAGTGGTTTTTACATGGAAGTTATTTCTTACTATCACTATCCTCGGAATATTTTTGCTATAATAATAGAATTGGTCTAAATTGATGTTTGCCAATTTCTACCCTGCCAAGTGACAGAAAATCAAATCTCCTTGGGTAGAGGGAGAATGAGAACAACATATGCCTTTTTCATATATGCTAACAATACAGATTCTCACGAATAAAACCTTTGTTCAATAGAAAATTGCTTTTCCCAAGAGCTCTTAAAAGGTGTCACATATCTACCAGTTGTTTAAGGCATATAAGTGATAAAGATATGCTGCTTGGTCCTTTCTATAGCTTCCGCAAAAGATCATGTTAGAACCACAAGTTTATCTAAGGAGAAGAGCATCATCATTCTATTGCTGGACAACTGTCAAAACGCAATTTGTAGAGCAACTTTTTATTCAAAACACAAAATGTTATTACAGAAGAAATCTCATGATAAAGTTGACCCTACTGGCACTTTTCAACACTTTAAAATCTTACTATTATACATACAGTTTAATTCCGCTTATGTCTCAAATTCTGTTCAAAATCAAACACCACAGAGAGCTTGAAGAAAACCAATGCCTGGTGATAGAGCCATAAGAGTGAATTGACAAGGAAGAGCCAAAGGCCTGCTCTGCTAATGAGGCACAAATCCTACATGTTATTCTGAATGGGCAAGGAATGCTGGGGGCAATGTTGGAAAGGATGCCAGTTCTGTGCAGAGCAAGAAAACTATTTGGGGAAAAGAAGCCTTTGGCCCATATAGTGCTAATTAATTTTGTTGAAAGGCAGCTATCTCACACTGCACTGGAGGTTGTGAAATTACATTTCACCTTTATGAAAAAGGTATAGATCAATCACCACCAGGAAAAGATTAGGGGAGACAAAGAGGAATCATCAGTACGTACCTGGAGAACACTCCAGATTGTGAAAGAAGCATCTCCTTAACCCTGAGCACTGGAGGGTAAGATGAACTATTTCAAAGAACAACTTGGAAAATCTATTTGGGAAATTATTTTATCAGAATCTGCAGGCACATACACAATATACAGCTAGATATTTAAGGCATGTAATGTTTCAGTAGCACTGTGGTAGCTAATTGAATCAGGAAGTATTTATGCTAAGTGATGGGAACATAAAATAATGCAAAAACTGACATTTTTCAAATGTGGGAAAATTGTAATCAAGTATCCATTCACTTGTATTTGTACTATCCAGTTTCATCTACTATGGGCCTGGTTTTATTTTTTTCTTTTGAAATCAGTTTGTTGTAATGTCTTTCCTGTGGGGTGCCTCTAATGTATTTTTTATGAACCAAAGATGCTTTAAGATGGCTCAAACACTTTTCTTATAATGAAAAGTGTATTGATTTTTGGAGAATGTTGTTGCTTCTCTTAAAAAGATAATTAGGTTGGGCCAGCTAGGTGGCACAGTGAGTACAGCACTGGCCCTGGAGTCAGGAGGACCTGAGTTCAAATCCAACCTCAGACACTTGACACACTTACTAGCTATGTGACCTTGGCCAAGTCACTTACCCCAATTGCCCTGCCTTCCCCCCTCAAAAAGAGATAATTAGGTGGCTCAGAAGATTAGGGTGCTAGACTTGGAGTCAGAAAGACCTGAGTTTGAATCCTGTCACTTCCTAGCTATGTGAAGCTGGGCAATTAATTCACTTGATCTCTCTAACTAAGCCTCAGTTTTGTCCTCTGTAAAATATGGACAGTAACACCTAGGTCACAGAGCAAGAGACAAGCGAACTAATATCAGGGCTCTTGAAAGGAAGTAAGTTTGAAGATTACTGATTAGACTAGTAACTATTGACTCCAGCTCCACCTTGGGACTTGCCTTCAGTATGTTGTAATATTTGAGGCTTACAGTGCTAATCATAAGGGCAGCTAGGTGGCACAGAGGGGAGGGCTTAGAATCAGGAAGACTCATCTTCATGAGATCAAATCTGGCCTAAGACATCTACTAGCTGTGGTCCTGGGTAAGTCACTAAACCCTGTTTGCCTCAGTTCCTCATCTATAAAATGAGGGGAGAAGAAAATGGCAAACCACTCCAGTATCTTTACCAAGAAAAGCTCAAATGGAGTCACATAGAGTTGTGTATGACTAAAACAACTAAAAGACAAAAATGATGATCATTGCTACTTTTAAAGAGCTAAAATATATCCAATATATTCATTCTATCTAAGAAGGAAGGGAAGTGAATAAGATGTTTTTGAAGATTTTAAATTTTTTTAAAAGTTATAAGTCAGGTACTAAGGTAACTGAAATACTTGGCTATACAAATTGTCTCATTCCCCATGGTTTCTGGAAAGATACTTATATATTCCTGAAGACCAATTACAGCCTTATTCCTATATAACACATGCAATGTAAAAACTGTTGTAAAACTGTGATTTCAAAACTTCTCACAAATCACCTAAGCAGTCAGACTAAAATGTTAAAAAAATGTGATTGATAAAAACCACTCTAGAAGATCTGTACATGTTATAAAGCTGTCATTCAAAATCAATCCCTATGAAGTACTAAAATCTTATTAATTTGCTAAGAAAGTAATCTAAGAAGCTGAAAAACCATTACTGCTATTTTGAAACACTACTCTTAATCCCAAAGTAACAACCATAACACAATATGTCATGAACAATCTGACATTTTAAATGTAATTTTATAGGGGTAGCCAAATCTACTAGGAAACCATAGTAACTGGGTACTGACCAAAGTGTATACTAGGCCAGTTATTATTTGCAGACCAACTCTCTCATAAAAGGACATTCCCTAAAAACAGTAATAATAGCTAGCATTGATTTAGCACATTAAGGTTTGCAAAGTGTTTTACATAGGCTGTCTTAGTTGATCTTCACAAAAATTCTGGGATTTTTTTGTGGTGTTTTGTTTTTTGTACAGATAATGAAACTGAGGCTGAGAGAGGTTAAGTGAATTCATTGCCCAGTCTCATAGCTAGGAAGTGACAGGATTCAAACTCAGTTCTTTCTGATTCCAAGTCCAGCACCCTAATCCTCTGAGGCACCTATCTTTTTAAAAGAAGCGACAAAGTTCTCCAAAATCAATACCCTCTTCATTATAAGACAGGTGCTTGAGTTATCTTAAACCATTTTTGGTTCATAAAAAATACATCAGAGGCACCCCACAGGTAAGACATTATAACAAACTGATTTCAAAAGAAAAAAAAACAGGCCCATAATAGATGCAGCTGGATAGTACAAAGACAAGTGAATGGAAAGTGGAGCATACACTTGATAAAATTACAATTTTTCCACATTTGAAAAATGAGTTTTTGCATTATCTTTGTGTTCCCATCTCTTGGCACAAATGCTTTACAAATATTTTTTGATAGGTCGAATTAGCTACTACTGTGCTACTGAAAAATTATATGCCTTAAATGTCTGCCTGGACATTGTCATAAAATAATTTCCTAAGTTGTTCTTTGAAATAGGTCATCTTATCTACCAGAGCCCAGGTTTAAGGAGATGCTCCTCCCATAGCTTGGGGAGTTCTCCAGGTGTATACTAATGACTCCTCTTGGTTCCCCAGGTCTTTTCCTGGTAGTGCTATATGTCCCTTATAATGATTCAAACACCGTTTCTCAGGATTTTTGGTTATTTTCATTATTTAAAACAAACAAAAAACCCACAGATGGTTGAAGGCAAGTGTCACATTCATTTGAGTAGGGCATAACAAAGCAGTTTCTTGGTGATGAGAGTGAACTTATGGTTGTTGCAGGTAAGGAAAACAATATGGGAGAAAAGACTGTGATAGTCAAATTATAAATTCGGAGTATTTCTAGGTGGAAGGGACCTGGAGGTCATCTAGTTCCATTTTACACATGAGGAAACGGAGTCCCTGAAAGGTTATCTAACTTGCTCAGTATCATGAGATGAGATTTGAATCCCCATTGTCAGGCTCCATATCCAATGCTACTTCCAAGCAATTTTGGCATTGCCATATTGAGTATGTTTTAGAAGTTCCCCTTATAGGTATATTCTGATACAATCATAAATGAAAAATCCTCTATGTCTTGACAGAGAAATTTACCTCTACAATTTGGTACTGATTTTCTCTGGAATTTGATAGTATTTTCTGAAAATCTGATGGAAAAAGAAGTAAAGAAACAGATACACTATACAGTGTCCTATAGAGGCACTTTAGTCATGGTTGGTTACGTTCCTGTAATAAGCAGTGAGTGCTACATTTCAAAAGAATATCTAACCTGATTTTCCCAGAGAAACAATGTACAGGCAATCTCTCACTTTCATATAACTAATGAGCTCCATCTTTGACTCTGGAGATGACCACTGCCACAGGGATGCCTCATTCCTCCTTCACAGGCCATTCATTGCTTGGGATTTTTCTTCCTCCTTAACCTCCTATTCTATTGGCTACTTCTGTTCAAGTCCACATAAACACATAAACTCAGTCCATAGATACTCCTTGCTTTATTAGGGCTACCTCTAACAGGCTTGGAATTTTGCGGTAGAGTCCCAGTAATTCAACAGCTACTCATTTTGTTTCAAGATACATCCATTTCCTTGTTAAAAAGAAAAAAAGATTTCATGCTACACACACTGGCAGTCACATACATGTGCACACATTTTTATGTGTGTGTGTATGTGTATGTACACACATATATATACAGACGTACACGTTGTTGTTCAGTTGTTTCAATCATGTATGATTCTTTGTGACCCCATCTGGGGATTTCTTGGCAAAGATACTGTAGTGGTTTGCATTTCTTTCTGGAGTTCATTTTACAGATGAGGAAGCTAAGGCAAACAGAGTTAAGTCATCTGCCCAGGGTCAAACTCAGAGAGAAGTATCTTTCTGACTCCAGGCCTGGCATTCTACCCACTATACCACCTAGCTATGCTGTCTCTCTCTCTCCCCCTGGATGTATGTGTATGTATGTGTGTGTGCATGTGCACAGGCATAGACATTAACACATACACACACACACACACACTTTTAAAAACTGGGCCAAATTTCTTTATATGTTTGTAATAGGTTTTTAATTTTACTTGCTTTCTCAATGGAAGGAGGATTGCGAGAAGACAGGAGAAAATTAGAACTAAAAACAAAATAAAATCCAGTTGAGAGAGAGAGAGAGACAGAGAGAGAGAGAGAGAGAGAAAGAGAGAGAGAGAGAGAGAGAGAGAGAGAGAGAGAGAGAAAGACTGGGCCTCCCAGTGACACCCAGCCTAGAAACGCAAGGGCTATTCACATGTTCAATCCCACTGCTGATTTGCACATAAACTCTGACCTGAGCTATTTCACCACTTTTTAGGCAGCCTGCTATCCCCTCCTTACTCTTGGTGGCTCACCATTTTGGTACTTTACTTAGTGTGGATACTGGGTCAGCATAGTCCACTACAGCTCAGAACTCCCAAACTTAGGAGATCTGCCAGCCTCAGCTTCTCCTGTAGCTGCAATTACAGGCATGTACCATCGTGCCTTTCTTTTTATAGTAAGGATCAATCCACTTCTTTTGCGATAGTATAAAATAGTTGGGGCAGAGTGGGAGCGGAAAACAGAGAACTAAAGATACTGATGCTTCTCTTCATCATGATAATGGGTTTCAAACATATCCATAATCAATGTTAAACATAAAGAACCCTTTTAAAGCAACATTAAAATGACACTGTAGATTATATGCCATTTTGAATTATCCTTTGCACTGTTCCTCCCCTACCCTCTTTGGCTGGAGCTGATTGCACATGAAAGGAGCATCCTAGTACATTAGATTACCCTTATAAAATGACATTTTCAAGTTTTATATCAAATTGTTCAAGAATTCATTATGACAATTCTAGGTGATATAAAAATGGCAGTAAGATCATAGATTTAGTTTTAGATGAGCCCTTAAAAGTTATCTAGTTCAGTCCCATCATGGAATATTTAAACATCCATGTAACTCATCATCAGAAACATTTTGTACAGATGGGAAATTAGGCATATGGCTAAATAATTACTACTATCCTCTTGGTCACTTTTTTATTTGGGGGAGAGGAATAAGGTTTGAAACTTTTTAATGTCTTTGGTGTCTTCTCCTCTTCCCTAGAATTGGAGACTCTAAACCTCAATGATCTCAAAATTGTGTTGCCTCCAGCACCAAACTCTTCTCCATATATACTTGGTCTAGTTCAACTATTTTTCTCATTTGTTTTCCATGATGTCATCTCCACTTGCTCAAGCAGTACATCCAGAAATACAAACGTAGAGGACCCACTGTATTAAATAATGAAATGCTTGTTACAAACATATTTATAGATCATATCTGTTTTTCGTCTACTTGGTCTATTTTTCCAGCTTCATCTTTAAATATCCTTTGAATGACTTGGCTTCATTGAGTTTCTTCCCAACCTTTAAATATTTTTTTTCTACACAATGTTTCATTTTTTTTTCATGAAATAGTCTTGCTCAGAATTACCTACTATCCTTCTCCATTATTTGGTTTTGCCCTTCCCTGCCAATTGGGGCAGCTAGGTGGCACAGTGGATAGAGCACCAGGCTTGGCATCTTCCTGGGTTCAGGTTGTGTTTGTCCTTCATTTTCAAAGAGGACCATGACATCAGGGAAATGATGACATGACTTGCAGTTGACTTTGATTTGAGTGAGGGAATGCTGTGCAAGGTGACCTCACTTTCACCTCCATCTGGATGCTGTGACCAGATATTCATCAGGATGACTGGAGATGACCCAGGATGCAATGGGAGACCCTGGCCCTTTTAGGCTCAGGCCTTTGCATGTACTCACTTAGAGTGAGGTAAGGCCCCTTGAGCAAATAGGGCTCTTTAAGAAGTGAGTCAAGAGATGGCCCCTTTAATTAGAAAAAAAAAGAAAAAAATTGAGCTGGAAGGAGAAGACCCTCAGGGTTGATGGTCCAAAGAGAAACAGTTACTATTGACATTCACTATAAGGCTAGAGGGCCCAAAATACGGCCATTAAGTGGACCTTGGGCAGGTACATATTGTGATCCAATCTATGAGCTTCAGAGTGAACTTGGAGGGAGGAAGGAGGAAGGAGGAAGGGAGGAACTTACTAGCTGTGTGACCCCCAGCAAGTCACTTAACACTGTTTGCCTCAGTTCCTCATCTGTAAAATGAACTGGAGAAGGAAATGAAGGAAATGAAAAACCACTCCAGTGTCTTTGCAAAGAAAAACCCAAATGGGGTCATAAAGAGTTGGACGTGACTGAAAAAAGACTGAACTCTATCTGGAGGAGATTAAGTGTTCCATGATGAGGTAGTCACTTGGATCTTTCCCCACCCCTTTACTGACAATCTATATTTGTTCAGCTTCAATAAATTATTACCATCAGTGTCAATGTCTATTCATCTATCCATTTCCCGTTTTTTGTCATAAAAAATTAAACATGTTGGATTGGAGTTATTTTAAATGCACACCACATATTTTCTTATTTTTATTTTCTCTTCTTAGCACAGTGCCTGGCACATAGTAGGTGCTTCATAAATGTTTACTGATTGGTTGTTCAGCATTAATTTTGATCTTGTTGTTTGTCAGACAGACAGTTAATTCAGGAATGCCTCTCACAACAAGTAATGAATCATTTTGGCCAATTAAAATATTTTTTCAGATATTTCGTGCTTGTTATGTCCAGTACATCATAACTCTTTTCTTGAATAAAATGTTAACAGTATATATGCATCAAGCTTCTTTTCAGTGTTTAAGCCTTTGGTTTTTCCAGTTTGTTCCTGCTGAATTATATTTTCCCACTTTTCCTATTCCTTACTCCTGAAACATATTTTTCAACTTTTTTGCCTTATTCCTCATGCCCACCTCTGTACTGAAATCACCAAGCATCAAAATCCTACTCTGAAACATCACTATCATGGCGGGGGACCCTTGGTTCTCAAAGGTTATAAAAACCAAGAACAAGTCCAGCATGTCTTCCTACAGTGGGGCTCTGAGTAAGGTGTTGGCAATAAACTGTGTCTGCTTTCCATTTGCAGAAGCCCCACTATTCTTAATAGTGCTGGCAAGCACCACCCAGGTAAATATAAACAGGTTTGGCACCACTAGGCCAGACACTTGGTGATGAGTTCTTTGGCCATGACAACTCATGAAAAAAAAAGATGCAGACTACTTCCTTTTCTATAGTTGTAGAATGTCAAAAAGGGGCATAAAAGGTATTGAGAACAATAGTTTTTCAACTATCTATATACCTTAACTTAGCTGTTAGTAATCTAATTTGTCCAATGAAAAGTGAAGTCATATGATTAGAAGAAATGAATCATACCAATCTTGATATTAAACTAGAAGAGAAAAAGTTATAGTTAAATGGAAGAATGGCTCACAAGTTCTTCGCAGAGAAGGCAAATAAAGGGGAATTTGGTTTTTATTATAGACTCCAAAATAACAAGAAATACGATTTCATTGGACATTTTGTACTATAGTGTTCATGATAAGTATTGGAAAAAAACAGGAAATAATTTCAGCTTATGTGCCAATATTGTTTATCAATAACAAGAAAGTAAAGAAATTCTAGGAAAAACACATTAAGACT
The DNA here is from genome assembly GCF_011100635.1 of Trichosurus vulpecula. Taxonomy (NCBI): domain Eukaryota; kingdom Metazoa; phylum Chordata; class Mammalia; order Diprotodontia; family Phalangeridae; genus Trichosurus; species Trichosurus vulpecula. Next base: position 133,042,078 of record NC_050577.1, on the reverse strand, counting down.
CTCCAAATTAAATCTTCCTTAAAACCATTTGAAAAAAGTTCAAAATTAATTTAGACCACCAAAATTTGATAGACCATTTAAAAGCTTCATTAGTCCTAGGACTATTTGCCACCGCTACCTTCCTTCCATCCCAGACAGACAGTAAGATAACATTTTAAATAGCATGCAACCTAGCAGAAGCCATCAAACTCAGGAATCCTCCAATAAACAGATTTCCATTCAGGACAAACCAAAGAGGAAAAAGGAAGGGAAAGTGGTGGATGGCAAACCTGAGCCAGCTGCCTGAATTTCAATAGGTTTTACTCCTATTGCATTTAGGCCCTGGACTATTCTATGCCTGTCACAAAGGTCACTGGTGAATGCCTATCTATATTCATCATGTGCCAATGTAGATGCCAAATTTTAATAGACTATAAAAGAGGATTAAGTTCAAGAACTTTAAGAATGGGGAGGGTATGCACAGTCTTTGACTTTCCAGAGTCATCATTTCTCCATTTTACTGAGTTCTTTTTAAAGTTCTTTATTTGCCTTTGGACTTGCTGAGTCCTGTGCTGCTAGACATTGCTAGATCCTATCTTTTTTTTTCCTTAACAAGAAGTAATTAGGTGAACTTCAGCACTGTAGCTATCCATTTAAAATGTGCCATCATGAGGCTATTAGAGTAGAATGACTTCGGTTGTCACTGAGTTATGTTTTTTGATGTTATCAGGCCATTTAAAAACTATGTATGTCCTATTTTTGCTATCTCAACCCATCATACTTGAAATAAAATGAGAAATGAACTTGGTTATTAAATTTAAACTGTTGCAAAACATAGTAACTATTTTAAACCTGATTTTCAACATCTATACAAGTAAATTTGCTTAGCAAATATATTTAAATTTTAATGCATAACATTTATCTTTTCAGTCACTCCCCCTAGGTCTCCATTGGTATTATTTATCCATTCATTCTCTTTCACTTTTCTTCTTATATGATTGTATTTATAGCGTGTACTTTGTCCTTTTCAGGAAACTGTAAAGCTCTTTTAATGACTCCAAACTTCTCTTAGAAACAAATGCTCATATTTTAAAAACCAAAATCCTACTACTGTTTTTATGGTTTTGAGTCATGAAATACTACAGTGTGTAAATGCATGCAATAGTGAATAAGGCACTGGATTTGGAGTCAAAAAGATCTGAGTTCAAATGCTCCCCTCATTTACTTACTAGCTATAGGACCCTGAGAAAGTTATTTAATCTCTCTCTCAGACTAAAGTTTCTTCATTTGCAAAATGATTTAAAAAAACAGGCCCATAATAGATTAAACTGGATAGTACAAAGACAAGTGAATGGAAAGTGGAGCATATACTTGATGAAATTACAATTTTCCACATTTGAAAAATGACAGTTTTTGCATTATTTTGTGTTCCCATCGCTTGGCATAAATGCTTCCTGATAGCCTGAATTAGCTACCCCGGTGCTACTGAAACATTATATGCCTTAAATGTCTAGCTGTATATTGTGTATGTGCCTATAGATTCTGATAAAATAATGGATCCCTTCCAGTTCTACATCTATGATTCTAGGATACAGAGGATAATGGAAAAGTACATGATGGGTGTGACTAGATTATAATATATCTATGTGATTATATGTGTGTGTCTACATATCTATGCTTCTCTGTATGCATATATAACATTTTAGATAATCATATATATAAAACATAGATAAGGTTACTATATACAACATATACACATATATTTATTTATTTCAAAGATAAACTAGAGTAAAGGATATCACTGGAGAAAAGGCTGATTAAAAAAGAAGATGGGTTGGTAACAAAGCATGGGTAAGAGATAATAAAAGGATCCTCAGTACTACAGTGGCATCCTCTCCATGTCAGCAAAAATTAAAGAAGTTTACTAGCATGGGTGCCCATGGTATAGGGAAACACGAGTCAAAAGTCAAACAGCATGGACAGGCATATATGGGTTATGATCCACTTAGTAGAGTATATCTAAATTGATGAGCTGACAGACTGATTTGGGTATTGTATCATAAAATCTTTCCAGATTTCTTTAAACTACTCAATCAATATACCACAACTTATTTACATTATTTACATTTAATTTAAATTATTAAAAACAGGATTCTGTTTCTGGTCTTCCTGTCTCTAAGTCCAGTGCATTGTGCCACCAAATTGAGACTAGCTATATATAAAGCCACTATGAATTTTTTTATGGACAGCTTTTGTTGTTGTTTTTGGTAACATATTCAGCAAATTCTTCTCAAACAGATTACTGGGTCAAAAACTACTATTATTTTTTTAACTTCTACTAATTACAGCCAAAGTGCTTTCTAAAGAAGACTTCATAAATCCAAAATATCACCAGCACTGAATGAGTATGCCTGTTTCTCCACAGCACAGCCAATACTTAGGCTCATTATTTTTAGTTTGTCAAAGATATTCAATAAAGTAAACACTTCCTTTCATGTTCTAAAAGTATGAAACTCTTAAATTGAAGGACTTATGTTAACATAAAGAAATGAACTTGAGTGGAAGGAAAAAAGACATGATACATTTTATGGCCCTTTCCATATGATTTTAAATTAAAATTTTACTTTGTGATAGGATAACAACTTTTTAAACAATACATAATTTCTCAATGTATCTGATTACATAATATTTAATCTTAAGCTGAATAGTGCTTTTTATTACAGATTCTTTTCTTTGTCATAGCAAACTAACTGGAGTATGAAAGCTGAGTAAACATGCTTTTCTCTATACAACTAATCATTGATTTCTTCCTTGCTCCCTATTAAAGCATTATTTTATTCAAAATAGGAGGAATTCACATTTTTCATAAATATTCTATTTTTACAAGAATTACTATTGAAGTTAATGACAAAGTTATCCCCTAAGCTTTCAGCACATAGGCAAAAAAAGGAAGAAAGAAAAAGAAAAGAGGAAGCATATGTTTCAAGTAATAAAAGAAATATATAGCTAATTTATAAATGGAGAAATTTTGCACAAATAAAATCAATGCATCTAGAATACAAAAGGAAGATGTCAATTGGGGAAAAAATTTATGTTAAATCCTTATGACGCGACTCCAATATGAAAAATACATGAGGATCTAACGCAAACATATAAGACAAAGATTCATGTTTCAACGAATAGGGTCAAAAACTATGAACAAACAATTTTTGAAATGAAATTGTTTTATCAAACTGGTGTAACATTCCCCCCACTTTTTTCAAGGTTCAATGGGTATAGGGAGCAGGTAGGGAGAAGTAGATTTGAAAATTACATCAAAAAGATCTATAAAACTTGTTAAAAGAGAGAAAGAAAAGAAAGAATTGCAAACACAACCATATGAAATCATGTTCCAAACCACTAACAATGAAAGAAATGAAAATCAAAACCAACTCAAGTAGCAAAGATAATAAATGATAGAAATGTTGGAGGGCTGAGTAAAGACAAGTAAGTGGTGCCTTCTTGATGCAGCTGTGAATAAGTCTTAACAGTTCTGAAAAGAAATTTGTAATTATGGTTTTTAAAAGTTATTGTAATATCCACACGCTTTTAAGCAGATAATCCAACTGCTAAGCATTTAACCCAAGAAGACAAAAGACAAAAAGAAAAGCCCCAAATACACCATGGTATAATTTATATCATCACTTTTTGTGGTAGCAAAGCTCTGGAAACAAAGTAGATGTCCATCAATTGTGGAATGGATATTATTATACTATAAGAAATGATGAATATAAAAAAAATTAAAAACCAACATTAATTGATGAAAATAAGTTAAGCAGAACCAAAAAAACCAATATACATTAAAACTACAATGTGAAATGAAAAACAAAAACAGAAAATGAACACTGTATAATTTATGATAAAAGTTTCTCTGATAAAAGATTCATTTCCAAGATATATAAGGAATTGATTCAAATGTGTAACACTAATAGTCATTCCCCAACTGATAAATGGTGAAAGGATATGAATAAGCAGTTTTCCAAGGAAGAAATTCAAGCTAATAATAGCCACATGAAAAAATGCTTCAAATCACTAATAAAGAAATGCAAAGTCTGAGTTCCAATTTACATTCATCAGATTGACAAAGCTAACAAAAAAGGAAAGTGGTAAATACTGAAGAGGCTGTGAACAGACCTATTAATGCACTAATGGTAGAGCTATAAAATGGTACAACCATTCTGGAAAGCAATCTGGTACCACACTCAAGAAGCTCCTAACTGTGCATTGCTCTTTGACCCAGCAATAACACTAGTAGGTCCATATCCCAAAGATGTCAAAGGAAGAGGAAAAAGATTCACACGGACAAAAATATTTACAGCATCTACTTGTGTAGAGCCAAAGAACCAGAAACAAAAGGGGATATGGTTGAACAAGTTATCATATATAAAAGTAATGGAATTCTATTGTGCTATAAGAGTGACAAAAGACAGTTTCAAAGAAACCTGAAAGACTTGTACAAACTGGTACAGAAGGAACTGAGCAGAACCAGGAGAACAATTAATACAATGACAACAATATTATAAAGACAAATAACTTAGAAAAACTTTAGAACTCTGATCAATGCAATAGCCAACCATGATGCTAGAGGATCAAGTGATGAAGAATGGTAACCACCTCCTGACAGAGAGGTAGTGGACTCAGAGTACAGACTGGGACATATTTTCAGACATGGGCAATGTGGGGTTTTACTTGACAATGCCTATTTGTTACAAGAGTTTTGTTTTTCATTTTTTTCTTCTTGGGGGCTGAGTTGGAAGGAGGGAAAGAAAATGTTTTTATTAATTCAAAATAAATTTAATTTTAAAAATTATAATCCATTTTGACTTTATTTTGGTATATGGTGTAAGATATTGGTCTATGCCCAGTTTCTGCCCTACCATTTTCCAATTTTCCCAACAGTTTTTGTGAAATAGTGAATTATTAGCCCAGAAGCTGGCCTCTTTGGGTTTATCAAAGAGTAGATTGCTAAACTTGTTGATTTCCCCTACTTGTGTACCTATCCTATTCCACTGATCCACACCCCTGTTTCTTAACCAGTACCAGGCAGTTTTGATGACTGCTACTCTGTAGTACAGTTTAATATCTGGTATGGCTAGACCATCTTCTCTAGCATTTCTTTTCATTAATACCCTAGATATTCTAGACCTCTTGTTTTTCCAGATGAATTTTGTTATTATTTTGTCCAGCTCAGTAAAATAATTTTTGGTAGTTTGATTGGTATGGCACTGAATACATAGATTAATTTAGGTAAAATTGTCATTTTTATTATATTAGCTCAGCCTAACCATGAGCAACTGATATTTTTCCATTTATTTAGATCTGATTTTATTCGCATGAAAAGTGTGTCATAGTTATGTTCATATAGGCCCTGGGTTTGTCTTGGCAAATAGACTCCCAAATATTTTATAGTGTCTACAGTAACTTTGAATGGAATTTCTCTTTCTATCTCTTGCTGTTGGGCTTTGTCAGTAATGTATAGGAATGCTGAGGATTTATGTGGGTTTATTTTATATCCTGCAACTTTGCTAAAGTTGTTTATTATTTCAAGTAGTTTTTTACTTGATTCTCTAGGATTCTCTAGATAAATCATCATATCATCTGCAAAAAGTGATAATTTAGTTTCTTCTTTTCCTATTCTAATTCCTTCAATTTCTTTTTCTTCTCTTATTGCTACAGCTAATGTTTCTAGTACCAAATTGAATAATAGGGGTGATAATGGACATCCTTGTTTCACCCCTGATCTTATTGGGAATGCATCTAGCTTATCCCCATTACAAATAATGCTTGTCGATGGTTTTAGGTAGATGCTATTTATAATTTTAAGGAAGCATGATTTAGGAGTAAAATCTGATACTATAAGTAATTTGGGAAGGCAAGGAATAGTTTACTTATCAGATTTATGGAAAAGTAAAGAATTCGTGACCCAACAAGAAATAGAGAGCATTACAAAATGCAAAATGGATAATTTTGATTATGTCAAATTGAAATGTTTTTGTACAAAAAAAGCCAATGCAACAAAAATTAGGAGGGAAGCAGAAAACTGGGAGAAAATCTTTGCAACTAGTATCTCTGATAAAGGCCTCATTTCTAAAATATACAGGGAACTGAGCCAAATATATAGGAATACAAGCCATTCCCCAACTGAGGAATGGTCAAAGGATATGAACAGGCAGTTTTCAGAGGAAGAAATTAAAGCTATCTACAGGCATATGAAAAAATGCTCTGGATCACTACTGATTAGAGAAATGCAAATCAAAACAACTCTTAGATACCACATCTCTCCTGTCAGATTGGCTAAAATAACAAAACAGGAAAACGATAAATGATGGAAAGGATGTGGGGAAATTGGAACATTGTTACATTGCTGGTGGAGTTGTGAGCTGATCCAGCCATTTTGGAGAGCAATTTGGAACTATGCCCAAAGGGCTATAAAAATGTTCATACCCTTTGACCCAGCAATACCACTTCTAGGGTTGTATCCCAAAGAAATCACACAAGTGGGAAAGGGACCCATATGTACAAGGATATTTATAGCGGCTCTTTTTGTGGTAGCCAAGAATTGGAAATCAAAGGGATGCCCATCAATTGGGGAATGGCTGAACAAGCTGTGGTATACGAAGGTAATGGAATATTATTGTGCCATAAGAAATGGGGATGATACAGACTTCGTAACAACCTGGAAAAACCTACACGACATAATGCTGAGTGAGTGGAGCAGAGCCAGGAGAACATTGTACACAACCACAGATATATGGATTCCGTGAGGACCAACCCTGACATACTTTGCTCTTCTCAGCAACGTAAGGTGCAAGGACAACTCCAGGGGACTCACAATGGAGAACGCTATTCTCATCCAGAGAAAGAACTGTGAAGTTTGAATGCAGATTGAGGCGCACTTCATGCTCGCCTTTTTTCTTCTCTTTTGTTTTTGTTTTTGAGGTTTTTTTTGGTTCTGCCTCTTCTTTCTCATGATTCATTCCATTGGTCATGATTCTTCTCCACAACTTGACTAACGTATAAATTAATTCAATGTGAAGTTATACATGGTGGTTATATAAGATTCCATGCCGTCTTGGGGAGGGAGGGGAGAAAATCTGGAACTCAAAATTATGTAGAACCATGTGTTGTAAACTAAAAATAAAAAAAATGTATTAAAATATTATAATGATCAAACTTGGCTAGAGGGAAAACATGATTAATTTACCTCCTTCCCTTCTAGAAAAAGGATGGAGAGGTAGAGGTATGGAACACTGTATATATGGCCAGACTATTGATTTGTTGGCTGATCTTGCTGAATGGCTTTTCCTCCCCCTTCCCAATTTATTCTTTCTTACAATAAACAAAAAGGGATATTTTTGTTACTCTGGAATAGTGGAAGAATACATTTTTAATTGAACATAATTTTAAAAACTGGGATGGTAGAATTCAAAGAATATTGATCAAAGACCCGAGTTTAAGACCCAATTCTGTCAAGTTCTAGCTATGTGACCTTGCACAAATTGCTTAAATTATGTAAACTTTGGTTTCCCAACTTGCCAATTAGAATAATTATACTTTCAGTAGAGGTACACAATGCAAAGGAAATGGAAGGAAAGTATTTTGCAAATTCTAAAGCATTTCATCAATAACAGTCTTTGGTGATTATTGTTGTGTAGGCTGAAGGGTTAGATCTAGAAGGGGTGGTACATTCAACCCCTCTGAACCCATTTATTTTATGTGGGAGAAAACCAGTTCCCCAGTGAGGGCAAATGTTGTATCAAGTTAACACATTAAAAGGAGGGGATATAGGGGTTCTTTCTGGGCTCAGGGCTTCCTACTCATGGGCATACACTGCAAGGCAACCTAGGCTGCTCCTATGTGGGTACCTACAGCAATCTCTGTATAAAAGCCTATCCACTTAGCCTTGAGGTAGAACTAATCATTCTAACCACTGTAAATACAGTGATTAAAAGCATCCAAGTCCTTTAGAATTGTGCAATCTCTTCTTTTTTAATATTTCTTTTTAATTTTTTTCAACAATCTTTTTGTGAGATTTTGAATTCCAAATTTTTCTCCCTCCCTCCCTTTCCTTTCCAAGATGGCAAGCAATCTGATATAGTTTATACATGCGTAATCATGTAAAATATATTTCCATATTAGTTATGTTATGAAAGAAAAAAAAGAACAAAAGAGAAAAACCATGAAACAAGAAACAAAGAAATTGAAGAGTATGCTTTGATCCTCATTCAGACTCCATCAGTTCTTTCTCTGGATATGGATAGCATTTTCCATCATGAGTCTTTTGGAATTGTCTTAGATCATTGTATTGCTGAAAAAAGCTAAGTCAATCATAGTTGATCACTGCACAATGTTGTTGTTACTGTGTACAATGTTCTCCTGGTTGCGCTCAATTCACTTTGCATTAGTTCATGTAAGTCTTTCCAGGTTTCTCTGAAATCTGCCTGCTCATCATTTCTTATAGCACAATACTGTTCCATTACATTCATATACCAAAACTTGTTCAATCATTCCCCCACTGATGGGCATCCCCTCAATTTCTGATTCTTGGCCACCACAAAAAGAGCTGCTATAAATATTTTTGTACATATAGATCCTTTTCCCTTTTTTATGATCTCTTTTTGGAATATAGACCTAGTAGTGGTATTGTGGATCAAAGGGTAGCCTCAGTTTGACTGACCTTTGGGTATAGTTCCAAATTGGGCAATTTTTTTTCTAAAAATCACACAATAAAAGTTAAAGAGACTATTTTCCAATATATCATATAGATATAGATATCTTGTTTGTACATAGTTGTTAGCAAGTTGTCTCCTGCATCAGATCATCACACTTTGGAGGGAAGAGACTGGTTTTTTGCCTTTCTTTATATTCCCATTGCTTAGTACAATGCCTGGCACATAGTAGACATTCAATAAATACTAGTTGATTTAATTTGACTAACACTACTCAATTGTGCAAATGTACCCTCCACATTTTTATTCTGTTGGAGACCTTAGCTTATCTCATGATCAAGTGTAGGTGAGTATATAACTGAATGTCTCGATGGAAAAGACTATTTGCAAAGTATATTTTGGGGAAAAAGTCCAGTTCTAGACAAGCACTGCCCTAGGGACTTTCTAAGGTTTTTTAATCATTTTGAGAAAAAGGATTCAGATGCTCAGGAGTTCCACTTACTACATGATCTAATAGAGAATTGAAATCTTCTCAGGATGAAGGTTTTGGGGGAAAAAGAGATACTTTTCATTTCACCAGAACCTGGAAGTCAGGAAGCCGGATAAAATCAAAGGTCCTTAAGTGTAACAGGGGAGGAGTCATCATGCTAACCATGCTTTAAATATCACTGGGATTACAGGACAACTGAAAAAAAGGATGAAAGTGGCCTTTGGTTTAGAGCTCTACCAATAGATTCTAATCTTCTTATTAGTGCTCTTGTTCCTAGGGTAATTTTAAATAGAAGGACAGATCTCCCTAAAGGCTATACAAATGAAAATAAATATGTTGACTGGTCTACAATCAGCCAAAGGACTAGTGTGAATCTAAATGACATTTGCCATCATAGTTATATGTCATGTACCTAAGACGCTCTAGGATACCAGATAACAAATGTCATTCAGCTGGAAAAAAATGACTTCCATAGTTTGCCCTCTTCACAGACATCCTGCTAATGGTGAGATTTGTCAAGAATGGCCAAAAGGAAAATGCTGGTAAAATTCAGTTATCGTCCGGGCTCCAGAGAAGAAGGATAGCAACATTTACACCAACAAGCCCAAAATGGCAGGACCAATTACCAGTTTTAATGGGGTTATCAGTTTCATTTCACTAGGATTGATGTAGCAACTATTCTGCCTTCTACTTACTTACTTCTAAAAGCAAAAATAACAATCATAATTGCTTCACATTTACAGAGTGCTTTAAGCTTTGCGAACTTTGCAAAATCAAATTCCTTGATGCTGAGGAAGGATCAGAATGAATGCTCACTCCCTGTATTCAAATGGGCTGCCAAGTAGGAGAACTTAAGACCATTTTCAAAAATCAGCTCCTGACATTTTGGGAAACACTAGTTTGTTTCTGTGAAACAATGGAGCAGCCAGCTTTGACACTCCTTTTCCCTTCCTCAAAAAGAGAACAAAGGGGCCATCAGAGCTGAGAAGCAGACTTGAGCAATTTACGTTTCTGTAAATTCAGATCTGTTCAGCAAAAAATGATTTCTTCTGAAGCTATAAGAGAATTTCAGCATTACAAAATGGCTTCATATTTCTCAATTCAATCCAGTAAATATTTATTAATCCACTACTGTGTGTGAGGCACTGTGTGAGGTGCTGGGGAAACAGAAATAAAATGAAAAAAGAATTTCTGCCTTCAAGGAACTTAAGTTAGTTTTGCTGGGAGAATACAACAACCACATAATAATAATAATACATTTTATTATGATATATCATATTAATTGTAATTATAACATATCATAATGGAACAATGTACTATTATTGAATTTATGTAGTCCATTAATGTTTTCAAAGTGTTTTACACATGTTATTTCATTTCAGCCTCACAACAGTCTTGAGAAATTAGTGCTATTATAATGCCCATTTTGCAGATGAAACTAAGATGAGGACAACATATAAATATATAAGACTATACATGATAACTGGGGGAAGTGGAGAGAGCATTAATAAGGAAAGGGATAAGGAAAGGCTTACAATTGGAGGTAGCACATAAATTGAGCCTTAAAGAGAGAGATTCTAAGGTTTATATAAAAAGGGTAACCAGGGAACCTGGGGCCTCAAGGCCACATATGGCCCTTTAGGTCCTCAAGTGTGGCCCTTTGACTGAATCCATTAACCACATGTGGCCTCAAGGCTGCAAGTTCCCCACACCTGGCACCATAAAACTGCCATACTTTTCAATAAGCAGCTTAACCAAAAGGTTAACAATAAAAACAATGGAATGCTATATCATTTTATAGCTACTCAGGAGACATGACCGTAAGAGAAAAAATATATATTTAATTCTCTGCAGGTGACCTGTTATGTGAGATACAGTAAACTTTCCAAGATGACCTTTTTGTTCTGTCAGATCCTGAGAAAATGACTTTTGGGGTTTTTTAAGTTTTAAGTGAAAGATGAGAAAGTCAAGTGTTTCCTAGCTCTTCATTGCTACTTAAATGCTAAAAAATTTTGCTTTTACTGAAAAATATGTGAAAACTGATAACATGAAGAGTCTTGAATTGCTAAATTTGAGAATGCAACTGAAGGAAGCAAGCAATATTCCTTAAGCGGAAATGATGACTTGTGTTGTCAGCATCATAAAATTGTGCCAGATTTATTAATTTAGTGGGAAGATGTGCCTGTCTTTGAATGACATTATCTTGAAATGAAGTCATAACCTTTTTTCTTTGTTTAAACTTTAAAAAAACAGTTCAGAATTTGCAAGTAGGAAAGAAAAAGATATATTCACATGAATATTTAAAAGCATTGTTTTAGGGAAAGAGTCTAAACCCAGTAAGTAAATCTGAATTAACTCAAGATTAAAGCATCCATTCAAAACAATTTGTTTTAAATGCATAAAAAATTTTAATGGCCATAATTTGAATTCAGTAATAAATTACAGCCATTTAAGTTTCAACAAAGCTTTACTATAAATTTGTCTTCTGGGTACACAATGTTACACAACAGAGATTGTGAGATAACAAGATCTCTTAAGTACTTGGAGTAATGAAAGCCCTTAGAAGTCAGAAAAAGTAAACTCATACATGCAAATCTAGCATAATTCTGGAATTTGATATTTTCAAAGGGAATCATCATTACTACAAATGCCCAGTTTTCATTTGTGCCATTACTGGGATCAACACAGTTTTTTGTTTTAAAATAAAAAGTGAATCTTTGGTGCAATTTTCCATGTCTGAATTGCTAGTCCACTTATTTATCCTACTTTAGTATATAGTTTAAAATCTGACAAGTGAAAATACCAGTATTTGCACAAGTACAGAATGGTCTGAGCATTTTAAGAGAATTTATTAATGATTTTAAAAATATGTAACTCTTTTTTCATTCCTATCAGACAAAAACAGTTCTTTATAGAGCTGGTTGGTGACTGATTAGAAATCAGAATATTTCAATTCTTACTTTAGAGATTTTATCTATTTTCTCATAATGCTAAACAAGACTAAAGGTTAGCAGCATTCTTCCTTTCTCCAGAGACATCACTTTCTCTCTAAATGGCATTCTTCCCCTAAGAAAAAAAGGCCATTAAAAATGACATACAGCAAGTATTTTTTGCTGGCTCCAAGTATCCTCAATAGTAAAGAATCAATTACTAATGAAAAACAAAGTCATTAAATCATAAAACTGAATTTTCTGTAACTATCACTTATATTTTTCCAAATACTGATGATATAAAGATCCTCCTTTTAGATAAGGTTTGATCAAAAGGTTCCTTAAACCTCTAAAATCCTCTTTTCTTAAGTAAGCATTTACTTCATAAATCAATCAACAAGAATTTATTAGCAGTTAATAACTATCAGACATTGTACCAAGGATACTAATACAAAAGCTGACAGTTCTTGCCCTCAAAGAGCTCACATTATGCTGAGGAAAAGATGTTCATAGATAGGTAAATTTACATCTATTTATATATGTATTTATATGTATCTTATATATACATATATATACATATTTTACACAGAGAGCACATATAGATGCTCTCTCCACACACACGTGTCTGTATAAGACGCACACACACGTATAGAGCATATGTATGCATATCTATTGTGCATATAAGTACACAATACGTAAGATTTATTAAACACCTAAAAATACAAAGTATTTTGGAGAAGGTAGGAAAAGGTTAAAAGGAGCAATTATTTCATGAAAACTGGACATGAAGGGAAGAACTAATACAGGAAGCAGGTGGGGGTGGAGGGTTGGTAATACTGTCATCTCAGTTGAAGAGGAAACAACGTGTACAACTGGAAGGGCATAGAAGTCTTCTGAACTTGTAGAGAGGTGAGAAAACTGGGGGACAGGATGGGGGAGGGACTTTTAGTGTATAGATTATAATATAGGAGGGGGGAGAAGATAAGGGAGAGATTGTTAGAGGGGTGGGTAAAATAAGGACATGATAACTTTATTGTATATTTAAAAGGAATAGCAAGTTGGATGTAATAGATTTGCAGTTTAATGTGCAATCAACTTTTTTATTATATCATGTCAGGGAAAAAAACCCTAAGGGAAAAGGAAAGGCCTCTGGAAGGAACTAGAATTTGGGCTGGCCCCTGAAGGGAGATTGGAGTTCCCAGAGGAAGAAGTGGGAAGGGAAGTCATTTTAGAAATGGCGGACAGCCTGTGTAAAGGGATGGAAGTGGGATATGGAACATCATATATGGAAATCAGGAAGTGGGCCAGAAAAAACACACAGTGCATGAAGGGTAGTGTAGGCTGGGGATAAAGGACAAAGCTGTACTGTGAAGGGCTTTACATTTTAAACAGATGCATGTATTTTTTTATCCTAGAGACAATAGGGAGCCACTAAAGTTTCCTGAACAGGGGAATGAGATAGGCCTGTTCTTTAAGAAGATCAATTTATCAGCTATATGGAGGGTGGACTGAAGAGGAGATACTGGAGACCAATTAGGAAGCTGCTGTAATAGTACAAATGACTGGTAACGACAATCTGAACTAGGGAGGGGTCATGTGAGTGATGGGGTAGTGGCCAAGTACATGAAAAGAAAGAAATGCGGGAGAAAGATGTTGGAGGAATAAAATCAAGAAGATCTGGCAACAGAGTGGATATGGGAGGTTATGTGACAAAGAAGAGATAAGGATAATTCCCAGCTTGCAAACCTCAGTGACTGGAAGGATGGTATTGCCTTAGAGAGAAATAGGGAAGCTAGAAAGAGAGGTAGATTTGGGAACAAAGCTAATGGATTCTGTTTTCGATAACTTAAGTTTGAAAGGACATTGAGGTGAAGATACCCATCAAGCAGTCTGCAATGTGAGACTGGAGTTCAGCTGAGAAATAAGGGCTGGCTAAACAGATTTGGAAGTCATCTCCATAGAGGTGAGAGTTGGACCCTTGGAAGCTGATATGCTCAACAAGCAACAGAATATAATGGAGAGAATAGAGGAGAAAGTGCACAATGTATAAACATCTATTCAAATACCTAGAATCACATCATTTAGAAAAATCAGCATCATTCAGAAGCAGCTGCATGCACACTGAAAATAAAATCCAACTAGCCCCAGTTTCAGTTGCAAGTGTGCTACTAACCAGTTATTTAATCACTCTGGGTCTCCCACTTCCTTATCTGTAACATGGATAGGTAAGACTAGAAGATCTCCCAGGTCCCTGAGCATGTTAATCATGCTCTTCCCTCTACTGCTATTTGTATATGACAACATTGCCCTTTAAACTCTACCAAAAATTACATATAGTTGCTTACAAAACGCATGAATACACAAACCCCATTAAGTTCCCTTAAGGTTTGTATGCCAGGTACAGAAATAAGTTATCACGAGGAGTTAGTTACACACTAGACAGCATCTCCCAGGATAATTGTGAAAAGGATAGAGAAAAGACTAGCCTACAGACAGATTATTCCATTGTTGTTTGGTCAGAACAAATGACTCAATCAGCCTCAGTAGGAAGCTGTGCATTTGTACCCTCTCCAATCTAATCTATGATGGTTATTTGGATGGTCATCATTCTGTTCTGTGCCCACATGGGGGCACAAGGTGGAACTTTAACTGAAACTTGAAGAAATCCAAAGAAACCAGGAGGCAGAGGCAAGGAAGGAGAGAATTCTATGTGTGGGGACAGCCAATTAAAAGTTTTGGGGACTAATTACTCAAGAAATGAAAAATTATCAAACATCCTGCTGCCTGCTTAGGTATAATGTCACAAATGACAATAAAGCACTATTTTAAAACTTACTGTGTGCTTATAATAATATAACAATAATAAGCAACAGGGGGCATTGATGAAAGTGACCAGCTGAGCTCTCAATCATTTAAACTGATTGAGCCAGCTTTCCTCCCTTTCAGACTTTGTCAAGCATAGCAGGGGCTTTCAGGACTCATTTTTCCTAGGCTCATACAGGCTAGGGGAATTGGGTCTCAGGGGCTATTCCCTTTTCCTCCACAAATTATCCCTGCAAATGTACAAAATATCTATACGCTTTGAGCAATGCCATTGCTAGGAATCTAATTCCAAGGAGGTCAAAGACATAAACAAAGAGTTCATCTAAAATACTCATTGCAACACATTTTGTGGTAGCAAAGAACTGGAAATGAAGTGGAGGCCCATTCATTTGGGAATGGATAGATGATTTTTGGTATAAGAATATAATGGAATATTCTTGTGCCATAATAAAAACCAACAAATATAAGGAATTCAGAGAAACATAGAAAGATGTATATACACTGATATGGAGTGACAGAAGCCAAACCAAGAAAACAGCATACACAATTACACGTATGTAAATAGAAAGAACAGTAATGGTCAATCTTGGCCAAAGAAGCGATGAGAAAATGGACCATGCTCCTTTCACTGAAGAGGTAAAAGACTGTAGGCATGGAGTATTTCATATGCTATCAGAGCCAATGTGTTGGGTGGTTTTGCTGGATTTAAAAAAAAAATCTTTGTTACAAGGAGAGGTTCTTTGGGTAGGTTAAGGGAGGGACACATTAAGAAATGAATGTGATGTGAAAACAAAAGTCATCAATAAAACTTTTTACCCAAAAAACCCTCAAAACCACTGTAGATGGAATATGACACTTGGAGCTGTTTGAACAAATAAAAATCAAAGAACCTTGGAAGCTACCACTTGGTAGAAAGATTAATTATACCTGGATTTTAACAAGGCAATAGAATCTGAAAAGCAACTTACCCTCAAAGCCTCTATGACAAGGTCTCTAGCTTCCAGTTCTCCTTCCATTACACTGAGTAGCATTCGCAGCTCTGGTTTACTGAGTGTGTCCACATCGAATTCTTTTTTCTGGAAAGGAGAAATAAAGTGTTGAAAACAACACTTTTTACAACAAATATGTAGCTCAGCTCAACATTTCCATTCTCCAAATGTTATAAAAATAGCCTAGCAGTATTTATTCCAATTGTTTGGCACATCCATGGCTGAACTATCCCACCAGGCATTTGGATATTTGCCCGGTGGCAGCTGGGTAGTCCTCATCCTTCAGGAATGGAAGGTGGAAACGGAATGGCCAGCAGCCAAACTCCATCTCTGCCCTTAAATCCATCAACCATCATCAAAAGCTCTCTCTCCAAGGAGCTTCCCCAGCATATGGACAATATTTTCCAAATAGAATTATTTGGACGACATCAGCATACATTCACCACTCAGGCACATTCAAGGGTCCCAGAGCTCAAGCTAGTACTGAGGTCCACTGAGCCTAACTATAGTAACTCACATTCTCACATCACTTTAATTAAGGCTTACAAAGTCATTTCCTCACAACAACCCTGTGAGGCAAATTTTGCAAGTATTATTAACCTCATTTTTACAAATGAAGAAACTAAATCTCTTAAAGACTAAGTGACTTGTCAAGTCTTCTTGTTAGAAGATGGAGGTAGAGTAGCCTGGAGTACATAAAGAGCAGGCACATTTCATTCCAAGGAAGATGGAGTTTAATTTCCAGAACGAACCCAATATGAAAGACCCTCAAGATTATGCAATCCTTGGATCTTCCATGATCTGAACAAAACCTGCCACCCAGTAATACAATACATATGTTCCTGTAGAGCAGTGTATAATTTGAATAATGGGAAATCAGACCAATACTCTCTCAATTTTATGCCATCAGTTCATTTTCTAACCACATGCTGTCTAAAAGTGGCAAGCATATTTTTAACAACGATAATTATAGCTAGCATTTATGTAGCATTTTAAGGTTTTCAAAGTGCTTTACAAAGATTAGCATGCTATTATTACCCTCATTTTACAGGTGAGGAAACTGGAAAAAAACAGAGGTTAAGTGACTTTCCCAGCCTCATACTGTTATTAAGTGCCTAAGGAGGGATTTGAACTCAGGTCTTCCTGACTGTAGGTTCACCACACCATCTAGCTGCCTATTCTAATGGAACTACTTAGAGCATCTTCTCTACAGAAGCCATATTTCAGGTCATCAAATTCATTCCATTGATGCTCTTACATAAAATTTTTAAGGACAGGAATAAATAGAGCTCTTAAGCTCCCAAGGGAGTGTTTCTATCAGCCAACAACTGACTGCTCTAAAACATAGCATTGTGCTATGGTGGAACACGATACAGTTCCCAGCTGACAAGTGGATTCTGATCTAACCTTAGTATCTTTCTGGACCCTTCCTGCCATCTATACACGAAACTACTGTCATAGGATCACAAATATAGAGTTGTAAAAGATACTATAATGAACCAAATCCACATATGATCCTTGTAGACTTAAGTCATAGAGAGGTTATAGGACTTGACCAAGGTCACACAAGTAATGGGAAACAGAGGCAGAATTTGCACCCAGGTCTCCTGATTCCATTCTCAGCACTCTCTGCACTAAACCATGCTGTAGCAAGGAAATATTTAAAGTAAAAGAGAGGAGCACAAGCTACTAATCTGCAGTGGTGGTGGTGGGGTGACTAGTTGTTGTTAACGTCCTTAAGGTAAGTGTGGGTCATTTTTTCATTGTTCTTAGATCAACAATAGGTATTTGGAAAAATGAGAAGAGGAAAAGAAGTACTGTTGGCAAAAACAAAAAGAATGTGTAGCCTTAGTGATCATCTATTTCCAAATCTACCTTAGAGCCTTGCTCTATGTACATGAAAATAGCTAAAATAAGGAGAATGTATGTTTCTAATAGGTAAAGACAGGATGTATTTCATAAGAGCCAATTCTTTGGAAATCTTTTAACCCTGGTCCAATAACCTTAAGATACTGACCATAATAAAAGACAGATGCTTGCTTTTCCCATTAAACTGAGAGAGGGAGCTGTTATTTATATGTTGTTTAGAGTGCCGTGTTTAATTAACGTTGCTTCGGCTTCTTTTCAAGACTTGATTATTTTCCAAAGCTTCATAAACCAAATGCTCTATCTTACCAATACACTCACTTCTCATACTCTCTATGCCAGCTGAACGAGCCTACCACTAGCTGCTCTATGTACAAGACATTAAATACCCCTCCTCCATGTCATTCCACCAAGTGATCTACCATATCTGGAATATAATCCCTCCTCACCTCAGTCTCATAGAATCTCTGCCTTCCTGGAGCCACATCCTACCCAAGGCCTTTCCTGATCTCCCTACTTATTTGCATTCTCTCTTGAAATTATTTTGCATTACTTCGCATATACATTGGTTTTACTTATTTGTTTATATGTTGTATCTTGCAGAGGACAGAGGCTATTTTAATTCGGGTCTTTGTGCCCTCAGCACCTAGCATCATGCCTTACACAGAATTGACAAACAATATAATGTACTACAAGGATTCTAATTTGTATTGGAGATCAAGGCATCTGACCTGGTTATGTCATCTCATGTGATCAAGGGTAATAAAAACATATCTGTGTATCTAGTTTCCTATCAATAAGATAGAACATCAATAGAATCATAGCATAATAAACCTCGATACACCACAAGTTCACACATGCTACATATCCAATGCCTATGGACAAAGTGATATACTACGTCTATCCCAAGAATAAACCACCACTGTAGACCTTGTCTTTTCAAGGACATGATCACATTACAATAAAGTATATGATATTAAATAAGGTATATAATTTTAAAACTCTTTATTCCCACCCCCACAGAAATGCTATCAATATTAACAAGCATGTATATGAAAACAACTAAAAGTTTCAAGTTACTCTACAAATAAATTCAATGTATTTTGACCAAACTGGAAGGAAAGGAATGAGGGAATAATCATCTATATAGCACCTACAACATGCCAGACACTGTGTTAAGTGTTTTCAAAAACATTATCTCATTTGATCCTGAAAACAGCCCTTTGATATAGGTGCTAATATTATTTCCATTTTAGAGGTGATGAAATGAAGGCAAATAGGTTAAGTGATTTGCCAAAGGTCACACAGAGAGAAAGATGGCTGAAGTCAGATTTGAACTCAGGTCTTCCTGACTCCACAGCCAGCACTCTATCCCCTGTGCTACAAACTATCAGCAAGAAACTTAACTTTACAGCTCTTTTTGTGGTGGCCAAGGATTGGAAATTGAGGGGATGTCCATCAATTGGGGAATGGCTGAACAAGTTGTGGCATCTGAATGTAATGGAATACTATTGTTCCCTAAGAAATGATGAGCAGGTAGGCTTCGGAAAACCTGGAAAGATTTAGATGAACTGATGCTGAGCAGAACCAGGAGAGCACTGTACACAGTGACAGCAACATTGTATGATGACCAACTCTGATGGACTGAGCTCTTCTGAGCAATGCAAAGATCTAAGACAATGCTATCCACATCTAGACAAAGAACTAGGAAGTCTGAATGCATATCAAAGCATGCTATTTTCTCTCTTTTTTGTTTCTTCTTTCTCGTGTTTTTTTCATTTGGTTCTAACTCTTCTTTACATACAATATGACTAATGTGGAAATATGTTTTTTAAAAAAAAGAAATATAACTTTAAATTTTTTCTTGGACCTGGGCTTTATCAGTGTAGACAGGTAATGGTGAGGAAATATCCTCTACCAATCAATCAACAAACTTTTATTAAGCACCTTCTGTGTTCCACAACAACCTTACATTTTATCCAGAGAGATAATATGTACATAGAAAACTATATACAAAATAGACAAAACAAATAATTGGGAGGAGGGGGAAAGAGGGAAGGAAAAGAGACACACATACTGCCAAGCTTGGCAGGGTCAGAAACGACTTCATGTAGGAAGTGGAAGTGGAACTGAATTTTGAAGGAAATTAAGGATTTTAAAGGCAGAGATGGAGATATTCCAGGCAGGAGGTTAGCCCATGCAGATACACAGAGATGGGACATAGAAAGTTGTGTCTGAAGAGAAGCAAGAAGGCTAGACTGTAGAGCGTAAGAAGGGACATAATGTAGGATAAATCTGGAAAGGCAGGTGGGAGCCACGTTGTGAAGTGTTAGTATTTGGTCCTAAAAGTAGCAGGGCGCCACTGAGGTTTACTGAGTAGAGAAATAATATAATCAGACCTTAGGAAAATCCCTTTGGCAAGTTCAGAAGGTTGACTGGGGAAGGGATTTGAGGCAAGAAAGTCCAATGAGGAAACTATTGCAATAGCCTAAGTGAAAGGTGATGAGGGCACAAAATAGGGCTGAGGCCGTGAGGAAAGATATGAGAGAAGTTGTGGATGTAAAACTGACAAGACTTAAAAGTTTAGTGTTCGATACTGCCTGGGACTTTAGCACAAGAAGGATAAGTGTCTTGTCCAGTGTCACAAACTCAACGCATATGGGGAGTCAGACTTAAACTCAGGCCTTCGTGATAATGAAGCCAGCCCTCCACCCACTGTCCTGCTGGTCCTTTTACTTTTGCACAAATAGAATTGCCAGATAAAGAAATTTTGAGGTTATAAAGAAGAAAAATTTGTTGTAATCTGTTTTTACTGTTACCATTAAATCTGGGAGTTTTCTTCCCCAACTTTATTTTGCAAATTATATATTTTTGTGTTCCTCAAGAAAAAAGTGTTAAGACATTCAGAAAAGAACAAAGAAAAGTTCAAATAAAAAATGAAATTTTCTGCATCTTAGGATAAGAAAGGCTGTCTAACCTCATTTCCCTCAAGCATTCTCAAAAGAATTTTCTCCACATAGGAAGAGATATAAGAAAAGAGTAATTGTATAATGTTGTCTATAATTTAGAGGGGAAAAAGCATTATACATTGTCCTCATTTCTCCCCATCTTAAAAAAGACTCTTTACTTGATGCTACCCCTCTTAAACTATTATTTTATCCTATCTTCCTTCAACAAAGAGCTGGGAAAAGCTATTTTCTCAATCCTTAGCAATCTGCCTTCTCACCTTATCACTCATCAAACTGCTCTCTACAATACCAATGATCTATTAATTGCAATAGTTCACAGCATCTTACACAATCCTCTTTCATGCTGCCTTTTTTGTACACTGAAATGTTTGTCAGTAGGTTTATAATAAAAGATTGTTTTTAAGGGAATGGCCTTTTCACAGTGCTTACCCTTTTGGAGCTCTCATGAGCATCTGACACTTGCAACTACCTCCTCCTCCTAAATAAACTCTCCTTCTGGAGTTTTCATGACATGGCTTTCTCCTGCTTATCCTGCCTATCTGGCTACTTCTCATCCCTCTTCCACATCCCTGTTTTGAGTTCCCCAGAAACCTGCCCTTTCTAGGACAGCTCATCAACTCCCATGTTTTTAATGATTGCCTCTATGCAGATAACTCCCAGAACTGTATCTCTCCAGCTCATATCCCTCCTGAACTCCCTTCCTGCATAAACAACTGCCTGTTGGACATCTCCAACTGTATGCCCTGTAAGACATTCTCAAACTCACCACTGAGTAGTACCTCTTTCAGGTATGCTATATTCAATATGATCTAGCCAAACTGAACAATTTGCTGTTCCCCATTCACTTCATTCGATCTTCCATCCTAGTCCTTTGCACAAGCTATCTCACAGACCTGAAATGTGCTCTCTCCTCACCTCTAATTCATAGGATCCCTCACTTCCACCAGAGCTACAGTCCAGGAGCCAACCTCCTTCCTTAAATGTACCCCCACCTGGGCCTCCTGCAGCTTCTAGCACAGTTAGAAATTTCTACATGTTTCCTCCCAACAAACCCCCCCCCTTTCTTTTAAATATCAGGAACTATTTAATTTTGGGGTTTTTTTTACACTGACATCTAGCATAGTGCCTGGCATATTGATCCTTAATCTTAATTGGATTTGCTGCATTAATTAAAACACAATGCTCACTAAATCATTCAAAATGGTATTGATCAGTAGAACCAAGATAACATTTTTTTTGATGATCATAATGACTGTAAAAGAAAATCACACTCAAATGCCCCACAACTCTGATGAATGCAATGTCCAATTATGACTTGGGCAGGCTGATGGTAAAGCATGGCTCCCACTTCCTGACAATGAGGTGGTGGATTATATGGGCAGAATGAAGCATATATTTTCAATCACAGTCAAGGTATTGATTTGTTTTGCTAGACTGTATTTATTTGTTACCAGGGAGGTGGGGGGGAATGGGAAAGAGGGAGGGAGTGATCATTGGAAGGTGATAGTGATATTAGAAAAAAAAGAGGCTTTAGTGAAACATTAAAGGTAATCTCAGTGGAAAGTCTTAAAGAATAAGCTTTATAAACAGTGCTTGATTCTCCCACTTCCTTTCAATTAAAAAAACATTACTTCTCAATTCTACAGAGGCCTGAAAAGCCCTCACACATTTCAGCTCTATACTCTATTTCCTAGCCTGTGACATCTACCAAAAAAAAAATCCTCAGGGCAGTGAAAGGGGAAGAGCTTTTATTTTATCACCTAGTTGTAAAGGCTGTGTGTAAGTAAACTAAAGCTACTCTGGCAGCTGGCCTCAGGACAAGGAGCAGGGGACACAGTGCACCCACAGAGCACAGCACTTATGTACAAAAGTACATCCTTAAGAAAAGGCAGTCCATTAAATCCACAGAAACCATTCAGTATAGTTCTGTTTTCAATTGCTCCGGATCATTTGGGAAGGAAAAAATAACCTCTGTTTTGGCTTTCTCTGGGTAGGAACATATCAAGGGCAGATTGACAAAAACCATCACTGAGCTAAGTGTGTTCTAATTGCCTGCCACTGCCGAAATTCTGCAAAGGCCAAGCTGACACCTCCCAGGCAAAAACGAAGTACTAACTGTGCCAGCAGAGGCAACGGGACCAGCCAACTGCTCCGGCCACATGGCGTCAGAGGATGAGAGATCATGGGTCTGCAGACAGCAATGACCTAAGAAACCACATTGTCTAATCCCTTCATTTTACCTCTGAGGAAGTGAAGCTCTAGGGAAACTAAATGGTCAAAGCCCTTCTGAACACTGCTCCCTCCGCACTGCCCACACACCTTTCCAACCCTCTTACACACTTGACATAGCACCCTACACACTCTTCAAACCAGTGACAAAGGCCCCCTTGCTGTTCCTTGAGCAAAACACTCCCTTTCCTTTCCTGGCTTCCCGGTCTTCTTTCAAATCCTAGTTTAAGTCCTACCTTCTACAGGAAGGCTTTCCTCAAATATCTCAATTGTAGCACTTTCCCTCAGTTATTTCCTATTTATCCTGCTTATATATAGCCTGTTTGTACATGGCTGTTTGCATGTTGTCTCCCCCACTAGAAACTGAGCTGCCGGAGGGTAGGGCCTGTCTTTTGCCTTTCTCTGTATTGCCAGAACTTAGCAGAAGGCCTGACACACTGGAGTAGTTGAATAAATGTTTCCTGACTTGCTGTGTTGTCCAAGGTCACAAAGACAGTGACAGCCTCAGAGGTAGGATCTGAAGCCATGTACACTGACTGCAAAGTCAGGGATCTTCACCCAAAACCACAACTGCCTCTTTACTTTGGGAAGCATTTTGTTAGACATAGCAGGGCAAGACTGAACTTAGCCAGTTGAGAGACCAACTGGTCCTAAAGTGCAGTTATAAGGCAGTACAATAAGAGGATCTCCTCTTAGGTCTACTCCTAGGAGGAAATACTGGGGGTAAAAATAGAAACCGCTTCAAAGCAAAAGAATGAGCTGCATCTTTCTAGATGCTGCAACAGTGAATTCTCCAATAAGCAATTCAAAACCCAGTTAGTTGTTCTAGAAAGTCAACACAGGAAACATCATGTTGTAGTGGAAAGGATAATGGATGGAACTTAGGAGACATGGGTTCTAGTACCAGGCCTGCTAATCCTGGGTGTGTCACACCCACTCTAAATCTCAATTTCTTCATCTGTAAAACGAGAACAGGTTGAGCCCGATCAGGGACATCCAATTTTTTTTTCCACGTGATCAGAAATCCATGTGTGCAGCCTGCATCCTTTTAAACATGGCTAATACTGACACACAGCCCATTAGTAGTTTTAAAATATGGATTTCCCTGCCTCCCCCCAACCCCCAACACTGCACCAGTAATACAAAAGCAACACACAAGAGAATTTGAGTGGCAGCTGACCTCTAGAACATTCCTTGGGGCTACTGTCCCAGATAGACCACTAGATTGCAGGAAACTTCTTACATAATTATCTGTGCCTAAAACATTGTTCTAAAGGGCCTAGAAAATTCATTTAAGTCACTTTCTACGACTTATATTTTCATCTTAGTACATAATACTTCGGTAGTAAATATTCATTATTTTTAAGTAAAGAGTATGGGGTAGTGGAAGACCACTAGATCTGGAGTCAGAAGACCTGGGTTTGAATCCTAGTACTGTCATGTAAAATCTGTGTGATCTTAGGCAAATCACTTCATCTTTCTATGGCCCAATTTTGTCATCTGTAAAATGAGAATGATCACTACTAAGGTTCTTTCCTTCTGGCTCTAAAATTCCACGATCTGTGATTGTATGATGGGCAATAATTATTACAACATTTAGAAATTGCCCACATTATTTTCTTCTGGCTGATTCAATGTTTTTATCTAAGGATATGTGGTTTTGCAGCAACTGGGGAGAACTGATGGGAAAAAGAGAAGAAAGCAATAGTGAGTCTTCTGAAATTTGTGGGCAAAGATCAAATTTTGAATACTCTGAATAAGGACAAACACTAACATCCTAAAATTCATCCTTCCAGTTGAGATCAAGAATACATTTTCTCAAGATTTACATTGTATCCAAGTACAGTGCTCTAGCAGAATTAATCTTTCAAGAAAAATGCAAGGGGAAAACAGTACTGAATATTTATTTCTAAAATGCTGGATCTTTCAAAGCACTTTCAAACCACACGATCCCTCTTCACATCAACACTGCTTCATTGGTTAATACTTCTATCCTCTGTTTTTTTAAGTTTAAGAAACTGGAGCACAAGAAAACTAACGACTTAATTGTTGATATACAGTTGAGTAAGGTAAAAGGCTGAATTAGAACCTATGTCTTCAGGGTTTACAGATTATTAGTTAGTCCATTCAAACTGTTACTGCTTCCTTTGTGTGAGGTAAGGTACAATTATCTATCTGCCTTGGTATAAAGCAAGAGCCTATGCAAACAGAGAGAACAGCATGGCAGTCTTCATAGTCTTCTAAGCCACACTCATAGTTTCATGGATCATTCTTAGAAGCATCTAAGTGGTCAACCTCTATTACTACAAACTGATGAAAACTGTGATTAGGAGTTAGTACAATCAACATAAGTTTACTGGTTAAAAGTAATGCATCTGAACATTTCAAGTTTGCCCATTTTAGTTCTTCTCTGATCTCCTTCTCTGAATCTCCTCTTTCTGATAAAATACATATACATACACAAATACATGGAGATGTACAATTTGCACTTATATTTAAGATGGCAAAGCAGCACATTATACGTAATCAGGACAAAATCATGAAGCAATAAAACTGACTAGGAAACAGAAAGCAACCAGAGCCTGCTACTGGTCCAATTAAATTTGACTAAGAGAAAACTAAAATGAAAACCAGAAAACAAGCAAATGATGGAGACAGTCTCAGATACATAACCACGGCTACTTACTCCTTTCTCCATAAGCTCATCACTCATTTAGAAAATGACACCTCATATAGTACAAAGCAAGGTTTCCTATTTTTATTTTTTGTCTTTCAATGTTACAAGAGCCCTGCAGAGGGTCTTTGTTTAAAATAATCTGCAGGAGCTAACAATCAGATGAAATAAATATTGTTTATTAAGAAGCTCAAATTGCATTTATAAATATTCTCTCCAAGATCCGGCTTGAGATGGCAAATCCCAACACTAATATTCAAAGTTGTAATGTGATACACAGAGAGATTAAATGATGTGCTTTCAGCTGGAACTCAGACCTTCTAAAGAAATTCTGCTGTTGTTTAAATACAACATTAAAATTTCAAAACAAAGGCACTCGGGAAACAAACATCCAGTTCTCACAGCAATATTAACTTGGCTATATTGCATTTGCTGGACGTAACATTTTAACTGGCACTTAGCCTACTGAATGGATGCAAATATTTAATACATTCAGTGTGAGCAAATAAAGAGAATTAAAAGGCTACCTACGGAAAATCACATGGCATTAAAATGGTTCTCAATATTTGTATGTATAAGTCTTACTAACATCAACAGTCATGTCAGGGTCACAATTATGACAGCGGAATGACTACTCTTAACACACTTTTTTAACTTATATCTCCAGTGCCTAGAGCATGGTAGGTACTTAATAAATAATCCTTGACTGATAGATTGTGCTACCTACTTTTTGGTGTAACTTTATAATACTCAGCAATAACAAAGTTATCTTTTCTGCTGTTGCCCATTTCCAAAAAAGTATCCAGTACTGGAAAAGTAATGTTATGTCAGCCTTGTTTAAGGTATTCAGTTAGAGAAATACAGATTCTGAACTAGTACTTGTGATAAGGAAGAAACAGGGAAACACATGAAGGAAAGCGTTATTCGAATTCTTCTTTGAGTGCATTTAATTATTTCAATTTGCCCCACTATGGATTAGAACATAGGATCATAGATCAAGTATTTCTGAAAGGGACCTCACAAGCCACCTAGTAATCCAACCTCCCTCAACTTACAGGGGAGACAAAGTGGTTAGGTGACTTCTACAAGGTTATATAGGTAGTAAGCCACAGAGATATTATTTGAACCCAGGTCTTCTGAATTCAGTCGATTCACAATCCAATCTTTCTACTGGACCACAATGTCTCCTGAATGATTCATACCAGTCTTTCCTGCCTTCTCTCCACCTCTCATTATTTTGTATTTTTCCCAAATCTCAACATCTCAGTGACAATCATGACCCACCAAAAGGCCTACCAAGACCGAAATGAGAGCTCAGGACCCTGGGGAGTCGATGTGGGAAGAGGGTGAAAAGGAAGAATTGTCATTCCCACATATCAATCCCTGTTCTTAATAAAAGGGGAAAACTGGTAGTCGTGTAAATGCAAACGAAAAGGGGGGCAGAAGGCAGACAGAAAGCAACCAAGTGAAAAGGGAAGAAATAAAGTTAGACATGGGAAAGGGGAAGTTTTAAATATAAGAGAGTCTCTTGGGGAAAGGCAGGGAAAGATCAATGAAGATGTTCACTGAATGAGCTGCAATGAGCTACAACGTTAACCCACTGGTCTACATTTCTCTTAATCTTAACGTACACATAAACACACAGTTAAACTAAGACGCTTCAGTAGGAATGCACAATCCCTGTTTTCTATGATCAGGTGCATTGCACTAATTCATCCAGTATTCATCCATTCTGTGCTTTTGTAGAACAGTGTGTACTTTTCAAATGGCTGATAAGGATCTTTGACTGTGAACCATATTCACTGTGGAAAATGAATTGGCCTCTACCAGGACTAAACCTTAGCTTCCATAGTACTATATCTACACAGCTGTATAGATACATAACCAGACCTATGACTGCATTGCTGTAGGGAGCTCCAGTGAAGAATTCCTTCAAACAATGCAGATCAACGCCTACCCTGCAATGTATAGTGGCAGGGGGGCGGGAGGGGTGGCATTGAGAGATTGAGTGACATGTAATTCCAGCTCTTTGACAATTTAGGGCAATAGCGGCAAACTCAAATAGAAAGGGATCCTGCTGGGCAGCATACTGACTTAGAAAACCACAAATTAACTTTATCTATGTTGTACTGCACTTTTACTTACTTTAGTAAGCATTTTCCAATTATATTTTAATCTGGTTTGGCTCCACTTGGAATTTTTGGGTAGCTTGTGGGCTGAAAGTCTGACACTTCTGGTTTAAGGTACAGGACAGTAGCATTTTTAACAAAACAGCAACACATAATACAGGGAATAACAATAAGGGGGAAGAGAATTAGCAATTTTTAAAAAAATTATTATCAGAGTGAAGGGGAAAGGTGACTGAGAAGATGTTGGTAAAGCTGACAGGTATGCCTACTACATTCTGACGTCCATAAAATCTTTATGAGAATGATTGGTGTCTCTACAAATGATATCCTTGTTTAAAATATGAGAAGGGAAGAAAGAGGCTTTTGCAAATAATTCTGTGCAGCAGACCACATGTTGCCAATCATTAAGTAGACTGGCAGGTGCAGAGAACACAAGATGTATTTATCATCTGCTGATTACAAAAAGCATTTGATTTGGTAGGGCAAAATATAGCCTGACAGCCCCTATTTCAACAAGGTGTCCTTCGTGCATATTTTGAGATGATACAAGAAGCCTTGATAGTTGCAACCACAGTGATAATTTTGCTCAGCGATGCCCTGATTATCCATGACAAACAAGTCAGAGATGAGGGACACACTAACACCTTTACATGCTCACCAAGGTTTACACTACTGTCATGGAGTTCATCCTGCAAAGGGTCCAAATAAAACAGATTTCCTCTAGATGGCAAGGCGTCATCCACATGCTACTGTTTGCAGATGATAGTGCACTGATGGCACCATCTCAGAAAACTATAGGTCTCCTCCTCAATAAGACCTATGATGATTCAAAAGAGATTAGTCTTGAAAGTCACACAATAAAAAACAAGCTGATAAAGAATATATATTGTCCAGATGAGGACAGGTGGTTAGCTGGACAGCCCACTGCATTAGCCCACGAATATATTAGGCAAGCATTGCAGCTCAGCAAGGAGCCAGGCCCAGGACAGAATACAAGGAAGAGTATGGCCTGAGCTGTATTTGAAAAATTAAGCAGCATTTTCAATGATCCCCTAAGAGGATCCATAACCTAAAAACTCATTTTTTAAAACACACTGATATTTCCCCCGTACTACTAGATGGCTTCAAATCAAGGATGGCTGAAGAATCAAAATGCAGAGTGTTTTAAAAGGCAGTGGAGAGATGAATGGTGGATATAAGTAGGCAAAAGCAACTTCAGATTACTTGAGGATATCAAAGAGCAATAAAGATGTAATCAGGGCGGTGTGATATTGGAAAAGGTGGGTCTGTCAAGTATGAAGAGTCAGGGGTGATGATAATATGTGGCCAGCCTAAGTGCTAGGCTAGTATTCATGAAATGTCAAAAATCAAGAGTAGGATGTTAATTAAATTTTTTACAGAGAATTTATAGGAGGGTACGGACAAAAATCACACAAGATTAAGAAAGCATTGAAGGGCTGTGATTTCTTCCTGTGGAGGAATTATTAGCAAGAGATCATGGAGGCACTAAGGTATGCATAAAGATACTTATGTAACCAAATTTTTAATGCTGGACTGGAGTTCTATTGTTTAAACTTCTCAGCAGATCATACATTTAGAGTGTTAAGGACAGTTCAGCTCATCTAGTCCAACACCCTTAAAGATGAGGATATTAGCCCGAAGCCATTAGACGACTTGCCTAAGGTCATACAGTTGATAAGTATCAGAGGTAAGATTTGAACCCATGTGTTCTCTGACTCTAATCCTCTAAACTCCAGCCCTCATTCCACTGCACCATGCTGCCTACCTACTGCCACTCTGTTATGCTGGTAAAGGTTATAGAGCTCGAAAACAATTCTGATCTGGGTTCAAGTTATACAAACTAAGGATACTTACAACATCCCAGACTTTCCACTAATTGTGTGACTTTGACCAAATTGGACACATAGGGCCTTAGTTTCCTTACCTATGCAATTATTTCTAAGACCTCTTCAAGCAGTAAAACATGACTATGTCAACTGAGCATTTCTCCTTTTCTCTAGCATACATGGTTCCAGATTACAGGTGTTTTCACTGACTATTTCCCATGCTTGGAAGGCTCTATTTCATCTCTACCACCTGGCTTCCTACAAGTCCCAGCAAAAATCCATTTTCTACAGGAATCCTAGGTGATTCCCTTAATTTTAGTGCCTTCCATTGCTGATTAATTCCAATTTATCCTGTATGCATCTTGTTTGTAGATAGTTTTTTGTATGAACAACTTGAGAGCAGGGACTGCCTTTTGTCATCTTGGTATCCCTAGACCTTCGCACAGTGCCTGGTATATAGTAGGCACTTAAATGTTTACTGCCTGAAAAGGAGATGATACATCCTGTAGAGCACTTTTCAAACTTTAAAATGCTATAGAAGTGTCAAGGATGATTATTAAAGAGAAAAATGTCAAACCTTTAAAAATGCTAAATACCATGCCTTTACCATCTTTGGGCAAGACTGTATGTCAGTAATTTCACAGCTTTTAATCCAGTATATCTTTGTTTTCCTCTTTGAAAAAAGAGTTAAGGCAAGGCATCCATCACATGCAGCTACTTCATAACTACATTTTTGCTGTATTTTGAAAGAAAATGGCTTAGCAATAATTTTCATTTCAGTTAAGACAGATCTTTTCATTGTTGGCTCTACCCCAAAACTCACCTGCAAGACATCAGGAAAATTTATAAAATGTGACAGCTTTTTTTTATTAATACTGTCATTGCAGGCACAAGTCATTCAGTGATATTTAGCACTTTTTAACGAAATCGCTGCCTAAGTTTTCCCCTGGCACTATCGCTATGACAACAAAGAACATACACTAAATCTTTTGCACACACACTGACTCCTGCATATGGTCCAGGAAAGCCCAGAATGATCTCTATCTTTCCTGCTTCTCAAATTCTTTGGTGATAATAAAAAAAGCATTTTTCCATGCTATCCTATACATTGGGAGTTATTTCCACTGTGGAATGATAATATGAATTCCCAGAATCACAATATTTGGCTAAGGAATTGAAAACACCACTAGACTCCTGGAATGGTTGACAGCACTTGATAATTGATACGATAGCACCAATAGTACTGACAGTCTTAATTGTTACCATCCCTTTCATTGCACTGGCTAGGCTTTTGGGATTTAAATAGCTAAACAAAACTTTCACAACCTGAATTAAAAACACTCCCCTGAAAATCATATTAAACTGAAAAACTATAAATTCAACTTGTTTCCAGGCAACCATCCAAATAGATCAACTTTCAGAAAAAAACCCAACTTCCAAAAAATAACCTAATTTGCTTTTAAGGATCATTTAAATCATCATTAGTAAAAGAAAAACACACCCAATTTGAAATAGAATGAAGCTATGTTTAAAAAAAAGATATAAAAAGCCATACTTTCCAAAATAAACAGAATTCAAAACGTAGCAAGAAGGACTCAATCAGCCAAGAATATGTAGGAGTGTGAAAATATCTCTTGCTTTTAAACACTGGGTGATAAATTGCATTTGTGTGAAAATATCACCTCTCCAGCTCCTCTTACTTTAATTTAAAATTAGCCTTCAGGGCATCAACTAAACTGACAAAGGCGAGTGGCTGACATAATAAGTAAACAAACCTTAAAAAAAACATTTTAAAGGAAAAAAGCTTTCCCAGCTATTAAAAAAAATGAAAGGGTTACTTAAAAGATAAGCTGTAAAACGCTAAAAGATTAATCTCACCAAAATATATCTAGTCTAAAGGAATCTCTGGAAACAAAAAGCAGGTTAAGATTTTCTCTGGCTAGCCTCAAGATTAAACCTCAATCACACACACACACACACACACACACCGACTCCTGGGATTTTATGAATTACTAAACAATAAAAAAAAGAGAACTAATATCACCATCACAAAAATCAACCTAACAATCCCCATCTGGATATATGGCCTAAACAAATATATAAATCAGATAGAGTCCATAAATCAATTGTTTATATTTTGCTTTATGTTCAGTAGGTGATTAAAGTCCTGAGGGTCATAACAAAGAAGCCCATTCTAAGTATGCAATGACACCTACAAAGTAAACCTTTTTTTTTTTTTTAAGAAAAAGAAAAAAAATCGTTTTCACCTTCACTACCTCACCTTATCCATCATCCCACCAGGAAGATTCCCGGTCATTTTCAGTAACACATAATTGCTTTCTGGCTTAATAGTGGTCTCGATTGTGTTTCACAAGGGGCTACTGGTTTTCTTTCCACATCATGAACTGGACTATTTCATTTGCGATCTTAATGCCTTTTAAAAAAGATTCCAATGTCAATAAAAGGATTCTTCTAAAAACCTAGAAACCAAAATCTAGCTATCACAGAAGTAGAAATCAATAGCTCTCCTACTCCTCTCGTGAATCCTCACTTCTCTTGTATATTTCTCATTTCTGTCCTTGTTAGGACCATGCCCGCACTACCTCCCTGGCCCCAGCTACCCCCACCCACCCCTTCCTTCTTCCCTCCCTACACCAGTGGTAAGGTTCTCAGGGAGTGAAACAACATTAAGCAGGCTAGCTAGGGAAAGTTGAAAAGATTTTAGCTGTTTACTCTTGGCTCTGTCCCCTGTTTCTGACTGAAATGTAAGCTCAGTTTAAGCAGTAAGAATCAAGAAGGAAGAGTGTATGGTACAAGACGGAAGAGTTGACAGAAATTCTCATTTCCTTCCCTTCCTCAGAACCCCACACTGGAAATAACTAAAGTAAGAGAGAGGCCAAAGGCAGGCAGGCAGAGCCGTCCTCTTTTTTTTTTTTTTAAACAGACTCCACGCTGCTCTAAACAGCCAGGCTGTTTCTTAAATATTGAAAACATTTTCCACCTATTACGTGGAGTTCAGCTCTATTCAACAGCAGGGGCTTGTCACCTGCTCTGATTTCCACCCACAAGGTAAAAAGATGCAGGCGGGGGGGGGAGGGGAGGAGGAGGAGAGGGGCACATAGAAAAAAGAAAGCGATTTAATGTCAAAACCTCGTCCTGAACCGGTCTCTGTTGGTCTCCCTCCTCTCCCCCCACCCCCCGCCCAGCTTCTGTCATCATAACCCTAAAAAGGGGGAACAGGGAGGCGTGAGGAGGGGGTTTCAAGGAGTCAAAGGAAGTGCCAATGCCCGGTCACTGGCAGCCCCGAGCCCAACCCACCCGTGGATTTCTGTGGTGACTTTCCCCAGAGGCATCCCCAAGCATCCTCAAATACACAATAGGCAGCTGCACACCTGTCCTATACCTAACCAAAGATCATCCTCTTCCCCATCCCCTTTCCCGTAGATTTCTTAGATCCCTGGCCAGGTGACAAGCGCCCAGCACTAAGGCTCACCCATACACATACATATATACACACATACACACACACACACACACACACACACACACACACACACACACACACACACACCACAAACACGCGCTACAGAGATGCAAACAATAGGGGGTCAAGTTCGCTGGGAAACATCACAATTCACCCTCGGCCAAACCAGCAGGGGTTGGGGCTAGTAGGAAGGGTTGGGGAAAGAGGAGGAGGGCGTGCAAAGAGGGTGGGACCGGGAAAAGCAAGCTCAGGGAAAGGGAGCGGGCTGCTAGAGAGGCGGGCTCCAGAGAGGTGCCCCGCAGGAAAGGCTTGCCAAGGAAGGCAGAAGGAAAGGACTGGGTGCTTTCCAGCTGTAGGGGAAGATAGGGGGCAACCCCCGGCCACCTCCCGCCCCACCCCTCCAGTTGCAGGGGTGTGGCGCGGGGGACGAAAGGTATTCCCGGGAGGGAAGAAGGTTGCAGAGCCTGGTGGACCGCGGAACCCGCCACCTTAAGCCCCAGCACCCCGAACCACCGCCTGCAACGCGCCGGCCCCAAGAGCTTGGTTACCGCCGCCGCCGCCGCCGCTGCCGCTGCCGGGGCTCCCGCCGGGTCCTCCGGGGTGCGGGAGAAGTCGGGCTCGCAGCTGGCCCCGTCCGTCGCCATCTTCCTGCTCTAGCGGATCCGAATGCGAGCACCGAGCTGCAGCTCCCCAGCTCAGCCCCCTCGCTCTGCACGGGAGGCGCTTAACCCCCTGCGCGCCGGAGAGCCGGGCACACTGCCTAGTCAAGAGGAGAGGAAGGAGTCGGGAGCGCCGCGCTCTGCACACCTCCCCAGCTCCGAACCCCCAGCCCGCAAAGCACAGCACACTCCTCCCCTCGCCTGCCCGCCCCCGCCGCGCTTTAACCCGCTGCGCGCTGGAGCCCAGCCCAGCGCGGCGCCCCGGTGCCAGGGAGGGGCCCTCGGCAGGACGCCGGCGGGCACCCCCGCTTTCTGGTGCTGCAAGCCTCACTTCTTTCCGGCTCCAGGAACCCACGCCGCCAGGCGTCCGGGTGGAAGGGTCTCCGTGGAGGGTGGGTGACCTTGATCGTATACCCGCCTCCTCAGTTTGAAAGACAACCCAAGTCTTTCCACAGCACACCCCCACTCCTTTCTCTTTGCAGTGAAATAGACTAAAGATAAGCCGGGCTCTGGGGTTTGGGGTTTGGACCCTAGGCAGATGCGGGAATCTGAGGCACCGAACAAAAACTGTCAATACACCTCTACGAGACAACCGTACAGAGGTAAAACTCAACCTCAGGTCTCCCAAATCTTAACTCTGAGCTAGGTCAAGAGTAATTGCCTTCCCTCCCCAGCTGGGCACTACACAAAAGATAAAGCATTGTTTTCATCTTCGGAAATTTCCTCGTAAACCTCTGACAAAAGTCACTTGTCAAACCCCGTATCTCTCAAACGATCGACTCTTTCCCTCCTCCAAATGACCACCGATTCTAAACAGAAGATTTTCTTTCCTGGTCTCCTATTCATAATATCGGGATTTAAAGCTGTAAGGACCGTCAGAGAGCATCTATTCCAACACCCTCATTTTACAGGGCCCAGAGATGCAGTGACTTGTCCAAGGTCACACTGGTAGTAAATGAAGAAAAATTGGAACCATGGTCCTTAGACTTTAAATCCAGGACTGCATTGATTAGCCATTCCTCTGCTGCCCATCCCACTTCCTTCTTGACCGTGCCGTAGTCACTCAGACTTTAGAGAGAGCTTCAGACCGAGCACTCGAACTAACTTATGTGTCCTTGGACAAACACTTCCCTGGATCTGTTTCCTCATCTGAAAAATGACCTCTAAAATCTTTTCCATTTCTATCATTCTGCAGTGAGTAGAGTGCTAGATTTGATGCCAAGAACATCTGGGTTCTGGTTCTGCCTCAGACACTTACTAGTTTCTACTACACTTTTGCTTGCTAGTTTTTGGCCTCTATTTTCCCAATTGTAAAATGGGATAATAATATTGTGGGGTGTGACCATCAGTGCTGGTTAAATAGAAAATGAGATAATTAGCTTTCTAAACCTTACTGTGTTATATGAATGTTAATTTTTGGTTTTGTTTTTTTTTTTTAACGATGAGGGTGATTCTAGACCTAGCCAAGGAGTCCTCCTATGGGGACAAGACAGTGGTTTACCTCACTTCTTAAACATTTCTTAGAGTAAGTGTGATATTGTGGGAAGAGCTCTAAATCTGGAGTCAGAAAATTTGGATTCTAATCCCAGTTCTGCTTCGTAGTAAACTGAGTGATCTTGGGCAAGTCACAACCTGTACTGCCCTCAATTTTCTTATCTACAGAATTAAGAGATTTAGCCTCTCTATAACTATGCTCCTATTGACTTTCCCTGGGGATGATGGTGTACCTTTTTAACACTCCAGTCAACCAACCAATTAACAGACATCTATGAAGCTCCAATCTTGTGCCAGGTACTAGTCTCTCTATTCGGATCACTAAATGAGTAGCCCTGAAAAAAGCCTGGGGAATTAACTTTGTAGTCTGAAATACTAACAATTTGGGGGGGAGATAATTTTTATGAAATTTTTCTAATGTGAATTTACAAAATATTTTTAAAAGATCACTTTTTTCTATATAATTCACAAGGGATCTTGCGTAACATTGGAGAGTTTGCCCCATACTCCTTTGTCCCCATCCACACCTGATTCAGTTCATGCCCTTTCCTGCCAACTACCATGTCATGCAAATCTATCCCTTTATCAGGACCATCTGGTACAAACCCTTCCAGAATTGCTAGATATCCTAAAAACATGTTGAAAGCATGAAATCAAATGCAAGCATCCAAGCTGTGTCTCAGTAAAGTAGCAATGAACTAGTATTTATTGACTCCTTAGGAAAAAAATAGACTTGAAATTCTAAGAGATCATTAGATTATAATTTCCAACCCTGGGCTCTGACTAACTGGGACCAGTGTTCCTTTTTTAGACAGGTACATATCCATATTGGGACTTCTAATTATAGGTTCTTCACACTCTAATCACTCAATTTACAAATTGGGCCCAAATCTGACACAAACCAGGGCAGGGAAAAATCTATCCTGTAGGGTCTTGAACTGGAGTTGATTCATTGCCTAAGAAATGTTAACTCTTTAATTTCAACCTTCTGGAAGATTCTCAAACCAAATTTCAGGGCTAATGATCAGTCAAATGGTCTGGGTACTTTCTTAGAGAAGAGATTGAGGCATAATTAATTCTTGAATAAACACAAATTATTTTTCTTTGAGGCATTAGCTCTGTGGATTTACCATCTCTATTTCTCAAGAAAAAAAATCTGCTTCTGAAATTGATGCCTTCCCCTAGAATCCTGCTGACAAAATAATACAACAGTACCTAATAAGTAAAAGTAATATACTGAAGAACTTGGAATTAAGAGAAATGAAAGAAGTTTCCTCTGTCTTTTCAAGAAACATTCTGTTGCAAAACAAAGCAGTGAGTTTTCTTGTATTGCTGTTGGATTATAATCCAGAGAGTTAACTGTCTCACTGCTGAAATGGAAAACCTTCAATGAGAAGTTAAGAACTAGAGATAGCCTAATGTTGTGACATGGTTTCTTCAGGAAGTAGCATCTGAAGAGTTTATGTTGTTATTGAGACTAAATGTTTTCAGGTTCACTGGTGACCCTGATGATAATGTTCACTGTCATGGATCAGACTCATTAGCTCTAAGGCTGTAAAAACAGAATCGTCCCCAAAATGATAGTTCAAAAGGCTTAACTTGATCAGAGGAGAGGAGAGGACTTACAAATAAAGGTAATTTCACTTCTAAAATCCCACTTGTACACTGGTTACTTGACAACTTTTTTGCTCTGCTTTAACCTTCCTGTTCTTGAGATTTAAAGTATTTTGCAAGGATTTTGCTCTGTTCACCCAGTAGTCAGACCACTATGAGTTAAGTCCCTTCCTACTAAAATGGCCTAGACAGTGCAGCATCACCACTAGGACGCTAGCTAGTTTGAACTCTCTTCTGAGAATCAGCTTGTGTGGAGACTGAAAATTAACCCTTTCTCAGAGTCTTTGCACAAAGCGCAACTTCCATTAACGTGAGGTAGCACAGAACCAAAAACAACAGCTACCAGCCAGTTCTGTAAATTAAATCG
Organism: Trichosurus vulpecula; assembly: GCF_011100635.1. Classification (NCBI taxonomy): domain Eukaryota; kingdom Metazoa; phylum Chordata; class Mammalia; order Diprotodontia; family Phalangeridae; genus Trichosurus; species Trichosurus vulpecula. Next base: position 133,004,827 of record NC_050577.1, on the reverse strand, counting down.
TCTGAAGCTTCATTAAATACTTAAATAGAAAATTCATCCCAATGATAAGGAAGTAAATTTTCCATTGGCAAATTTGGAAAGATAGCAGGGCAAAGATGGAGGGGGAGGAGAAGGCAATGAATAAGAATGAATCTTATTTTTAAATCAGTTATATTTAACATTTAAATGGCAAGATCATGAATTCTATTTATCATACTGGAAAACCAACTAATCTTTCTTGTATGTGAATCCTAACATGACTGGGATTTGTTGTTTGGATTTGTTTTTGCAGTAGTGATGAGTTTCTATTGAGCCAGTCCTCCTTTTGACCTGTGAGATTACAGGCTGGAATCAAGAATTCAGTCTGTGACTGAGGAAGTTTTTTTTTGTTATTTTTCCCTGAACCTATAACCTTGGCCTAATTGCATTATTCTCCAACTAAATGAGCTGAACAACCCAGATAGTTCTATATTATGAAGCCATTAGGATTCTTAATATCCTATGCTGAGATAAAGACCTTCCACTGATCTTCGAGTAGTTTTCCTCCCTGCATAAAGAAGACTGTAATCATTGTGGTCTCTGCTACACTAAATTGGGGGAGGGGAGGTACTGTTAGCTCTATAGATCAAACTATTTTTTACCCAGGCTTTGTGCTTGTCAAAGGACAAAATTACCGATTATCAAATCAACTCTGGCTGAATCATCAAGGCTTTAGTAATAAAATTTAGAAAGTACCAGATCACTGTCATTCCTCTCTACTCCCTGGCATCTGACATGATAGAGCCCCACTCCTTTTCTCACAAACACTAAAAAAGAAAGCATCAGAGACCTGAGCTCCTTAGATCTGCTTTATGAAAGCAAAACCCAAAGCCCTAGGAATTAACACACATATATTTATACATACACACATTTCTCTTAGTAGAAAATATAAAGTTCCTTCCCCCACTTTCATTTTTATGACACGTCATAATTCTATAATAGTCAACCATTGGTTATCCACATATGGTTTAGATGTTTGGTAAATTTTACTTAGTAAATTTGTAAGTCCTGTCTCATTTACCCTTGCTACCCAGTATGGTATGGTTTGGGGAAAGTCTTCCACAACAAATATGGTTGGGTGTATTCACAGGGAATACAAAATACTCTTAATATTAGCTTAAGCAAAACATAATTGGAAAAGTAAATCCCCAGCATACAATGCAAGCCAGAGTTAATTACAAATGACTTTTGGATGATCTATTATTTTCGCCAATGCTGCTTTCTGTTCAATTGTCAAAATGGTGGACAAGAAGAACACAGTGTCACATGTACTCTGATACAGTGATAGAACTGCTTCCATGGTCTGTCCATTCTTTTTCTCTTTTAATAGATTTTTATTGGTAGCTTTTGTTTTAAATTACCTAGATTTCCTATGTATTTGTCTCCTTCCTCCCCCTAGAAGGTCATCCTGAATAACAAAGAATTTCATTAAAAAAGAAAATAAAAAGATGAAAAAAATTGGCAAAACCATCAATACATTAAAAATGCTGAACTTATATTAATGTTGTGGGATATCTTCTCTTAGCTCTTCTTTGGAACCAAGCTTGTTCTTTCTCATTTCACACCATTCATTTTCACCTGTTTTATAGTAGTATTTTTTTCCATTTTCATTGTTGCAATCATTGTGTATAATAAAATATAAAATATAAAAATTTGCTTCCCTGGCTGTTTTTACTTTACCTTGCATCAGTTCATCTAAGTCTTTCCACGTTTCTCTGTACTCATCATGTCCTTTCTTTTAGCTTAGTAATACCTCATGTACCATAATTTGTTTAGCCTTTCCTAAATCAGTTAGTACCTACTTTGGTACCATAAAGAATGCTGCTATAAATATCTGGGGGTATATGGAGCTTTTCTTTTTGTCAGCGACCTCCTTGAGGTGTGTGCTTAGGCATAAAATCGATAGGTTAAAGGATATAGACTTTTTAGCTCCTTTGTATGTATAATTTCAAATTGTTTTCCAAAATAGTTATACTAATTCGCATTTCCACCAATAATATGTTATTATGCCAGTCTTTCCACAACCCATCCAATATTGCCTATTTCTATTTTTTATCACCTGTGCCAATATTCTGGGTGTGGGTGTGGCCATTCCTACCAGAGAAACAGTTAGCATGTTGAAAAACTATTGTAACGGGGTAGAAGGATCAGAGTACGTGGCCCACTCACATGACTTTGCCACATCTGGTGACCCAAATGTTCTGGCCCCTTCATCCTTGTTACATAATCAAGTTCATAACACATTGGAGAATTTGGGGGCATTGCCTAATCTGGGAATGCCTAGATTCCCTGCTCAAACACCCTACTTGCAATTTTATGTGTCCCACAACATTTCTGGGATTTTATTAATAGAAAAGTCTTTCCTATGGTCCCGAATACATTGGTTTGTTCAATGTCATCATGCACATTTTCTGAATTGTATTCTAATGCTTTTTTGGTTTTCTCTATTTAAGTTGTTTAAAAGTAATAGACCACAAGGGATATTTATTTTAATGTGAGACAAGTACAATCTTGAACTTAAAAAATAAATATAAAAATTTAACACAGTAGTCTGGCCCAGAATTGTCTCTCATCCACCTGAATTTGAAATTAATCTACATCGCTTCATTTATTTGGGTCTGTTTAGCAATCCAACAGACCTGCAGTATGTTAGTTGCTAGGCAACTACTAAAGCAATGGTGTTTATACCATTAGACATTAATTATACCTTTTTTTCCTTAGAAAGTTTAAAAACTATATAAATAGGTCATAAGATAAGGCATTCTTCCTCCTTGGTGAGACAGTTCAGTCTTTTAAAAAAATGTCAGATACCAAGATTTTGCCTTTCAGGTTAAAAGATATATATTTTTTTAATTACAAGAGGAAGTATAATGTTTGAGGAGTTAGTGAGGAAAACTAGAACTGGGCCCTTCAATCTCAATGGCCAAGCAGACAGTCTTTAAGATTGTCTCACTGAGGATTTATTTCTATTACAACTGAAAGGAGATTGGCCATAAATGTGTGTCCCTCCAGTCTAAAATTGTGAAATAAAGTTAATGTATCAGCATCAACCAGCCCAACACAAGCAATAACAATACATCAGAAACCACCTCTCAAAGCCTGACATGCCTCTGTTCCACTTGAGCCCACTTATTATCATTTTACATAACCCCAAACTTCACCTGTGACAAATTCTTTTATAAGGGCCAGAACATTTTGGTGTCAGTTCGATAAAACTGCAATCATTTAATATCAACTAGAAATTCTGATTCTTGCTTCAAATATCACTCTAAAATATCACAGGCAGCACATTATATGAATCAATTTGCCAGTTAGATATACACTTTACTCTCATCTTCTCACTTTAGCTGCCCATTTTATACATTCAAGAATTCTGCAAAACAAAGACTTGAACAGCCTCAAAGGATTAATTTCCTTTTTATGATTAGAAAATAGAAAGAAGTGTGATGGCTTCTGTTATGTCATTTTCATTCTGAGCAAGATCAAGTTGCTTACTGAGGAACTAGTATCAAAATGTTTGTGGCAAATTAATTTTATGGTTAATATTAAGAAGTCTGCCCTGTACTATGATACTCTGGCATTACTGAGGACATATATAACTTTTTGTTCAAATAGTTTTGTGTTGAGCTCACATTATTTTTCACTCCCTACGGGAGAACTACCAGCCAGAATCATAGCTACATATCAGTCATCATTTTCAGCACAGTTATGTTCTTCCTAATTGTGGTGCCACAGGCCTGGACTTAGTGAGACGGGAAGTCAGGACACTTCCCTAATAACTTCTGCCTTCCAACAACCATTCAACTAATAAGCATTTACTAAGTATTAAGTACCCACTATGTGCTAGTCACTTTTCAAAGTGCTAGAGATACAAAGACAAAAATAGATATTCCATGTGTTTAGATTGTAGCATGCATGACAAGGAGGGATAATGTAACAAGACTGGAAATGTAGGAGCAGAGTTGTAAACGCCAAACCTCTAGAGTAGTTCACATCTGATCCTAGAAGGAAGATGAAGCCCCTAAAGTTTATTGAGTAGGCAGAAAGGCATGGAGAGACTTGAACTTTGGGAAGATCACTTTGGCAGTGATCTGGAGGATGGGCTGGAACAGGAGAGACTTAAGGCAAGGAGAGCAAACAGGAAGCTACAGCAATAGCCCAGGTGAGAGGTGCCTTTATTGATACTTGTCTTCTTGTGGCACTTGACTCCAGGACCTTGATTGTTCCTAGATCTGCCCTCTAGGTCAAAGTTTGATCCCTCTTCCACATTTCAACCTTTACTATCACCTTCCCATCCTACACCTGTCTTCTCTTCTCCCATTCCTTCAACTGATCCTCAGGTGAGATGACCTTAAGAGTTCACTATTCAGATTGCTCTCTTCTGGATGTTCTCCATCTTAGCAACATCCTTCCTAAAATGTGGTGCCCAGAATGAAACCCAATAAATCAGATGTAATTTGACCAAGAAATAGTGCAGTGGGACTCTTACGTCGCACCCCCCTTGCTCTGGACACCAGGTCTTTCTTAATGTAGACTAAGATGTTAATAGCTTTTGTAGCTGCCATATTACATTGTTGACTCATATTGAATATGCAGTCCAGCAACAGCCCTAGACCTTTTTTCTTTTTTTTCCTTTTTTTTGCAGGGAGGAAGGCAGGGCAATTGGGGTTAAGTGACTTGCCCAAGGTCACGCAGCTAGTAAGTGTGTCAAGTGTCTGAGGCCGAATTTGAACTCAGGTCCTCCTGACTCCAGGGACTGTGCTCTACTCACTGCACCAACTAGCTGTCCCTTCTAGACCCTTTTTCAAATGAATTACTGTATAGCCATATTCCAATCCTGCCCCTCAAATAAGCTGATTTTGAAGCTAAGTGTAAGACTTTACCTTTATAGCCATTTTATTGGATGCTATTACATTTATTCCAATTAATCAATAAGCATTTATTTATGCTTACTCCCTGTGGATTGTTTTTTAGATCCTGACTTTGTAATCCAAAGTTAGCAATTCCTTCCATAAACTTGATACTTATATTTATAGCTTTATCCACAAAAGCACATATCCCTAGGGAAGTCTACTGGAAACTTCCTAAATTGACATAGAATTCTTTGTTGAGCTCAATTGTTCCAACAATCCCAAATCTACCAAACTGTATGATTTTCTAGATCACATCTTTCATCTTTTGCACAAGAATAGCACTTTAAAAAAAACCCTAGTCAAGCACTTTGCTAAAATCTGGGTAAGCTACAAAGTGTTCCCACAATCTACCAGCACAATCACCCTATTAAAAAAGGAAATGAGATCATTCTGGCATGATCTATTCTTGATGAAGCCATGCTAGCTCTCTGTGATCACCACTTTCTTTTCTAGACGTTCACTAATCAGGCCTTTCATGCTGTTCTCTAGAATTTTCCCCTCCCAATCAAGGTCAAATTCACTGGCCTATAGTTTTTAGAGTCCTTTCTCTTCCTTTTTCTTCTTAAATTAAGATAACATTTGTCCTCAATTCCATAATTCTATCTTTTTTTCCAGAAAAAGTTGGGAAGCTGACTTATTTATCAGTATTAAGCTTATTTCTTGGTGATCCACACATAGCATGTTGAAGGGTGAGGGAGGAGAATGAATCAATGGATCAGTTAATTATGCTCACTTTACTTAAAGTAACTAACAACATTCTCTAGACCTGGTATCTTTATCAAGTGAGAAAGGTCTTGATTGAAACAATTAATTAATCAATCAGGGATATGAAGCTATGTGCAAAAAGTCTTTGGAAGCCATTGGATGGAATTGGATTGGAAATGGAATCAAGGTGTACAGGGGTTATTTTGGGATCAGCTAAAGAAACTCATCCAGTGAGGATAAAATAACAATCCATTTCAGAACTGCTTTGCTGGCATCCTAGCAGTGTCCCAGGAATGGCATCAATAGATTTGACTTCTAATGCAGCAGTGCTTACATTGGGAGCCAAAGACAAACAGACACACTGGAGAAAGGCAGTTTCAAGACTCTACAAGGAGCCCAGGAGAGAAGATATGCTATGCCTAAGGAGAGCTTCATGAGTACCTCACAATGAGGAGAAAGGGGCTTCCAACATCCAGGGTCTGTCAGTTGCCCCTTTGCCACATGTGGTCTCTAAGCTTGAACCTACTTTGTCCTAGACTTTGTATATACTGTAGAAGAGTAAGTCACAGAGTTTGGGAGGGGCAGAGGGAGGATGTTTTTGTATCAACTGTTCTTCCTTAATAAGTACCCCCTTCTCAAAGCTTATTAAGTACATTTAACTAATTAACTGGTAATCATGGGCGTTGAGGTGAAAAACACACCTCATGAGCTACAGTAGTAGGAACCCCTCTCCTACCTCTTAGAGTCCCCTAAGACTTGAAGGAGAGAAGTAGCTACCAGACCTCCAAGGACCTAATCTGCCAGTTTCTGGGAGGTGGGGGTAGAAATTGACTACATACTCCATACTTTAGACCTTTACTATTTTAGGATCCTAGATTTAGAGGAGGAAGGGAATTTAGAGGCCACCAATTTCCACCCCTTCATTTTTCAGATGAGAAAAGTGAGAGAAGTTAAGTGACCTGCCCAGAGTCATACAAGTACTTCCTACAGGATTTGTGCTAAGAACATTTCTGTCTAGCAGATATCTAAAAAAAAACTTCCTAACCTGTGCTGAGTTTTTGGTTTCCAGTAGATACACAGTTCCCTTTTGCTGACCTTTCCTGTTTGAGAGAGACTTCCATTTCTTAGTAGCACTTTGAAAAGTAACTACTCTCTTTATAAAAAACCTGGAGAAACTTGAATTTGTAATAGGCACAAAGCACATTTCCTAGAAATTTGGCCTTCACATTATTTGGTGAATGAGTAGCCCTGGCCTGCTCAATAAATACCACAGAGATTCTCCTAAGGCTGCCATTTTGCTTGTTCACAAATCCACAATTCCTGATCTCTTAGATTTTCCTTGACTAGAATACCAAGCTACATTCTAACTCCCTATGTAATGAGGTTAATACCTTCTTTTGAGCAGCTTCTGTCACTTGAGATTCTGGCTTGAACTGTAAGAACATCTGCCTTCATATATCTTCCAAATCTCAAAATGCCTTGCTCATCCTCACCAAAATTATAAGCATCAACTTCCTTTCTCTTTAGTCCCTGTGCTTATGCCAAGGAATGAATCTCAAGGTTTGAGTATCTGCTATTACTCCTTACCACCACCATCCCCAAAGCTGTTATAGCAGCTCCACTATTTCCACTTGAAGAGGGGCAAGGAGTTGCAAGATGAGCAGGAGGCCTCAGGAAGCATAACCCACAGAAGGGACCACAGAGAGTTCCCATCACACTTGGGCCTCACTCTCTGAAAACTAGCAAGTCCCTCCCCTGGCACCAGGACCAGTCAGTATCATAGTTATAGAACTGAAATGGACCTTAGAGGTCACTGAGTGTGGCGCTAATGTGATCAAAGATCATCCCTGCCCATTCAATAGTCCTCTGGTGGAGCTAGTTAAGGGAAGCTTGATTAGGAGAGGCTTGTTTGTAGGCAGTAGTGAAACTGGGTAAAGTTTACAAATCTCAAAGGCTCTTAAAACCTTAATCCTCATCCAATGTCTTAACAACAGGGAACAAGGTCAATTTTTCTTTGTTTCCTTTTCCCTCCTCATCGACCTCTTTCTGCAAGTTCTTGTCCTTGATATTAGCTAAGTTCTAGTCCTCTTTTTATTCAGCTGTCAAAGTTAATGGGCCTAAATCTTAGGGAATCTGTTTCCAGAGCCCTCAACGCTGAAAGTGGGAGCCAAAGGCTGCCACCTTTTTCTTCTAGCCCTACCACTTTGATATTTTCACATGTAGTATTCCCTGCATACATATACACACAGTTCCCTAACTTCCACTGGCACTGGCAGGTTGAGTTCTCAGAGAGTGCTTAAGTATAACTACCTTCAAGGTTCTAGAGATAACCCTAAAGAGTTAAATCTTCCAACACTGTAGCTCCTAAGCCCCCATTGGTATGCTCCCTATTATTAATTAGAATTGGTTGAACTCCATTAAGCTTTTAGAAAAGGGATTTACTGAGTTGTACCAATAAAAGTAGTTATAAAAACATTCTTTACCTTCAAACTTTGGGTATACTCTCCCGCTGAACACACAAGGTCCCTGGAGAAAACAGGCTTAAATTTAAAGTATAATGGTAGAGAGGGACATATGTAAGAGAAAATTGGCAAATTGACTCTTAACACAAGAAATTCTTTTGTTCTTTCATGGAGTTCTCCTAAAGTTTCCCTGAACTCTCGGAAGCTGCCCCAATCTTCATGTGACTGCCTTTCCATATCCTTCTTCAGGTATTTCCTCAGTCATCAGCCATCATTACTCCATGGCCACTGCCTACTGCCTCTGGTAGACTCTGCTACCTAACTCTAGTTGACAGTGGGATTCTTATGGTGCTGATGGATCACCTTAACACACAAGGTTACTACTAGACAATTCTGCTTCTGGATGCCTCGTTGCCTTAGATGAGAGAATAACAAACACAAAAGAAACAAGGTAGGGAAATATCTGTGCGTGCTTCACGTACTGAGCCCTCCTTCCTTCCACCCTTCATTACATTCTTCCCTACCCCTCCCTTGTTAAAAATGTCCTGTACTCAGCGTATGAGCTGGGATACAGTTTGAACTAGTTGTCCATATTCCCAATCCAGAACAGGTCTCTGAGGTCCCATGAAGACTCAAGAATTCAAACCTTATTGAACACTTTCCCCCATACTATACTAAAGAAACTCAGTAAAGTCCATGTGGTACAGATCTTATACTGATGCAAAGTGACAAGCTGGAATTACAATCATTCACAAGTACAGAGTTGGGAAAATTCAACAAAGAATATTTTACAAAACTTATCAAAGGTCGTTGCTTGCCTAGTACTCATAATGGGTCCGTCTTGGTACTTGAAAGACTACACATAGAATACCTCACCCTATAGAACTGAAAATATCTCCCTTTTCTCCTAGCTCTCTGATAAGAACGACTCTTTCCACTATGAGAGAGCTTAGTCCAAGTGCGTTCTTTGCTTACGCCCCTCCCCAGATACTAGTGTCTGCTCCCCTTCAAAAACTACCAAGGAATTAGCTTTTATTTACTTTTTTTTATAAATTTTATGTTTATTTATACAAGTGTATGGGCTTGAGTATGGGATAGGCTATATATGCCCCCAGAAGCCCTCTCATTGGAGGGTTGCACCACAAAGATGGACATAGCTTTCCAAATCTCTGGAGGTTCTGGAGAATGGAGCCATCAACTACTTCCATCATGCCCACTTCCTTTTTCTGTTTCCCACTTACTTTCCACACTGCTTCCACAGGGCTATAGTAGGGAAGGAAGAAGGAGATGCCTCTGGTGACTTGATTACCTCTACAATCCAATGCCCTTCTATGACATCCTTTTCAATACTAGATATTCTCTACAATGCTGCTTTGGCTATTTTGGGGTACCTTTTCTTGGTAGTTGGAGGAAGCAGTTCCTGTCAGGGTCAGGTAGGCTCTTTATCCTTTTTCATTCACATGCCTATAAGCACCTGCTTTTGCCCAGGACTCTATTAGGCTGCAAGAAGAAAAAAAAATCAGTGTTAAGGCAATCAGTATGTGAGAAGCTCTTTCCTGCCCATTTGAATAGGCTTAAGGTGGGGCCCCAGGTGGGGCTAACTAAGGGGGGGGCAGCTAAGAAGTTCTGATTAGATCTTTGCTCCTAAGTTTGCCCCGAACCCCTAATTACTAGGTGCTAAGCCCATGTGGGTGTGAAGCTCCTGGGGTCCTAAGGGGAGGTGCTAAGACCAGAGCCAATCATAGGAGCTTAAGTTCTGGTAGCTCAGACAATGCTTGATGACGTCTGAAACTGTATAAAAGGAAAGAACACAGCTTGGAGACTGAGACGTGTAAGAGCCAGCAGTAGTGACAGCAACAGCTACAGCCATAGCCAAAGCTGAAGCCAAAGGAGCTGAAGCAGCAGGGGCTGCTGGTAGCAGGGCTGACCCAAGTGCAGACTGGAGAGTGCTGAGCAAGGGCTTGAGGCCAGTGGGTAATCTTCTTACCGGAGAGTGGAAGCACGAGTATGATTTGGTTTAATGTCATCATGTTTTTCTGTAACCTCCTGGTTACTCTTGTGAGGTGGACTTATTGGGCCCGGAAGCTTTTGGGAAGTATATCAAAGTGGGGACACTGGTTCGTGGGTCTTCTACTTTGGAGCTTGAATAAATGCTTTAATTCTTCTGCCTTCTACTTAGAGAATTCCTTATATCCTGTGGTTCTGAACCATTCAGGCATACATATGATTTTCTTTGAAATCATGAATTCTGCCTTCATAATATAATCAGCTAGACACTTTTTCCCCTCAGACTCTTCTGGGAAATTATTTTTCATAGCTCAGCCCATAGTATGAGTCCCTGGGGCTCTAGTAGATACATCCAAGAGAGGAAAACAATTTAAATTTTAAAAGAATTCACTTATCCTTACTAGTCTTTAAACTCCTTTATTGGTCCTTCATTGAAAAGTGCAGGGTCCAAAAAGAAAAATCTTTTATCAGCTAAGAAGATGAGGCTTAAAAGTTGCTCTATATTTGAAGGGAAGGGAAGGGAAGGAGGGAATTCAATTAAAAGGAGTTCCTTGAAAAGTTTGTATTTTTAAATAAAGTTTAGTTGTTCATTTTATAAGAGTTTGTCTTGGTTTCTTTACTCTAGATTCTGAGTTTCTCAATCTAAGACAGAAGTGGGTCACTGCACATCAGCAGGCCCTGATTTTAGGCAGGAAAGTCAATAAGAAGCCAAAATTTGAAAAGCCAGCTGAGAAGATTCCAAGAAACTTATTAAAGACTCAGATAAGAAAAGCTGATGAGATGACAGAAGCCAATGAAACTGAGAAGCTTAGAGGATCTAAAGACAACTAATACCAGCTTGATTGGAGTCAGGTAGGCTGTGATGTGGGGAGCTGATCTGATTGGAGGAAAGCATCAATATTAGAAACTGTTTGGGAAAAGCAGCATCCTATGCTGTGTGAGGAGCTCTTTGGGGAAGGTCTGCCTTGTCCTCTAATGCCATCTATAACTGGAGAGGAGAAACCCTTCAGAGGCTTGCCTTACTTCAGTCTATTAAAATCCTATCTTCCTTCAAAGCTCAGCGCAAATGGGACTACCTCCATGCAACTTTTCCATATTTCAGCCTTCCACAAGTTATTCTGGTTTCCTGAAATTACTTTGTATATATTTTATATTTTACAAGTTTTTGAAACAGATATAAATTGAATAGGTCATGAAGATTATCAGAATTTTGTTATCACCATCTGTCCCTCTAAAATAGTTAGTTATTTTAGCTAATGATCAATAATTAATAATGGTTGATTTTTACTACATATAGTACTTTAGTTTGCAAAGGTTTTTATGTACATATGTGTATATGTATACATTTGATTCTAATGACTATCCTATGACTTAGATCCTCCTGGTATTATATTACATTTCACAGATATGGAAACTGAAAGTCAGAGAAAATAAATGACTTGTCCAAGGTCACCCAGCTTATAAGTTTCATAATTAGGATTTGAAGCCAGGTCTCTGCTGACTCTAAGTCCAGTTTGTTATCTACTACTCTGTTACTTCCCTAAGCTCTAGTTCACATCTGTATCCCCAGTATTTAGCACAGTGTTTGGCATGGTAAAGGCAGCTAGGTGACTCAACGGATAGAGCACTGGGTCTGGAGTCAGGAAGACCTGAGTTCAAATTCTACCTCAGACACTTACAAGCCATGTGACTCTGAGCAAGTCATTTAACTGTGTTTGCCTCAATTTCCTCATATGGAAAATGAGTTGAAGAAGGAAATGGCAAACAACTCCAGTGTCTTTGCCAAGAAAACCTCAAATAGAGTCAGGAAGAGTCAGATACAATGGAAATGACTCAACAACAACAAAATTTCCATGGTGAATACTTAATGGGGCACAGTGGATAAAATATTGGGTCCAGAGTCAGGAAGACTCATTTTCATGAATTTGAATCTGGCCTTAGATACTTATTAGCTGTGTGAGCCTGGGCAAATGACTTAACTCTGTTTGGATCAGTTTCCTCATCTATAAAATGAGCTGGAGAAGAAAATGGCAAACCACTTCAGTATCTTTGCCAAGAAAATCCCAAATGGGGTCACAAAGAGTTGGGCATGACCAAGCAACAACAATAATGGCAACAAAATCGCTTAGTAAATCCTTTTAAATTCATTCATTCATAACCAGTTACTACATTTTGTGCTCCCTGGCACTGAGACACTACACTAGACCACTACAAAATTCAATATTGATATAACAGGGGCACAGAGGTTGTAACATCCATCCCACCTCATTATTTATGATGGCTGAACGAAAGAGCTACCATTCATGAGGAAGCCCCGGGGTATCTGAATCCACAAGATCTATACCTAGACACAGAGCTTTGACTGGAAGGAACTGACAGTTGGCAAGAAAAAGCCTCATTCAGAGAAAGCATTCATGAAGTATCCCAAGTTCCCCTCAGAGCTCTCTTACTGACAGCCAGAAATAAATTGAGGTACCTGAGAGATGCAAATAATCTCCTGAAATGATCAAGACTATTCCTTACCAAGGGCCATAGTGAGAAGAAGGAAGAAGGACCCTATGGATGAGTTTCAGTTGATCTCTAAACTCAAGAATGCAGACAGAATCCTGAAAATCCTGGAGCAAGAAAATCAAATGACTAGACAGGAGTTATGTGCAAAACTTCATGCTGACCATGCTGAGAGGGGATGGAGAATGCTTGAATTTTTCTCCAGATCGGGTCTTCCAGATCCCAATTCTGGCTCTTTATCTGCTAAGTCAAGCCACTTCTCATGAGTAAATATTAAAAACCTTAAAAACCTTTATTGGGGATATGTAAAAGTCACAGCATTAGCAACAGATGGTTGAAGTGGATTGAAAATTCTAATTGCCTTCTACTACATGGACAGAAATATATTTCTCCACTCCCAGTGGAATAAAAATTTTAACTTGCAGCATCCCACATCAACCCTAACAACAGCATGGGAATGGCTTATCTATTGCCTTTCTAATTGCTCAACTGGTAAAACATAACTCAGCTCTATAAGATAAGAAATCTCTTATCTAATTTAAAGAAAAGTTGTAGAGGCTCATTTCCTCAAACATCCCAGATTCCTACAAAGAGCAGGACTCTACTGGCTCCTTCTGTCTTCAAAATCCATGTCAACAATTCAGTCCAAGGCTAAATTCAATAGAACCTTCAATATCATAAACATTGGATTCTGTCAGACCTTGCCTCCTCTAAGTGACTTTATATCACCCAGTAATAGCAAATATGAATTGAAATGAACATAAATCAGAACCAAAGCACAAAAGACCTTGAGTTCTCTTCAAATTCCAGGATTCTATGAATCCTTCAGCTGAGGTCAGCAGGTAGGACACATTACCATTGTCAACTTGAATTCAGGGGAAAACAGCCAATGTAGCAAAATGGAGGTTTTTAATGGGGGCAAGTGAGCTGCTTCTCGGGTGCCACACAGCAAGTGCAGGGGCACCCAAGGAGGGGACTGGGAACAAAGTTTATAGAAGGTACTAAGGCAGAGGGAATGGCCAGACTGCAGGTGGGAGGAGTTAAGTGCATCTTGTAGTTTTGCCAGGTAAGTTGTTTTGCATAGCAAGTGAAAGTCCATAGAGAAAGCTTGGGAATCTGTGGAGGGGAGAGTTTGGGGCATTTACAAAGTAGGCAGAGGCTGCGAGTAATGATGTCTGGTCAGCCTCAGGCAATTCACGAGTCTGGGAATGGGGACAAGGTCAGATCCAGTCTGCAGAGTTTGTAACCACTAACCTTAATCCTAATAGGCAAATCATCAGGAAAATACTTATCTCTTGATTAGAATTGCCACTTAATCTGCATCCCCAAATCTGGGAACTTCTATCCAATACATATTTTAGATTCTGACCTCTTCACTCAATGAAGCCCCTCTTTAGGTTAAAGTATAGGAGACAAATTATACACAGAGGTTATGTATATATATATATGCATGTATATATGTATGTATGTATAGATATACATATATTACAGAGGACCCTTAAACACACACACACATATATACATACACACATTAAAAAAAAGAAAAGGAAGCCCCTCAGGTTGAGTGGGATATATGTGTGTATCTATATCTGTATATCTATATCTACATCTATCTATATGAATGTGTATAAATATGTATGTACACATGTGTATGTTTATGTAGCATATATGCATGTACATATATGTGCATATATTGCATGCATATGTATATATTTGAGAAGGACTTTCTCTTATAGTATATACCTATATTGCATGTGTGTGTTTTTGTGTGTGTGTGTGTGTGTGTGTATTTCTGTTAGATAAGCTCTCTAGAAATGTTAGATTTAGAAAATGTTTCAGCTGGTTTCAATCCCATAGTGTCTACTGAACTGAGTAAAGCTACAGTGATAGTCCTATTCTGCATATAACATCCCTGGAAAGACACTAAGAGGACCCCTGTCCCAAAATATCACCACCACTGCCCTGCCCTGATGGCTAAAATTCGTATGATTAGTTTTACCCCTCAAGAGTTTGAAGAACTGTTCATATTATATACTTGAGGGACAATCCGGCATAGAAGAACATAGACCTTAGATTAAAAGTCTTCAAGGATTCAAAACCCATAGACGTGGGCTTTGACTTCCACCCCCAATATACTACTTAGATGTATAACCAAGCGTTAGTCACTTCAGTTCTATAAATGCCATCCTGTAGGTTATCTCATCTTTGTTAGACCAATCTATCATTGTTACCCAGCAGATTGCTAGGGGAGAAAATAAGACAGACTCCACACTTCATCTAGGGGCAGGGCAAGGGCCATAGCTGAGGTCCTATGAGTGGTGAACACAGCTGCCCTCAATGCTGGGTATTGATCCTGTAAAAGAGGAAGTTAATATTCTGAACCATGAAACAATAAAAAATAATACTATGTGTTTAGAAAAACAGAGATGATTGTCCTTTATGCCAACAGAGTCCATATACAAATTAATTAAAAATACTGAAAAGAATTGAAATTTAAGTACAAAATCTTAAGTTATTAATAGGGAGACAGGCAGAACAGGATTAATGGGCAGGGATTTCTGAGTTCATTAGCCCTGGTCACTATGCTTTTTTAAAGTTGTGACTGGGAAGCTGATAGATAGGTGCTGATACTTGCCATAGCCTGCCACTGAGATGAACTAATATAGCTAATAAAGTTCAGGGTAGACACTGATGTTGTAGCATTTCCCAGGGAGGGAAAGTTGTGCGGTCCTTACGTTAAAGGTCTCTAAATATCTTGGAACCATGAAGAGGGTCCCAATCCTCTCAATATTTACTAAGGGTTGCCTTCGTTGAAGACTCATTAGTTCTTTATCCTGGTTAAGGGTGGGAAATTATTAGGATGTGCAACTTCAGTAATTCACATTTCTCTACAAGTCAGGTCAAGATGCAATTTATTGAGCACTTACTATGTACTAGTCACTGTGCTAAGTTCTGTGGATACAAATACAAGAAAAAATAAAACCAATCCCTCCAGAAACATATTCTAATTGGAAAGCCAAAACATAATGGGATTGAGGAGTATCCAACAGTAGAGAAAGAAGTTTGGAGAGTCAGGAGTAAAGTCCAGAGAGGAACTTAGGAATGAACATGGTGGCCTGAGCATTTTCCTGGAGGAGCTGGCCAATCAGAGGAAGTGACTGCAGAGGTGGTGTGATCTTCCAGGATGAAAGGCTGCTAGGTCATGGTGAAGAAAGAAATCCAGAGATTTGCCCAAGCCAACTGTTCTAGATCTGAAGAATGAAGTTCAAGCTCAGAGGAATGAAGGAGTGAAAGTCCATAGACGTTCTTGGTCAGATTAATGTTGCATAGTTTAATATTCCAATATTGTACTTGATCTATGACCTCATTCATGTAGGAACTCAATCAATCAATCAATCAATCAACAAGCATATGATAAGTATGAACTATAAGCCAGGAACTGTGTTTGGCCTTAAGAGTGCGAATACAAAGAATGAAAAAATACCTACTAATAAGGAGCTTACATTCTAACGGGGAAGGTGTGAATATATAAGTAAACACAAAATAGTTAAATACCAGTGCCATAAAAGTCTTAGTTTAAAGTTAAAGCTTCCAATGCGTAGAATTGCACTAAGACTTATGACACCATGTACAAGGTATTTTGGGAGGGAAGGTACCGGGAGCTGGAGGGATTAGTCAGTTAAGTCATGCAACAAGCATTTATTAAGCACGTAATACATACTAGGCTCAATGGCTTCAAAGAAAGACAAAATCAGTACCTTCCCTCAAGGAACTCACATTATGATGGGGATGGTGCATGGCATAAAGGACAACATGGAAATAACTCATGTACATGTACGCCAAGTAGATGAAAGGTAATCTCAGGGGAATTGATTGATTAAAAATCATGAGGTTCCTTGAAAAATTTAGCAAAGATAACTTTGTATGAAGACCCTCTAATTATTAGTATCAAGGAAAGCATAAAGTATGGAGACATGCTCACAAAATGTGTTTGCTTCTCTTATAGGAGGGGTATAATGAGGAGAATAAGGCAAACAGGGATTCCTAATAGACAGGGAGGTCCCCCAGATGTTTCTGTTTAGGGTTAACATCTTAAAGATTGGTTTTGTGGGGAAGGAGGAGTAGAAAGTACCTTTTGACTTTACTTGTTTTATACCTTTCGTTTTTACATCTCATTCATGTTCAAATATACCCCTCTCCTTCTCTTACCCATTAAAATTTTCCTTCCTTAAAAAAAGATTTAAAAATAAAAACAAGTTTAGCAAAACCAATCTACACATCAAAACACAACATTCCAGACCCATAATCCCCCACCTCTCCAATGAAAGGAAGAAGGTACATTTTCTCATCTCTTTTCCAGGACCAAGACTTAGCATTATTCTTTCTGTTTGCATTGTTGTAGTCCTAGTGTTTACAGTTTTCCTGGTGCTAATTATTCAATACCTATTCAGTTCATATGTCTTTCCATGTATTTTCCAAATTCTTCATATTTTCATATTTCATATGGCACATTAATAATCCATTATGTTCATGTACTACAGTTTGTTGTTACCATCCCCAACTGATGGACACCCACTTGTTTCTAGTTCTTAGCCACCAGAGTGCTGCAATGAATATTGTGGTATATATGAGACTTTTACTTCTATCCTTCACCTCCTTGAGGCATATGACTAGCAGTAGGAACTCTGAGTTGAAGGGCATAGACATTTTATTCATTTACTTAACATAATTCCAAAATGTTTTTCAGAACAGTTAGACCAATTAATAACCTCACCAACATAGTATCAGTATCTCTGTCTTTCCCCAACCCTTCCAGTATTGACCATTTCTATCCTTTTCTATCTTTGTCAATTTTCAGAGTAAAAGGTAAAAACTCAATTATTTGAATTATCTTATTATTAATGATTTGGAGTATTTTTCACATGGTTGTTAATAATTTGTGATTATTTTAAGAACTGTTTGTTATCTCCTTTGATCATTTATTTAATCAATCAGCAAATTTACTGAGCACATCCTATCTGCCTGGCATTGTGTGTACTGGTGATACAGCCTACTTTCTAATGAAGAATCCTCTATTTTGAACATTGAAGAACCTCCTGAATGATACTTCTAATCATTCACAACGCTTGAATACCCAATTCCCTATTCTCTCTTTTCTCTCTCTGGGTTTTGGCTTAATGACCCCAACCTACCCTTACATGCTGGTAGTTTGGGGGTTCTCAGCAAGTAGAAGCATGTCCAGCAAGGGTGGACATACTACCATTGCTTACTCTCAGTGCTCTTAGAGTAACCCTGATTCGGAGGGAGACCTATAATTTTACTGCTAACAGCTGTAGCTCTGAGTCCTCACTGGTATGTTTCCTATCTAACAAATAAGTCAATATACCATTAATTCAATCAGAAATATTTATTAAAGTAAAGGCAATGCAAGAATAATTAAAACATAACATTTTACCCATAAACTAGGATTGAGCCCCCTTCCTCCCACCCTCACCCCAGTGCACACAAAGTCTGTGTGGCAGAATGGACACAAACTTATAAATACATAGAACAGAGGCATATACATAGGGAGCACATGTGTTCTGGGTAACTCACAAATTTGTACCGCAGGTCTTGATGTATTCGGTTTCTTTCAGGAACAGTCTGCACTCCAATTTACTGACAAGGCAGGGTTGCTCTTCTTCTGGACCTGTTCTCACGTTGGGTAAGGCTGTTTCCCGGCTTGGAAACTTCATCTGAAATCTGTAGAGGTTTTCCACGTCTATCCTCTTGGTTGAGCTCTGATGGGTTTTTGCCTCTCACGTAGTAAATCACAGAGCAGAGAAAGGCAAAGATAGAACATTCCCCCCTCTAATAAGCTCTGCCAAGCACCAAAGCCTTTCCTTCAATTATCTGTTCCTAGCAGCAAAGCTTTTCTTTCAAGCAGCCAGTTGGCAGGGTAAGCTCTCTAGTCTTGTTGTGACCCAGATCTGAAGTTGCTTCTTGAACCCAGATCTGTAGACTATTTTCAGACTCATGGGAAAATCTGGTGTTATCCCTCGGGATACAGTCTTGCTCAACTCTACTACTCTATAGTAGGATCTTTTATGGGAAATGGCTTACTTCTATCCTATGGTTAAAAAAGCAAAATCTACATTCTGTCAGCCATAACACAAACAGGCAATTTACAGTTGTCCCATAGTCACCAAACTGGTCTAGGTATCAGGGTTTCCCTAGCTTTCCATTTTAAAGTCTTCATATGTATCACATACAAATTGGAGGTTGGAAAACTTTGGTCACCTTCATTCTGAAAGAGTATCTTTTCTCTGTGGAATTACTTTTTCAGTGTTTCTTACACAGTTGTCTTTGTTTCTGTTCCTTTGTATAAATAAAACTGTCCAAATAATAAAAGGTTACCACTTTTTTATATCTCAATGGAAAAATAAATGTAAAAAGCCTATTGTCAGTAGAATCCATTTATGAAATAATTGCAATATGTCTCTATCAAAATGCAATAAACACTGACTGACTCTGCATTAACTTTTCTACCTTAATTTATCTTGCAATGCCACTAATTGCCTTAATATTGAATCACAAATTTTCAGTTATTAAAAATGTTTTGCATTAATACCACATGCTTCTATGGGGAAAAAACTCATTAATGTTCATTTTTAGGGCTTCATTCCAAGAGTATTCTGAATTATCAAGTCTCTTCTGAGCAATGGAAGTTAGGGGACTATGTGGTCAAAAATCAATGAAGAAAACAGAATAATATATAACAAGTAATTGTTTCAGCTTGTTTTGCCCCCAGTATATATTTTCCCCTTTCTTATGCATAAAGAAAAGCTGAAGAAAGGCTGAGACTTTGAACATGATGCCTTTGCTTTTGTTCCTAGAATCCCCTGCTCATTATCACCATGCCTTACCTCTTCCTTTTTGGTGCTTAAATTCTATTCACTTTTCAAAAGGCAAATCAGATACTTAGTTTTAATAATTTCTCAGTCCACTGAAGCCCACAAAAATCTCTTATTCTTATCAATTCTTATAGTACTTATTGTCTGTATAATTCATTTGGTAATTATTCATTTTTTGTCTCATGACTTTTCTTGGAAAGAAGCCATTTATAGTGAGGTTCTTCTTAATTCTAAATCTTTTTTTCATAATTATAACACATTTACTTAGTACCCTGAGTTTTACAAGATAATTTTTAAAGGGTTCATTTTAATTTTAATTTTTTTCAATTAATAAGCAATTTAAAAATTCATTTCTTCCTCTGACTACCTACCATGAGCAAAAAATAAAAAACACCAAAAACCAACCTTAAAAATAAAGCCTTCAATACATAGCTACATAGTTTAGCAAAACAAATTCCTACATTAGCCATGTTTGAAAATGCATGCCTTTCCCTGCATTTTAAATTCATAATGTCTCTGGCAAGAGGTGAGGGGCATGATTCACCTTCTAGACTTGAGGTTTTATCCTTGCATTGTTCAGAATTTTAAAGTTTTTCAAAGTTATTTTTTTCTTTAATGTCATTAAATTGTATAAATTGTTCCCCTTATTCTCTCTGCATCAGTTCATAGAGGTTTCCCCAATTTCCTCTGAAATTCTCCATGCAATCACTTCTTATGGCACAAAAGTATTCTGTTACATTTATATGCTACAATTTGTTGAGCCATTCCTCAATAGGAGAGCACCCTCTTGGTTTCCTTTTTGACTACCATGAAAAGAACTGCTATAAAAATTTTTATATGTATAGATCCTTTTCCTTTTTCTTTGATATCTTTGGGTTACCGGCCTAGTACTGATATAATTGAGTTAAAGTGTATGCTCAGTTTAGTAACCTGTTGGTTATAGTTCCAAATTATTTTACTGAATGTCTAGATCAATTCACAGTTCCACCAACAATGCACTAGTAAAAAAAATTTCCCACAGCCCATCCAATATTTGTCATTTTGCTCTTTTTTTTAAAATTTTTTTTTATTTAATATATTTAGTTTTCAGCATTGATTTTCACAAGAGTTTGAATTACAAATTTTCTCCCCATTTCTACCCTCCCCCCCACTCCAAGATGGCATATATTCTGGTTGCCCTGTTCCCCAGTCAGCCCTTCCTTCTGTCATGCCACTCCCCTCCCATCCCCTTTTCCCTTCCTTTCTTGTAGGGCAAGATAAATTTCTATGCCCCATTGCCTGTGTATCTTATTTTCTAGTTGCATGTAAAAACTTTTTTTTTGGTTTTAAACATCTGTTTTTAAAACTTTGAGTTCCAAATTCTCTCCCTTCTTCCCTTCCCACCCACCCTCCCGAAGAAGTCAAGCAATTCAACATAGGCCACATGTGTATCATTATGTATAACCCTTCCACAATACTCATGTTGTGAAAGACTAACTATATTTTGCTCCTTCCTAACCTATCCGCCTTTATTGAATTTTCTCCCTTGACCCTGTCCCCTTTTGAAAGTGTTTGCTTTTGATTACCTTCATCCCCATCTGCCCTCCCTTCTATCATCCCCCCCTTTTTATCTTCTTCCTTCTTCTTTCCTGTGGGGTAAGATACCCAATTGAGTATGTATGGTATTCCCTCCTCAGGTCAAATCTGATGAGAGCAAGATTCACTCATTCCCCCCTCACCTGCCTTCTCTTCTCTTCCTACAGAACTGCTTTTTCTTGCCACTTATATGTGAGATAATTTACCCCATTCTATCTCTCCCTATCTCCCTCTCTCAATATATTCCTCTCTCATTCCTTAATTTGATTTTATTTCTTTTAGATATCTTCCCTTCATCTTCAACTCACCCTGTGCCTGCTCTCTCCCTCTCTCTCTCCCTCTCTCTCTCTCTCTCTCTCTCTCTCTCTCTCTCTCTCTCTATATATATATATATATATATATACACATACATATATACATACACATTCACATATACATATATATGTACACACACACATATATATATATATATATGGATACATATATATATACACACATAAACATATACATATATATGCATATTCCCTTCAGCTACCCTAATACTGAGGTCTCATGAATCATACACATCATCTTTCCATGTAGGAATGTAAACAAAACAGTTCAACTTTAGTAAGTCTCTTGTAATTTCTTTTTCTTGTTCTTTTTCTCGATTACCTTTTCATGTTTCTCTTGATTCTTGTGTTTGAAAGTCAAATTTTCTATTCAGCTCTGATCTTTTCACTAAGAAAGCTTGAAAGTCCTCTATTTTCTTGAAAGTCTATATTTTGCCTTGGAGCATGATACTCAGTTTTGCTGGGTAGGTGATTCTAGGTTTTAATCCTAGCTCCATTGACCTCCGGAATATTGTATTCCAAGCCCTTCGATCTCTTAATGTAGAAGCTGCCAGATCTTGGGTTATTCTGATTGGGTTTCCACAATACTCAAATTGTTTCTTTCTGGCTGCTTGAAGTATTTTCTCCTTGATCTGGGAGCTCTGGAATTTGGTGACAATATTCGTAGGAGATTTCTTTTTGGGATCTATTTGAGGAGGTGATCGATGATTCTTTCAAGTTCTATTTTGCCCTGTGGCTCTAGAATATCAGGGCAGTTCTCCTTGATAATTTTTTGAAAGATGATATCTAGGCTCTTTTTTTGATCATGGCTTTCAGGTAGTCCAATAATTTTTAAATTATCTCTCCTGGATCTATTTTCCAGGTCAGTGGTTTTTCCAATGAGATATTTCACATTGTCTTCCATTTTTTCATTACTTTGGTTCTGTTTTATAATATCTTGATTTCTCATCAATTCCCTAGCTTCCACTTGCTCCAATCTAATTTTTAAGGTAGTATTTTCTTCAGTGGTCTTTTGGACCTCCTTTTCCATTTGGCTAATTCAGCCTTTCAAGGCATTCTTCTCCTCACTGGCTTTTTGGAGCTCTTTTGCCATTTGAGTTAGTCTATTTTTTAAGGTATTGTTTTCTTCAGTATATTTTTCAGTATTTTTTGGGTCTCCTTTAGCAAGTCATTGACTCGTTTTTCATGGTTTTCTCACATCCTTCTCATTTCTCTTCCCAATTTTTCCTCTACTTCTCTAACTTGTTTTTCCAAATCCTTTTTGAGCTCTTCCATGGCCTGAGACCTAGTCATGTTTTTCTTGGAGGCTTTTGTTGTAGGCTCTTTGACTTTGTTAGCTTCTTCTGTCTGTATGTTTTGGTCTTCTTTGTCACCAAAGAAAGAATCCAAAGTGTGAGACTGAATCTGGGTGCGTTTTCGCTGCCTGGTCATATTCCCAGCCAACTAATTTGACCCTTCGTTTTTCAGTGGGGTATGACTGCTTGTAGAGTTTAGAGAACTATGTTCCGAGCTTGGGGGGGATGCACCAGCTCTGCCACACCAGCACTCCTCCTTCCCCAAGAACCCCCAAACCGGACTGGACTTAGGTTTTCAGCAGGCTCTTCACTCCTGCTCTGATCTGCCACTTAATTTCTCCCACCAGGTGGGCCTAGGGCCAGAAGCAACTGCAGCTGTAGTTCTGTAGCTGCCCCACCTCCACTGCCCTGAACTCCTTCCACTCCTGCAGCTTTTCCCACTAACCTTCTCTGTTGTCTTTGGTGTTTGTGGGTTGAGAAGTCCAGTAACTGCTGCAGCTCACTGATTCATGGTGCTAGGGCACACTCTGCCCGGCTCCTAGTCTGGTTGGCCCACACCGCTCACGCTGGGCTCTGCTCCGCTCCCAGCTCTGTGCAGGATAGACCTCATCCAGAGACCATCCAGGTTGTCCTGGGCTGGAGCCCTGCTTCCCTCTGCTGTTTTGTGGGTTCTGAAGTTCTAGAATTGGTTCAGAGCCATTTTTTATAGGTTTTTGGAGGGACTCAGCAGGGAGCTCATGCTAGTCCCTGCTTTCCAGCTGCCATCTTTGCTCCGCCCCCCCCCCATTTTGCTCTTTTGTCATTTTTGATTGTCTAGTAGGTGTGAGGCAGCATCTCAAAGTTACTTTAATTTGCATTTCTCATTAGTGATTTGGAGAATTTTTTCATATGATTGTTGGTTATAATCATATGAATAGTTTAGGTTTTTTCCTTTGAAAGCTGTCTATTTATACATGTTGACCATTTCTCTACCCAATTCTAAGTCTCAAAATCCTTTGACATGTTCCTCCACTTTCTACTCTGATTCAGTCTCTAATAATGAGATGGCTCTATTTTAGCCAAGTCCTCAACTGCCCTATTTGTGTCTGATCTTGTCCTCTCCTATCTCCTCCAGGAGCTTGCCCCTTCTATCTCTCTAGTCTTCAATTTCTCCTCATTCACTAATTCCTTCCCTGCTGCCAAAAAGTACAGCACATCCTTATTAAACCTTCACTTGACCCTGCTATTACCTCAAATTACATATATCCCTCTTCCTCTTTGTACCCTAATCCTAGAAAAAGCTCACTATGCTCCTTTCTCCTTATACTCACTGAAGCAGGTAGGTGATGCAGTGTATAGATTGATGAACCTGGAGTAAGGAAGACCTGAGTTCAAATTCAGCTTCAGAGACTTATTAGCTGTGTAACCCTGGGCAAGTCACTTAACTTCTGTTTGCCTCACTTTCCTCACCTGTAAAATGGGGATAATAATAGCACCTACTTCCAAGGTTGTTGTGAAGACCAAATGAGATAATAACTGTAAAGCTCTAAATACATGTGATACCTGGCATGTAGTAGGCACTGTATAAATGTTAACTATCATCATCATCATTATTATCATTATTATATAATCACAGTTGTACTTTTCCATCTCACACTCACTTTTCAAACCTTTGTAATTTGGTTTTTGTTGTTGTACACTAATATCTGACTCTTTGTGACCCCATGTGGGATTTTCTTGGCAAAGATACTGGAGTGGTTTGACATTTCCTTCTCCAGTGAATTAAGGCAAACAGAGGTCAAGTGAGTTGCCCAGGGTCACACGGCTAGTGAATGTCTGGGACTGGATTTGAACTCAGGTCTTCCTTATTCCAGGCCCATTGTTCTATCAGCTAAGCCACATAGCTATCTTCAGTATAATTTGGCTTCTGACCCAACAACTGGTCTGAAAATCCTTTTTCCAAGATTACCAAGATTTTTTAAAAGGTGCCTCTCTGAAGATTTTGACTTTGTTGATCATCCCCTATCACTCCATAATGTCTCTTCATTTGGATTTAGTGAGGCTATTCTCTTCCTACCTGTTTGATGGCTCTTCTTCTGTCTCCTAGGTAGGTGCTTATCATCATCCAAGTCCTGCCCCCTAAGCAGGGGGTGGGGAAAAGGGGCTGAGTTCTGTCCTAGGTTGTCTTCTCTTTTCATTTCTTTGGTAATCCCATAGCCTCCTATGGATTCAGCTGTCATTTCCATGCAGATGATTACCACATTTCCATATTTGGTCCTGGTATCTCTCTTGCTTTCCAGTCTTCCACCACCAAATATGTTTACTCTGTATAAGTTTTGTATTTATGCATCTGCATTCATGTATCCCCTAGTGAACCCTAAACTCCTTGAAGGCAGGGATTATGTTGTTTTTGTCTTCATATCCCCAGTGCCTAGCACAGTGCTTGGGGAGCTGAATATTGAATTATTCTTTACTTCTTATAGAATTATATAAATTCCCATGTGCTTATGTCCTATCTCCCAAGCTAGATTGTAACTACTTTGATCCAGAAGATATATCTTCTACTTCTTTTTATCCCCACCTAAAGCATTTAGTATGGAGCAACTAGGTGGCAAAGTAGATAGAGCACTGTGCTTGGAATCAGGAAGACCCCTTCTCACAAGTTCAAATCTGGCCTCAGACACTTATTATCTGTGTGACCCTGGGCAAATCACTTAAACCTGTTTGCTTCAGTTCCTTAACTGTAAAATGGACTAGACAAGAAAATAGCAACCATTCCAGTATCTTTGCCAAGAAAACCCCAAATAGAGTCACAAAGAGTGAAACACGACTGAACAACAACAAAGCACTTAATATAGTTCCTTGAATATAAAAAATTCAATAAATATTTGTTCATTCATTGTTTATCAATTCATAATACAGAAGAAGTAGGTAAGACTAGATAATTTTAGAGTAGGAAGAGGCCTTGATTTGATCTAGTCAAAATTCCTCATTTTATAAATGTCCCTTGAGAGTTTGAGTGACCTTCCCAAGGTCATACAGCTGGCAAAGCTAAGATTTAAATTAAAATCTCCTGACTACTTGTCCAATACTTCTTTTACTATACTACTTAATTGTGATTAACATAACATATAGCTTAAATCAAATGATGTGGGTTCCAAAACTGTGTAACCAAAAGCAAATCATCTCTTCTCTATTTCAATTTCATAATCTATAAAATTGATGTAATATAATAGAATTGGACTGATTTCCTACACTGATGTTCCATTGTGGCACTGAGGTTATTATGCAGGGTCCTTAAAGATTTTAACACCATAGCAGAAAGTCTAGAATGCCTATTTGTTTGTCATTCAAGGACCAGCTAAGTTAAGTACATCATGAGAAGGCTGAGCACCAGGTAATGCCTTTGTGTGTTTGTTTTTGGTGATGGTGGTGGTAGAGGGATTGATTGTTGTTGTCGTTTTTGCCAAAGCAACTCATGAAGACCATGTAGTAAAGCACTGAGGGGTTGTGATCTGCATTAGTGGACCATCGGTATCATTAAAATCTCAGACCCTTGAAACATTAAATTAAAAGAGCAGAATTTCATTATAACATGGCTCATTATTTCATTGATTTGGTTATTTTGCAAGTCAAATCATCCCCTGAAATTATAGCCTAATTATGTTTGTTCCATTTTTACTATATCAAAATCCTCTATTACAATACCTACATTATGCCTGATGGCATAAAAGGGTTTATAGTAGTTGGCATCCCATGCCTCGGAGGAATGCTGTAAGGCTCTGATTGGGTAATTTATGTGAAATTTGAATTCTTAGGAAAGAGACCACAGAAGGTATCAATAAATCAGAATTGTGAGTAGAAAATCCAGTTTGATCTAGCACATATGAAGTCTCGGTTAGAGAATATTTTTATGACATGAAGTTCTATTACTTTTAAGTATTACACACATTTAATTAATATATGAAAGCCTAGGTAAAGTGAACTAAGTTAATTGAAAAAAATGATAATAATCCACAATATGCTTAAATGTCAATACATCAAAACATAACATTTCTATAAATTGAACGTATCTGAGGGAATTCTTATTTTTTTGAACACTTAGTTTTAAAATGCTACTAAATTTAGGCAAAATTCATCTTATTTATAAGACCCTAAAATTTGGAGAAGAGATTTTACCAAATGTTTGACTCAATAAGTATCATACGTGCCATGTCTATCTCTAAAAATATCCTCTTCTGATACTTCAACACGTGTATAGGTGAGTGTGAGTTCTTGGATGCTGTACCCTAATCACACAAAAGCCCTGGAAGGCCCAAGCAACCTGGAAGCATTTCATACACTGTATATGGTAACAAATTATACCTGCTTGTTCAAGAATCAGTCTAGTTAAGTCTAGATAAAGGGCTCTGTGGACATAAGCATACATGAGACCAAAAACAAATAAACCCCAAAATAGTCTTTGATCCTGTGTGATCAATCCATCTTCCACAGTGATGATGATAGAATGGCAGAAAAGGAAAGAGAGGACACTAAGAATCACCCAGACTTTCCACTGTTGGAAAATGGTAATTTAATTGTTGTTACTCCAAATGATACATTTTTATCTAGTGCCCAATGAATTCATATGCCACTAAAGAGGGGGGCTTTTAATTTGGGGTCCTTAGAATCCATAAGGGTTCCACAATATATTTCAGGGTGTTTGTGAACTTTTTTATTTATTAAGTGTTTGATAACTGTATTACACTATAATTGGTTTCCTTTTTGATCCTATGTATTTTATTTTATGTATTTATGAACATTATTCTGAAAAGAGGTTTATAGGCTTCACTAGATTGTCAAAGAAGCCCATGGCACAAAAAGGTTAAGAATACCAGCACTATAGTAACTAAGAAACCTCAATTTTGAAATTCCCACTTAAAATGAAACCTGAAACCATAATGAATTTGCAGCTAAATGGAATGATGGCTCACAATTTTTTTTGGAGAGGTGAATAGAGGAATTGGTGGAGTTGGTGTCATCATGTGCCCTATGGCACAAAAGCCTCATTTCATGGGGTATGTGCTTATCTCAGGTTGCAGTAATGGTGATACACATAAGCAAAAAGACCACCATGGAGAAAATTTTAATTTATGGGCACAAATTATTAGGGAAGATGAAGTGAAGAAATTATATATAGAACCTACAAGATGTTCTAAATCCAGTTAATATGTGCCTTGATACTCAGTTATTTCAGTGCTAAGGTGATAAAAGGAGATGATTAAAAATAATTATGCTGGGAAATATATTCCGAGTTAAGAAATGAATGATCAAAATCTTGTATTCCGATGTCATGCTTGTCTATTAAGATTACTTTCTTCAAAACGAGCATAGGAAAGTGATGAATGTGACAAGCATCGAACAACATCAGAAAAATGAAATTGACTGGGATCACAGGTTTAGGACCAGATGGGACCTTAGAGATCCTCTAGTTCAACCTCCCTGTACCAGTTTTTCCAGGAGGAAATCAAAACCCAATAACAAATAGATGTGAAATGAAATTCCACTTTTCATCTCGAGCTATGTTTGGTTTGAACTTCATGGAATAAGATGCCCCTCCCAGAATAAACTGATCACTTGAAATCTCAGCATCATGCTCCTAACTCAGCATTGGATATTCAATAATTCCCTCGGCCTCCTACCCCTTCTCATTGGAAGGCCTGAGGGTGAAGAACTACATTCCTCCCAGAGCTTTTTTTATAGAGAGCAGGATTTGAACTTTCCAACTCACTCTCCACTTTTCACCTGCAGCTCTGCCTGGTTTGAATTGCACAGAACAAGGGGTCCCTGCATCAGGTACCACCCCGATGACCCCTCCCCCACTCTTTCCAGCTTCTTTTTGTATTTTTCCCCCATTAGATTAACTTCTTTGAGCACTGGGATTGTCTTTCTTTTTCTTATTTTTATCACCAGCTCTTAGCACAGTGCCTAGAACATAGAAGACACTTAATAAATGTTTATTAAACTGAATTTAGCATAATTTCTGTAAGTCTATTCTCAAAAGGAAGGCTTTTCAATGCATTCTCTACAACTCACCACTTTCTCGCATACAGTTGACTAAGGTGTGGAGATTACAATTGTGTTTATTGTTTCTTGATTTGTCTGGCAAGTGGTAGTTGCTTAATAAATACTAATTGATTTAATTTACAAAAAAAATACTTAGTAAAGGGAAATGCATCTTTAAAGGCTCTTCCCCAGCAAGGTATCTCCTATGTAATTGTTAAGATCATTTGAGATTTCTTGATATAACCACGGATAAGTCTGTTCAATGATGCTATGATTACTATTACCACAGGAGGGATAAAGCAGTAACACCTGCTCACCAAAGGTGCGTATTACTGTCATGGAGGATATGATATACCAAGTCCAAGTAGTAGAGGGATTTCCTAGGAGATCCTTCAGTTGTGCCTATTTGCAGATGACATTTTGTTGATTACATCAATCCCCAGAATACTGTGAGACCTCTTCAATGATATCAACAAATATTTAAAGAAATTGACCAAATAATCCACATACAACAAACCAAGGAGAAAGAATATATGTTGTCAGTCAGTCAGCCAGCAAGCATTCATTAAGTACTAACTATATGCCAGGGACTGTGCTACGAGCTGGGAATACAGAAAAAGGCAAAGACAGTCACTACTTTCCATTTGTCTACAATTTAATATTGTCCTGATGGTGCAGTGAAGAGTAACAAACTGGCCATAGATTTGAATAAGAAGATCATCATCCTAGGAGTTTAGATTTAGAACTGGATTGGAAGATTAGAGGTTATCTAGACTGCTCCCTCATTTTTAGGTGAGGAAATGGAGTAGCAGGGCAATCAAGGAATATAAAACACATATTTTTATAAAATAAAATATGTATTTTATAAAATACAAAGGAGTACTAGGGATATTAGTTCACACAGTACATTAGGTGATAGAGCAAGGTTTTAAAATCAGGTGCTCTGACTCCAAATCCAGCAGAGTGGATGACCTTTTAGAAGTTTCATAGTACTTTCAATGATTCTAAGCTGTCTCCAGACACAAAAACCCATATTTTACACAAACAAACAAACAACCCATATTTTAAACAAAAATAATGTAATACTAGTGTGGCTACTTGACCTTAAATCATGGAACAATATAATTTCCGAATAATCAAAATTATGGATGACTCAAAGGACAATGGAAAGGCTACTGTATTGCCAACAATGAGCTGTATTGAGGTATCATATTGATCAGGAAATAAGATGGACTGGTATAGTTGGCAAGGATGAAACATAGCAAATGGAAAGCCCAAATACTGCAGTAGTACCCACATAAAGGTTGTTGTTGTTCGTCCTTCATTTTCTAAGAGGAGCAATGTCTTGTACATGAATTGGATTTAAGTGAGGCAGAGTTGTGCAAAGTTGTTAGCCTCACTCTCTCTTCCAGAGACATTGAAGTCTAGTGGCAAAACAAAAATCAAGACAATTGGCTATGGCCTGGGATGCAGTGGACAATCTTGCTGTATGATGTTTGGCCAAGCTCTAGGTGCTCCATGGCACCTGCTTCAGTCGCCTTCATGACCACTGGAACATTGTTCTCATCCACCCATTCCACTGGGAGAGGTCTTCACATGTTTTGAGTTAGACATCTCTCTAACTCACTGATGTGTTTGAGGCCTGTTGATTATCTTCAACCTGATTTAGTCTGTCTGCCGAGACAGTTTTACCAGAATATGGCTATTGCTCATGGTACTGCTTCTTGGAACCACAGGTGAGAGATGGGTTACCAGTGGACACCAAAAGTGAATGAGGAGCCCTGGAAAGTGCTCAGCAAGCCCCTACACTGGAGTTGCTAGTCCTCCCTGAACACTAAGACTTAGAGGACATCCTTAATGTATTGACTATACCTGTGTAGGATTTATGGTAAGACATTAACAAGAATTGCACAGTATGAGAAGGCACAGATAGATTGTAACCTGCCCTGCTGCAAGTAACACTGCTAATGATGCAGTAATAGGTCCATTTAAATATCCAGTTTGTATATCATGTCTCAAAGACCATGGATTCTTGTTTGCATCTGATTACTGACTCTCTAGTTGACTATGCTCAACTAATGGAATCCAGTTTTGTTAACTATATAAGCTATTGATATGGCCTGTACCTGAAACACCCTCTGCCTACACAGGTTAGCACCTTCTTTGAAACTTAGAGAGTTGTCTAAAGCAGAGGAGATATCAAATATGCCACATGTGGCCCACAATATTCCTAAGTACTTCCAGGACCAGATTAAAATATAATGGGGAAATATTTAACAAAATAAATTTAAAAATATAATAAAATGTAGATAATTTTAACATGTAGTTTTCTAAATCAATATATACCCACAGGGTACTTATGTATGGCTTCATAGCTCCTGTTTTCTATTTGAATTTGATATCACTGGTCTAGAACATTAAGAGTTGTGATTTGACCAGGGCAGACACAGAGGTAGAACCTGAACCCAGGTATTTCTACTTCAAGGCTAGTTCTTTATCTACTATACCATGTTGCCTCTGAGTTAATTATATGTTGCATATAAAATTAATAAAATAGTATCTAATTCTCTTTTCTTGCTATCAGTTTCTTCCTCCTCCAGTCTCTTATACCTATTACTGCCAGAAACATATTCCTAAAACAGCAGTTCTGATGCCACTTTTCTGCTCAAGAACTATCTTTTTTTTCTATTGCCTAATATATCAAGTACAAATTCCCTATCCATTTTTCCAAGTCTCACTATAATGGGGCTTTTTCCTATCTATATACCTGGCCATTATGGAGTCTACAAATGGCCATATCCACGCATACTTCTCGGCTCTCATTAGACTCATCTTTTCATTTCTTATCCCTATAAACTCAAATGAGATAATATTTGTAAAAAAGCACTTAGCAGAGTGCCTGGCACATAGTAGATACTGCTTAAATGCTTATTCCCTTCCTTTAACTAAGCTCAATTACATGCTTTTCCTCATGTTGTTCATTGTACCTAGAATGTCACCTTTCCTCCTCCTTCCATATGCATTCTTCAAAGCTCAGCCTAAGTTCCATCTTCTCTATGAATCTTCAAATACTCCAGTAATACTTCCCCTCTCTGAATCCCTGTTATACTTATGTTGTTGTTGTTGTTCAGTTCTATCTAACTCTCCATGACCCTGTGTACCCTATTGTACGTGAGGTTTTTTTTCGCAAAAATACTGGGGTGGTTTGCCATTTCCTTCTCCAGGATTATATACTCATAGCCAGTACCATATAGCTTAATACTTAATTGTTCTCTAATCATGGCCTAGCATGTTCTCCTCAAATAGAATGCATGCTTCTTGAGGGCAAGGATTATGTCATACATATCTTCTAAATATCCCAGATCTTCCAGTTAAAAGATATGTATTTGATGGAGTAGATGGACAACGAATTGGACCTAGGAATGAACAAGAGGAGGAGAATGGGTTCTATTGTCTTTGGGAAACCACAGTGCTTCTAATAAGTCCAAACCTCTCTTTGAAACAAGGAGGTTATATGACAGTATATCATGAAATGCCACAGACTCTGAAGAACTAAAATGGTGGGTCACCCTCTGGACAATAGTATGGTCCCTGGTGGCTATGAATAGACTGCAAACTTATCACCAACCAAAAATTGTTGGGGAGGGACATAAAGGATATCATCAAAGAAATGTATGACCTTGTAAATGGGTCAGGGGCTGGTGATGTAGCAAGAACTAGAGATCACTTAGGGAGATAGAGAATCAAGAGGTCTAGAGGCATGTCCCCAGCATGTGGAGTGGAGCCCCTTTGGAAAATTTATGGTAAGACATGGACATGAGTCACACAGCATAAGAAAGTACCAATGGCTATAATGTGGCAGTTGATAGAGTCCCAGATCCAGAAGCCTTTTCTGATCCCTCTTAATTTAGTGTTTTCCTTATGTTGAGTATCTCCAATTTATCTTGTATATAGCTTGTCTGTACATAATTCTTTGTGTGTTGTCTCTCCCATTAGATTGTGAACTCCTTGAAGGCAGGGACTGTTTTCCTTGTATCTCCAGCACTTAGCACAGTACCTGGCACATAGTTGGCTCTTAACGAATGTTTATTGGCAGGATATAATAGAGTGCTGGGCAAAAAGTGGGTGCTCAATAAATACCTGCTGATTATTCTATAAGAGGTTCTAGTGTACTACATTGAATTGAAAAATTAAGTTATGAAACAATCACTACATATGAAAGAGATTCCTAGCCTATCATCACTTCATTTTAATGGGTCGTAGTATTAAGAAGTATGATTATGAAGTCACACCCTTGATTCCATAAACCCAAACATGAGAATCAGTTTCAACACTTGAGAATCATGCCTTGCACATGTTTATGTACTGGATATTGGTAAGAAGACTGACAATCTTGAACTTGAAGGGGTTAGGGCACTTCCAAATCCTTACAGTTATTGATTTATTTATTTAGGGGGTGATTTTTCCCCCCACTGCACAGTGTTATGACACTGTGGTTTAACCATAGCTTATAGTTTAATTCAACAAATGTCTATTAAGTGCTTGCTAAGTTAAAGGCAGCATGACATAGTGGACAGAAAGCCAGCCTTGAAATGAGCAAACCTTGGGTTCAAATCATGCCTCTGACACTTACTGGCTTGTGTGTAAGTAACCTGGGCAGGTAACTGAACCTCTCAGGGATCTAGGCAACTCTCTAAGACTAAATGTTGCAGAGGTGTCATCTACTAATGTTGGTAGAGGGATTTTCCTCATGTAAGAGTTCCCTAAACAAATGGAACCACAGATACAATCCCTATCCCTATTTTATGTGTGCTGTGCTGGACTTGGGGTGGGTGAGGGGTAGAAAGACAAAAGCCAAACAGTCCCTGACCTCAAGGAACTTATATTCTATTGGAGGGATACATGTACAAAAGTAAATGAATACAAGGTGTTTATAAATTAATACAAAGTAATTTCAAGAGAGAGGGGGGGTTTATTTGACTGACATTCTGAAAATGTGGGTCAGCCCATCATACTAGACCTGTAATTGTAATATAAATAAATTATAATAAGCAGTGGCTATAAGCTCTTAACTCCTAACAGGTTGGCAGCTAGATGCTATAGAGCACTGGGCTTGAAATCATAAGACTCATCTTCATGAGTTCAAATCTGGACTCAAACACTTACTAGATGTGTGACCCTGGGAAGTCATTTAATGCTGTTTGCCTCAGTTTGTCATCTGTAAAATGGGCACCTTAGCACTAGTTTCCCTCATTTGAATAAGAATATCCGCGATTTGTCACTATAGTGAGCAGAAGTGAAAGAAACCTTCAGTGCTATGGTAACAATTACAAATGGTAATAAGAAACAAGTGTTGTGATGGGGCTGGCCAAAACATGACCCTAAGTGAAACACATGTTCCACAGACATAGACAACATGACATTATGACAATCACATCATGATGCTACCTACTACCATACTTCCACTTAGTCAATAGGCTTATTGCATAAAGAAATAAGCCATACATGCAAAAATATTCATAGCAGGACTTTTCTGTAGTAAGGAAAAGGGAAGATGGCTCTTCTTGCTTGCTGTCAGTTAATTAGTAAATGCAGAGCTATGGATGCTAAACATAGAGAGCTTATTTCTTTTGTAAAAATTATTTTTTTTAAATTATGAACTTTGCTGGAAACAAAGTGGGTGCCCATCATTTAGGAATTTGAATCAGTTGCAGCTTATGAATTTGATGAAATATTATTGTGCCTTAAGAGATGAAGGATTTAGAGAAACTTGGGAAGCCTTGTATGAACTGAAAAAAGATGAAATGAGCAGAACTAGAACAACTACTTATAGCATGACCACAAGAATATAGAGGAAAGCAATTCTGAAAGACTTTGAGAACTCTGATCAATGACGTGGCCAATCATGACTTCAGAGGACTGATAATGAAGAAACCTACTGTTCCTTGGCAAAGAGATGATGGACTAGAGATGCCAGATGAGACATATGTTTTCCACACCTAACCAAGGTGTTGATTTGCTTTGCTGGGTATAAGGTATAATTAGTCGTTATGTGGGAAAGCTTTTATTTGAGGTGGGGATGAGTTAATGGGTGGTGACAGGCATTAAAAAAAAGACAAAAGAACACGGAGGAAAACATTAAAAATACAAGGAGAGAAACACAAAGGTTCAGAAGAGGACACAGAAAAGCAATTCTGTTAGTTCTTTGTTAAATTTAATAGACACTTAAGAAACCAAATTACATATAACACAACAGCTAGCATTTATCTAGTGCTTAAGTTTCAAAATCACTTCATGTGTTAACTCATTTGTTCCTCAAAACAACCAAGATAGGTGCTATTATTATCCCCCTTTAACCAATTTGGAAACTAAGGCTGGACAAAGTTAAATGATTAGTAACACAGCTAGTAAGAGAGTGAGACAGAATTCGAACTCAAGTCTTCTTGACTTTGAGCCCAACACTATCTACTGAACTGCACACCTGCCTGAAAGTCTCGATTTCTTATATGATCATAAGATCATCTATTCAGACCTAGAAGGGACCTTAGAGGCCACCTAAACCAACATGCTTATTTTTTTGCTAGGAAATTGAGGAAGAGAGGGGCTAAGTGACTTGCTTGGATTCGCAGAACCAGTAAGTATTTGAGGCAGGAGCTGAACTTTGGTCTTCCTAACTCCAAGACCAGTGCCCTATCTACTATTCCACATTGCCTCTTAAAATCTTTTTTTCCTTGTTGTACATGAATATATTTGTGGTTTTTCATGACAAAAAAGGATATGTTTGAAAAGAAATAAATCATTTATGTTTTGAAGATCTGGCATATCAAATCACATCTCTGAATTTCCTAATTAACTAACTGCCTTTCTGCCAGAAGGTTGAGGCATCCTGCCCTTTCAGCAGAAAAGAAACTAGTTGTATGGCTTGTGACTTAACCTTTGTTTTTGACAGGGAAACTATAGAATCCCAGAACAATGGAAAGAAAATTAACCTGCTGCAACCAACTAGATAACAGAGAGAAACAGTACATGCTTTCTGCTCTAACACATTCTGGGAATTATAAGATTATCCCTTAATAACAGCTTTCAGTGGCTGTTGTCAGAGGAACTAGAGAATGCCAGGGTTGACAGAATAAGAACGTTTATGCTTTCAGCAGCTTTTTGACCTAGTGTGAGGAAAAGCAAGAGACAGAAATAGATTTGAGTTTGTTGAGGGCCTTTGTACACTAGATTCCTGTATGGAGTGAATAATTCAATTTTCCCAAGTAGAGCTTGCTAGACATGTGACCTCTTGGCACATCATTTCATGATATTTCTTAAACTATGCTAAAAAGTAGCATTCTAAAGATTTTGCCATGATCATGTAGGGCCTCTATTCTGTCTTGGTTCCAGAAGAGTCTCATGGTTCTTGTCCCAAAGATGCCTGTATATGTGCCTGACCTGATAGGATCCTCATGCAAATAGATAACTAGTACGATGGTCAGACCCCATTGTACTATCTTCAGTACAGGTGTGCTTTACTTCAGGAAAACATGATCTATTAAAATACACCCCAAATTGATCAGTCAGTTAACAAATATGTGTCTGCCACTGGGGGGAAATGCTGTGGATGCAATGAAAGGTAAAAAAAAAAAAACTAAACAAAAAAAAAAACAAAACCCAGTCCTTTCTCTCAGTGAGAGAACATTTTATTAGGGGAGATAACCTGTAAATAACTAGGTATATACAAGATATAGAAATGCAGGCATACACATTTTACAGGTATATTTATTTGAAAGACTGATGATGATGATGATGATGATGATGATGATGATGATGATGGCAATCTGAAAGTAGGCAACATTAGACATGGGTGCAGGGTTAGAATATTAGATCAATGGGGATTGAGGTGGTGGTAAAGGTTGAGAAATGGTGAGAATTATTCCCTGTATAAAAGGATTTACCTAAATTTTTTTAGGAGAGTTCACAAAAATAATGAGCTTTCTAGTACATTGAAAACATCATTCAATTTAGAGAAAAAAATGTTTTACATATGACTTTTCAGCACCGTATTTTATATAAAGCAAGGTATATCTTTAACATGCCTAGGCTGTTCTGATACGTTAGCCAGTGTCAACAGGGAAGGTAGAATGCCAACAAGAGCAGTCAGCATATTTACTTATTAATAATTTGCTTATTTATAATTTACATCCTACCTACCTGGGGACTTAAGATAGCTCTGTTAGCATATACATGCCTTTTCTTAATTGTTCATTCATTTAAAAATGGAGAAGCAGCATAATCTAATAGAAAGAGCACTGTTAATCATTCAATAAACATTTATTAAGTGCCTACTATGTGCTGGATATTGTGCTAAGTACTAGACTTAGAACTAGAAGACTAGGGTTCAAGTATGACCTCTATTGTTTGCTAGACATGTGGCCAATTCATTTAACCATTCTGAGTCATAGTGCCCTCATCTGTAAAATAATAGTCCTACTTACGTACCTCACCAGGTGATTGTTCTAGGAAGACCAAATGCTCTAGAAGTGAGCTATTATTCTAATTGGAGCTAGTCAGACAGTGCTTGGGGCAGATGGCTAGCACTGGGCCTGGAGTCAGGAAGACCCGAGTTCAAATTTAACCTCAGATATTTACTAGCTGTGTGACCCTGGGCAAGTCACTTATAAGCTAGAGAATGAAATGGCAAACCACTCCAGTATCTTTGCCAAGAAAACCCCAGATGGGATCACAAGGAGCTGGGCACAACCGAAAAATGATTGAACAGTAACAACAGTGATTAATGAAAATTCCATTCAATCAATCCATAAGCATTTATGAAGTGCTTACTACATTCCAGGCACTGGGCTAATTTCAGGATCTATAATAAGCCCATTGCTTGCCGGTCTTAGTACCCTCCCTGCGCATGATAAGTAAGCCCCAGAATGAGCCTCAACTGCCTTTCAATCCAACAAATTCAATAAACATTCATTAAGCACTTACTAAGTATGAAATACTTAGTTCTATAGGAGTTAGTTACCCTTTGGGTAGTAGAAGGCCCTTGCCTTCATGGAGCTTTTACTCTAATTAGAGACTAAGATATGCACAAATGACTGCAACACAAAATAATGTATAATACTATTTCACAAAGGGATGAAAGGTGCAAACAAAAAGCAGAAAGGAAGCCATTATTGACAAGATGGGAAGGAATAGAAAAGCTTCATGAAGAAGTGGCTGTTCAGTTGGGTTTTAAAGGATGACAGGAGGGCATGGGGAAGAGCACTCCAAGAAAAAGGAACAGAATGTTCAAAGACCCAGAGATAGGAAAGTTTGGGGAGTGGAAGTATATTGGGGAACAATAAGTAGTTCGATGTGATTGGGTCATGGAATATAAGGAGAGTAGGATGAGATAAAGCTAGACAGGTAGGCGTGTATGGTTGCCCAATGTCCCTTTCCACCCCCACTCTCCCCTCAAGGGAAGGGAACTGGGAACAAGCTCAGCTGATAACAGTTCAGATAAGCAGTACTAGATGGGATTTGGTATTATAGTTTGATCACCACTTGTTCCCACACTTAAAAACGCTTTTTCTCCCTAGGCTTCACGAGGCCAACACAAACAATGGAGTTATCCTCCGTGTCCCAAAATTATAACTCGAAGGGACGAGACAAAAGGCTGAGACCTTACAACACTTACCACCTGCTCCCCAGCTTCTCCAGATTTCTCCCCCACCAAGGGAGCATTTTTCTCACTTCTCACACTGTGGTCTTATTTTGGTACTTAACAACATATTCCTTGATTATTCTGCAGTGTTTTAATAGTCTGCTCTGGATGCATGAAGGCTGATTTTATTCATTCTTATTTCATTGTACATAGTCTTCATGCCACTCCTAAATACCCTAATGGCATAGTAATGGCACTGCAATGAACCATCCCCACCCCATCACCATCAACGATGAGGGATATGAATTGAACTCCTCCTACCAGCCCTACAGGATCCTAATCTCTTAACAATCAGTTAGCATATTAAAAAGCCTTAAATAGTAGGCAAAGCTATGGAGAATGAATTTTCCTCACTAGGGAGTAGGGAACCATTAAAAGAAAGCAGTTAGGTGATACAGAGGATAGAATGCTAGGCCTGGAGTCAGGAAGACTCCTCTTCCTGAGTTCAAATCTGGCCTGAGACACTTCCTAGCTGTGTGACCCTGGACAAATCACTTAACTCTGTTTACCTCAGTTTGACCATCTGTAAAATGAACTGTAGGAGGAAATGGTAAACCACTCTAGGATCTTTGATAAGAAAACCCCAAATGGGGACATGAAGTATTGGACATGACTGGAAAACAACTGAACAAAAACAATTAAAAGACTCGAGAAGAGGTGTGGTATAACCCAGTAACGCCCAGGGAATAATAGTCTGGCACTCGTGAATAGTAGACTGGTTGGGAAAGAGAATCTTAGGTTATAAATAAGAATCTGGTGAGATCATCAGAATGCCAACTGGGTAGTATTTTGTATTGATTCTCCCCTCCCAACTCCCTTCCAAAACACTGAATTAGGACTTAAATAAATTCCCAATTCCTGACTTATAGTATATAAGAATAGCACCTCCCCCACCCCATCCCCAACTATACCTCAAAGCTTTCTATCAGTTGTTGCTATGAGGGCACAGAGTCATTAAACTTGGTTTTTAGAGTTCTGTAGGCACTTGAACATTGTTTAGAGAATGTTCAGAATACCTGTTTCCCACTGTTGATGGTACTTGGCAACTCAAGGCAATCAGCCATTGAATAAGACTCTTTTTTTCTTCTGAATAAGACTCTTGAAAGCACTCAGGATCACAGTTTAAGTCTCTGGGTCATGGAGCCCACCCCATGTGTGTAGGAAGGGAGATGTTAGAGAGGAAGAAAAAATCCAGCTAAAGGTAAGATGGAAACTTGTGGGAATGAAGGAATAACTAATCTGTACTGAGAGACTACCACAGGCATAGAGTATATCTTCACAAACCAAATATTATGAGGATGGGAGATGAGAGAAAGAGAGCAAGGAAAGCAGACAAAGATGGCTGAAGGAGCAACCAGAATCTAAGAAATCAGGGGAACCGAGCTAATGAAACCCAAATGTACTAGATCAGTAGGGAGAAATCTATTTCTAGGATGCAAGTCTTGGAAGAGCAGAGGCATAAATGCTTAGTTTCTGAAGTCTGATTAGTGGTGAATAGAGAGAACAGAAGGAATGAGGAATCTTTTTGAAAGCTGTATTTTTACATAAGATCCCCCAAACCCCAGTTAAGTATGACTACTATTTGCATTAGAGTTTGAAGAAAACTGGGATTTGCAGATCAAACACCTGAAGACCTAGCAAGTAGGATCTTTTCTGGGGGATGAGGACAGTAAAGGAGCAGAGGTAGTGACCAGACCTCTGATTTTATTGGTTTAGGGAACTCCCAGTAAGGAAGCTTCTTCTACCAGCGCAGATTTTGGCAAATGTTCTGCTATTTATACTGTCATCTCAGGAAGTTGCCTGGGGGCACTGAGAAGTTAGACACCTCTGCTGGGTCAGTCTACCAGTAACTATCAGAGAATTTTCTATTCACTATTTTCTGAATAGTTATACCAAGAGAAAAAAAATTATGGAACTTCACTGACCATAAAGCCTTTTTCATTACACAGACCAACTCCACCGACTTTGCAAGTAGAGCAAAAAAGCAGTTAGCTAGTAGAGTTGGGAACAAGAACCTGGAACAAAAGACACAGAGAACAGCGTGGAGGCTAAAAAGAATTTTCCATTGACCCATGGAGACTGAGCTATATTT
This sequence comes from Trichosurus vulpecula, assembly GCF_011100635.1. Taxonomy (NCBI): domain Eukaryota; kingdom Metazoa; phylum Chordata; class Mammalia; order Diprotodontia; family Phalangeridae; genus Trichosurus; species Trichosurus vulpecula. The sequence goes on along the minus strand of NC_050577.1, from coordinate 132,964,306 downwards.
GTTTTTCTGCCGGTGCCAGATAGCAGCTACATGTGCAAAAAATGGAAGTTGGTTTTACTACAACAGTCAACGGGGAATGCTTCTCTGGTCTCCACTTTATCAAGAGAATGAAGTGTTCCTGGAAAGAATGGGGGTGGGGGGAGAGGGAAGAGCTTCAAGGAGAAAGCTAAGAGACAAAGAATGGAAGAAGCAATCTCTCCCTGTGTTGCGAATTTAGCAATGCGGTGTAGTGCAAAGAACATTGAATTTGTAGCCAGAGGGCCTAGTTGTAATCCCTGTTCCACCACTTACTGCTTTTGTGACTTTGGGAAAATCATTGAACTGGTCTGGTCCACAGTATCCTTATCTGAAAAAAATGAAAGGTTGGTCTAGATGACTTTCAAGGCCCTTTCCAGATCTAGATCTAGGAACCTATGTTCTAGGACTCTAAGAAGAAATTGAAAAAAGACCCCTGAAACTTTGGAGCCATCAGGTTTTTCTTAGAAGGTAGACCTGAACCTTCTGAGAAAGAAACAGCCTCTTGTTTTATCAAAGTAAATATGACCAGGACCTTCCATTGCCAAGTGACAGGCAGAATTTCAGAGTTGGAAGATGCAGAAGACAACTATTTCTTTTTGAGGGCGGGGTGGTTTGGCAGGGCAATTGTGGTTAAGTGACTTGCCCAAGGTCACACAGCTAGTAAATATGTCAAGAGTCTGACGCTGGATTTGAACTCAGGTCCTCCCGACTCCAGGAGCGGTGCTCTACTCACTGTGCCACCTAGCTGTCCCCAAGACAAGTATTTCAGCTCCTCTCTGCACAAGTATTCCCCATTTCTGGCAAGTGGTCAGCCAACCTCTGACTGAGAAGCTCCCTACTTTCTGAGGCAGCCCATTCCATTTTTGGATTTCTCTAACTTGTTGAAAGAGTTTGCTTATAGTGAAGTGAAACCTGCCACAAGGCTGACTTCTACCCATTGCTTCTTGTCCTGCCTAAGGGGATAACCAGATCGAGAAGGAACACTCTTTCACATGACAGCTCTTCAAAAACTTGAAGCTAGTATCACCTGACATTTAGGTCTTCACTCTAAGCATTCTCAGTTCCTTCAACTTTATATGGGATGTTCTCTAGTCTTCTCACCCCCTTAAACATCTTCTAGATGCAACCATTTTTGTTAATGCCCTCCTAGCTTGGATGGCCCAGTGGATAGAGTGCTAGGCCTGGAGACACAAAGACCTTGATTGGACACATAATAGCTGTGTTCCCTTAGGCAAGTCATGTGACCTCTACTTGCTTTAGTTTTCTTATCTGTAAAATGGAGAAAATAGCACCTATCTTCCAGGGTTGTTGAAAAGATAAAATGCAATATTTGTAAAGCACTTTGGGAACCTGAAAGCACTATATACATGCCAGCCATTAATTTATCCACATATCTTAACCACTAGCACAGTGCCTTGTACTAGTGATACATCACAGGTACTTAATAAATATTACTGGTTGATTGATTAGATGGAAAATAATATGTTGAATAGGGTATAACCAGATAGCATATCAGTGGTATTTTTATCCTGTTCTTACTTTTTCCTGAATACTTCGCCTCCGTCAGCAAAGGTTACTTTAGATTTTTTGGCCAATATCACACAGTTGACATATTAACTGTAATAAAATACTAAGGTCTTATTTGTACAGTTGATTTTTGAACCTAACATTTATTTCTATTACCATTTATCTTATTTAATATGACCCATACATGTAGCTTTTCTACATCTTTTTAGCTCTTCACTTCATCACCAATGTGTACTGGCCAGAGCAAAGAAAAATGAATTATGGTAGATAACAACTTCCTGTTGTGGGGACAGCCAGTGCAAAAGCACAGAGATGGGAACTGGAGTGTGGTCATTTATCTACTTGACATGAGAAACAGCTAAGAATGGTGTCTTCCTGGGATATTCATCTAAGACATGATGAAGAGTCTCCCCAAAACTGTCAGATCTAATGACCATTACCTACTTCTGGTGATTCACATGGGGGATTAATGATACTGCCAGGAGGAATGGAGAAAGCAGAACTTATTAAGTACTGAACAAGAAGTTAAAGACCTTAGTGGCACAACTAATGGGTTTGATTTTTCTTAACACACCTACCAGTTGAGGGTAGAGGGAGCCAAAAAGAAAAATGGATATGAATAGCTTTCTAAATGTGACCAACAAAATGGTGGACTAAGCATTTTTTCTGGTCTGAATGACTACTCCAATCTCTCCTAAACAGAAATTATGCTCCAAAGAGACCCATCATTTGTGTCCATGATATAGGACACACAGAACACAAAAGAAGGTTAAAAAAACAAATTATCAATTGATATCTACTTACTCAATAACCCCTTCCCTACTGTTCATCATAGTACCAGTAGAAAAACTACACAAGGACCCAAACCATGGGCTTGCAAAAAAAAAAATACAACTCCATACTCTGGTCTCTTTACCATCCCTCCTCTTTCTAGTGCCATAGAGATCTGAGAGCTAAGCAGTGGAAGTTTTCTGGAGCTACAACAGTCAGCCAGTGCCATGACAACATTCTGTGTTGCAAAAGATTTAAGTAGAAGAGTGAGGAACAGAGGGAAAGAGGCAGGTCATGTGTCTGGACCTGAAATAGAGCTCAACATCTATACCTTGACCTTTTTCCTCATCCTCCTCCTCTTCCTCCTCCCAGAGCCTTGGAGATCCAACTGACAGAAATTAGCCCCATAGCAACAGTGTGACAACTCTCTGAACTGCCAGTTCTAGTCCAGAGAACAGAGGGAGTGGGACAGGACACTGAGACAGGGGGTACTATGTGACACTCCAATAAGCCTAAGGGAAAGAGCCCAGCATCCAGTTGGAGACAGTTCTATCTCCCCAAAAGTCACTCAGGTTAGCAACTTAGGTGGGTGAACTGTGAATTACCCAGTATGGGAAGAGGCTGAGATGGCTTTGAGATGTAGCCCCCAGGGAAATCTGAAAATCAGAAGGGAAGGGGTAAGAAAATGAGCAATAGGAGAAGATAAGGAAGGTAAGAAATAGTTTGAAATTACCAAAGATCTTGGGAAGAAGAAAACTCAAAGACCTTGAACATAACATAACATAACATAATAATAATAACATAACATAACCTTGAACAAAATGTAAGCACACATAAATCAGAAGAAAGAAATATGGCCTCCAGATGTAGTAAACAAGTTTATATATTTATGAATAAATAGTGCAAAACAAAGAAAAATGAGGAGACAGAGAACACTGTGGAATTTGAGAATATAGAACTACAACATGTGATTATTGCATGGTTTAAAAAAGAAATAAAAGAGGGGCAGAGTCAAGATGGTAGAGTAAAGACAGGGACTTGTTTGAGTTCTCCTCAAAACCCCTCCAAATACCTGTAAAAAATGACTTTAATAGAATTCTAGAGCAGCAGAACCTACCAAAAGACAGAGTGAAACAAATTTCCAGCCCAAGACAACCTGGAAGGTTGAAAGGAAATTTCGTTGCACCTGGCTGGGAAAGGAGAACAGACCAGTACAAGCCACCACAGCCCTGGCCCCTGCAAACCTGGAGCAGGACTTAGGGCATTGAATCACGGTCACCTTTGGTGGCTTCCAGACTTTTCAACTCACAAACACCAAAGACAACTTAGAAGGTCCTTAGGAAAGGTCTGTTGAACCTGGGTGAGAGAGGAACAGTCCAGCCCTGGCCCCAGCACAGTCTTGGGGCGGTGGTGGCAGTGGTGGCAATGGCTGTTTCTGGAGCTCTCGGCCCACAGATGGTAAAGGGATTGAACAACTCACAAGAAGGAGATTACCGGGGTCTCTTTGCTGTCACTGAGGCAGGATTCTGTTGCTTTGCCCATAGCTGGATCTGGGTCACAATCCTAGGAGGCAGTCTTGGGGCAAGGAGGATCACTGCCATAGCAGAGATTGTGGCAGCAATGAAGACGGAACACTCCTCACAGTTCCAGAGCAGAAAAGACTGCTTGTGGTCACTCATAGAGCAGAGTACGGGCCAGGAGAAGAGTAAACACCTCTCCTTAGATCAAACCACCTTGGAAGAACTCCAAACTTATAGGTCCTAGAAGTATCTCTGAAAACAACTGCTCGAAACCCCTGAAGCTTGGGACAATATGCCTTCCACACTGGAAGCAGAGACCTTCCTTAACAATGAGTAAGAAAGTCAAATAATTGGCTGGAAAAATGACCAAACAGCAGAAGAAACCTGGACTATAGAAACTTACTTTAGTAACAAGAAAGATCAAAACAGAAGACAGAAGACAACAAAGTCAAAGCTCCTAGATAGAAAGCCTCCAAGAAAAATATGAATTGGATTCAGGCCATGGAAGAGCTCAAAAAGGATTTTGAAAATCAAATAAAAAAATAGAGGGAAAATTGGGAAGAGAAATTAGAGTAATGCAAGAAAATCATGAAAAACAAGTCAACAACTTGCTAAAAGAGACCCCTAAAAATACTGAAGAAAATAACACCTTAAAAATGGGCTAACCCAAATGGCAAAAGAGTTCCAAAAAGCCAATGAGGAGAAGAAGGCCTTAAAGAGTAGGATTGGCCAAATGGAAAAGGAGGTCCAAAAGCTCACTGAAGAAAATAATTCCTTAAAAATTAGAATACAGCCAATGGAAGCTAATGACTTTATGAGAAATCAAGAAATTATAAAACAAAACCAAAAGAATGAAAAAATAGAAAACAATGTGAAATATCTCATTGGAAAAACAACTGACCTGGAAAATAGATCCAGGAGAGATAATTTAAAAATTACTGGAGTGCCTGAAAGCCATGATAAAAAAAAAAGCCTAGATATCATCTTTCAAGAAATTATCAAGGAAAACTGTTCTGATATTCTAGAATTAGAGGGAAAATAGCAAGTGAAAGAATCCACTGATCACCTCCTGAAAGAGATCCCAAAATGAAAACTGCCAGGAATATTACAGCCAAATTCCAGAGTTTCCAGATCAAGGAGAAAATACCGCAAGCTGCCAGAAAGAAACAATTCACACATTCTGGAGCCACAATCAGGATAACACAAAATTTAGCAGCTTCTACATTCAGGGATTGAAGGGCTTGGAATATGATATTCCAGAAGTCAAAGGAGCTAGGACTAAAACCAAGAATTACCTACCCAGCAAAACTAAGTATAATCTCTCTGGGGGGAAAATGGATATTCAATGAAATAGAGGACATTCCAGCATTCTTGATTAAAATACTAGAGCTGAATTGAAAATTTGACTTTCAAATACAAGACTCAAGAGAAGCATGAAAAGGTAAATAGGAAAGAAATCATAAGGGACTTATTAAAGCTGAACAGTTTACATTCCTATATGGTAGGATGATATTTATAACTCATGAGACCTTTTTCGGTATTAGGGTAGTTGGAGGGAATATACATATGTGTGTGTGTGTGTGTGTGTATAGATATATGTGCACACATATATACACACACATGTATACATATACACATATACATACATACATATATATATATATATATATATATATATATATACAGAGAGGGTGTACAGGGTGAGTTGAATATGAAGGGATGATATCTAAAAAATAAAATTAAAGGGTGAGAGAGGAATGTACTGGGAGAAGGAGAAAGGGAAAGGTAGAATGGGGTAAATTGTCTCACAAATAAGAGGCAAGAAAAAGCTTTTACAATGGAGGGAAAGAGTGAGGAGGTGAGAGGGAATGAGTGAACCTTAATCTCATTGGATTTGACTTAAGGAGGCAATAATATATACTCTCAATTGGGTATGGAAATCTATCTTACCCTACAGGAAAGTAGGGGAGAAGGAGATAAGGAGAGGGGGACAGAAGGGAGGGCAAATTGGGGGGGTGGTAATCAAAAGCGAATACTTTTGAGGAGGGACAGGGTGAAAGGAGAGAATAGAATAAATATGGGTGATGGAGGAAATTTTAGTCTTTCACAACCTGACTATTATGGAGGTGGTTTGCATGACTACACATGTACGGCCTGTATCGAATTGTTTGCCTTCTCAATGAGGGTGGGTGAGGAGGGAGGTAGGGAGAAAATTTGGAACTCAAGGTTTTGAAAATGAATGTTAAAAATTGTTTTTGCATGCAACTGGGAAATAAGATGCATAGAATAGACATCTATCTTACTCTATAGGAAAATAGATGGGGAATGGGACAAGAGAAGGGAGGTGGGGAGATAGAAGGCAGGGCAGATTGGGGGGAAGGGATAATCAGAATGCATGCTGTCTGGGGGTGGGGGGAGTGGAGAGATGGAGAGGAAATTTAGAACTCAAAATCTTGTGGAAGTGAATGTTGAAAACTAAAACTAAAATAATTAATTTAAAAAAAGAAATAAGAATGAAAGCAGAATTTATGGCCTGCACAGGGCTGTCCAACTTTAGGTTATTTTAGGGCTGCATTAAAATAAAATAATTATTCGAGGGCTGTACCCAGAATAAAAAATACAGTACACTAATAGAAAGTGGGGGAACACGCATCATCAATATGACAGGTGAAGGTGCGAAGTGCAAAAGCAAACACAAAAAACAAAGCGACAACACAACAGTATAAAGGTAGGTGCATACTGACTAGTCTGCATCATACAGACAGAACACATCCAACAGATTGATTAAAAATTCCGTGCAATATGTTCCATCCATAATATTGCTTAAAAACACCAAAGAAAATTAATATCAATGAGATTATTTATTAGTGATGGAATTAAAAAATCTAATAAGCATTCCACATAAATTATTATTTTATTTTTTCGCTAGCGAAAATTAAAACCCACAGGCGGGCTGCATAAAATTGCACTGTGGGCCACATGTGGCCCACAGGCCGTATTTTGGACAACCCTGGCCTACACAGCAAAAAAAAAAAGACAGAATAGAAAATTTGAAATCTGATGGGAAGTCTCACCAAAGGAACAAAAGAGAGAATAATAGATTGGGAATACAAATACACAGCAGTGAAGGACAATCTAGAAGAAAAGCAAAAACCAAAAACCAATAAATGCAGAACGTATCTTCATTTATCCAAGCAGAACACACTGATCTTGGAGACAGGACACATAGAAACAACCTAAGTTTCATAGGTCTCCCAGAAGAATATGACAAGACAAAAAAAAAAAAACCTTAACATCATAACACAAGAAATAATACAAGAGAACTACCCAGACCTTCTGAACACAGAAAGCGAAATACCAATTGGACAATTCACAGATTATCTCCAGAAAAAAACACACACACAAAAATCAAGGCTATAAACTCCAAGACTACATAGTGGTTAAATTTAACAATTCAATTTAAATTTTACAATTGATCAGAAGTAAGACCTTCAAATGTAACATAATGGGAAATTTAAATAACACAAGACTATTCTGCACCCACCAGAAAACACAGGAGGAAATGGTATAATCTATTCTGAAAAGCAAGGCAGTTCAGAATGTGAAGCACTCTGCAAATCTGAACTTAACCATAAGTGTAAAAAGATGGATGTTCAATAAACATTAAAAATGTAAAAAAAGATAAATAAGGAAGCTACATTAGGTTGAACCATAGACAACAACTTATATGTTCCAAATGCCTTAGTATTAAAATTCATGAAGATAACTTTAACCGAGCTACAAGAAGACATAGACAGTAACATAATAGTGACAGGAGACTACAAAATCTTTCTCTCAGTTTTAGATTAAGTCTAACAGAAAGATAAGGAAAAGGAAAATACAGAACTGAACAAATTGTTGGGTTATCTAAAATTAAAAGACTTTTGGAATCTTCTAAATGGGACTGAAAAAGAATGTGTGTGTGTGTGTGTGTATGTGTGTGTGTGTGTGTGTGTGTGTATTTCTTACTACTATGTGAAACTGTTATAAAAATAGACCACATATTAAGGCATAGAGATATTACAAACAAATGTAAAAAAGGAAGAAGCAGTAAATATGTGTGTGTGTGCACATACATAAATTTTACATACCATAATCCAATAAAAAGTTATGGTTCAAGGACCACAAATAAAAAACACAGACCCAAGTGGAGACTTACTAATGAAACCCCAAATAATGAGTGAGTTAAAGAACATAGGAACAACAAATAATTATGTAAGAGAAAAATCATAATGATGAACAGCTGATTAAAGAGATTGTATACAATTATGTCATTTGGATTTCTAGATCACAGATTTTCCTTTCTTCTTTCCTCCCTTACTTTAATCAATAATCATTTATTAAGCACCCACTACATACAAATAATGTGGGTACTATGAATGGAGGAAACAAAAACAATACAGTCTCTGCCATCAAGAAGCTTACATTCTTTCAGGGGACATATGTCCATATTTGCAAGCATATGTAAAGTTAATACGAAGTAATTTTGGGGAGAGGCACTAGCAGCAGGGTTATCAGGAAAGTCTGGATTGTAGATGATGGCTGTTAAACTAAATGCTGATGGAAACTAGAGTTCCTAAAAGGCAGAGATAAGGAGGCAGTGCATTTTAGGAATAGGGAACTTCCAAAGGCATGGAGTAGGGAGATAGAGTGTCACTTCTGAGAAACAGCAAGAAAGTCAGTTTGTCTGGACCATAGAGAATGTGAAGGGGAATATTGTGTAATAAGTGTGGAAGAGTGAATTTGAACAAGCTTGCACTTTAAATGCCAAGCAAGGAAGGTTTATATTTGATCACAGAGATTATAGAGACCAAATTAATGGAGCTCCTTGAGCAGGAGAGTGACATGGTTAGATCTGTGCTTTAAGGAGGGTCATGTATGACAAGCTGCATGAGAATGGATAAAAGAGAGAAAAGACTGAAGGCAAGGAGAACTATCAAAAGGCTATTGTAATTATCTGTCTTCAAGGTGACCAGAGCTTGTTAGGGTGGTGTGATATAAATAGAGAAAAAAATATACAAGATATTGGGGAGGTAAAATTGATCAAATTTTAAATTGATTTGGTTATGACTGTATGGTTGGAGCAAAGGTAGGTGAGAAGTCAGGACGACTGTGAACTAGGTTACTGGAAGGATGATGGGAAATTTGGGATGGGGTAGGTTTGAAGGTAAAAAGATAACGCACTCTGTTTTGGACATGTTGTGTTTCACATGTCTGTGTGATATCCAGTTTAAAATATCCAATAGGAATGTGATGAAATGAGACTAGTGTACAAGAGAGATCAAGGCTGGATATATAGATGTGGGTTTCTTCCATTCCTTCCTTCCTTCTTCAAGGTATAACAATGATTTTATTCATTGTTCATCTGTGTGATGAGATGAAATGGGAACTTGAACTGGCTTAAACCAGTTTTCTAAAATTTCTTAAGTACTAATTAGATTCCTGGCTCCATGCATGGGCAATATGCCCAGTGAGGTAGCTACATTGAGAGTTCAAGTTTTGTGTGGTTAGGCATTCTCATTAGAGAAGTCCAATTATTTACAAAATTGGATATTTACTTAGAAATATACAATTTTAAACACAGACAAATCTGTTTTTTTCCTAAACAACTTCTCAGTTGCTTAGAATAAAATCACTAACCATATTAAGTCAGTTTCTTAGATTATAGAATTGAGACTTCCCACTGATGTCTTTGAAAATTTTGCCATGGTGTTTCTGTCCAATTGTCAAATCGCATATCTAGATCACATACATGCAACACGACACAGGTACCTTTTTCTGTGTGCCTTTTTCATCTCCATGGGATTCAGTCATCCTATAGAGCCCTGTTTTGTCTGTGTGTGATGTGTTTGTAGGTCAAAGCTGAAATGTGAAATGTGAAAATACAGTGTGGTACTAACATGTCTGATCACCCCTTCACTTTACTTTTCTCTTTTTCCTCCACTCTATCTCATTCTTTAAACTTGTGATAGTACATTGTCATAAAAAAGTTGACAGCATTGAAATGTACTAAGGCTGAAAGCATTACACATGTTATTCTTTTCCCTGTACATTCTCATAGAAACTCCCACCACCATGCTGCACCCTGTGTGTGAACCACAAAGGCTACCAGCAAAGAGCAACTGACTACTGTGAAAGTCACAATAAAATCCTTAAATTCCCTCCAAAGAGAATTCTTCTAACAAAAAAAGGAAGAAAGAAAGAAAAGAAAAATTCTCCTTTTAGCATTCACAGTGAAATATGCATAATGGCATGGTGAACCACAGAGCAACCACAATGAGGGTCTCACAGGGAAGCTGCCTTTTAAGAAGCTATGCAAATATAAATATCCTAATTTTAGAATGATGAACTATGCATATATTGTAATCTCATTGTCTCAATTTATGGATAACCAGAATTCTTTCTAATTTGGATATGACCAAGCATAGCTATGCTTTAGAATAAATTAACTGAAGATATTTAATACTTAATAAAAATTTCTTGGACTCCTCCTCTCACCCCACTCCCCCTCTGATCCACAAAGAGTGTCTCAATGTCTAATAAAAGCACACTTCCATTTCTCAGCCTCAGCAACCAGTTCCACTCAAAACTGTATTTGGTAAATCTTTCTTGATTTGAATTTTTACTTACTTAGGCTACCATCTAATGGTCTTGCATTATTCGCAAACTATTTGCAAATTACCAATTCAAGAACAGCCAGAAAAATGAAAGCCATATCCATGGTCATGGAATCAACAGACCACAACGAAGTCATTCATTTCAATGGCCTTAAGTGAAGTGGGGAATCCTCATCTATTTGGTTGGGCTGTGGTCATCCGTATCCATAGTGAGGACAGTCAAAATGGATAGATTTACCAAACTGTGGTCTGCTTGTCCTGCTCTCTATTCATGGGAAGAAGTCCATTTGCAGATTCATGTGCCTCACTTCAGATGGCTCTATGTGCCCTGTTTAAGTTGGAAGGGCCATTTGGGGCCATTCAAAACTAAACTTTGGCAAAAACTGGTGTATGGAGAAGATAAGGTTTTTTTGCCTAACTAAAACATGATGCCAAAATTAGGAGGGTTTGTTGTTGACAAATTTGTATGAGTTTAGGCCAGGTGGATGTATCAATCAACAAGAATGTATTAAAATGCCTACTGTATCCCAGGTGCTTTTCTAGGTACTTTGCTATTGTTGTTCAGTCACATCTGACTCTTTGTGACCCTATTTGGGATTTTGTTGGCAAAGACACTGGATTGGTTTGCCATTTTCTTCTCCAGTTCATTTTACAGATGAGGAACTGAGGCAAACAGAGTCAAGCAACTTGCCCAGGGTCACACAGCCAGTTTAGTGTCTGAGGCCAGATTTGAACTCAAGAAAATAGTTTTTCTGACTTTAGGCCCAGCACTCTAGCCACTATGCCACCTTGGCACTAATGATAAAAGTATGAAAGCAAGGTACTTCCTGCCCTCAAGGCTTTTCATTTTATAGGAATTAATTTGTCTCCTTTCCTTCCCTTTTGTTTTAGACCTTAGTCATGCCAAGCCAGATAGGATCTTGGGAATTTATAATCCTAAAGTAGATAGTTTTCAGGGTGAGAGGATTATAATCTCATACCTAGACACTGGGGTTAAAACAAAATACTTAATCTTGTACTCTACCTGGCTTTTGTTTGGTGGGTAGGTTGATTTGCAGGTTCTGGCTATGACTAAAGAGCTACCAGCTTGCCCTTAGCAGAGAAAAAGCTTTCTGGTCTACCAGACTAGACATGAGTTGGCTGACAGGGAGAACTGAAGAGATGAAGCTCAGAAGGCTGTAGGAAAGAAAGAGACAGGGAAGGATAAGAGTGACAGACAGGGAGAGAGAGAAAGAGACAGAGAGATGCACAGCATTCTAGCTCCTGCCTTCCTGCCTTTACCAAGCTGTCTTCATGTTTATGTACTCCCTTCTCACCTCTGCCTCTTACAATGCTTAGCTTCCTCCAAGATTCCTATCAAATGCCAATAATTCTTTCCTCATCTCCCTAGCTGTTAGTGCCTTCCCACTCTTCAGATCATTTTTACTTCTCTTCATATATGTCATTTCCCCCAATTGGAACAGAAGCTCTAAGGGAAGGGGCTATTTTATTTTATTTTGTTTTATTATTGTATGCCTGGCACTGGGCACAATGCCTTATACCTAGCAGGAAGCTAATAAATGCTAATGGAATTGAATGGAATGAAGCCACTGGATGGACTTGTGGGACATACAGGCACTTAGAACACCATTCTCAAAGGAAGAGGATGGCAGTGAGCTAGTTAATACTGAGGCAGGGTTCATTTCATTGTTCAGTCTGAAAATCATGTCTAGATGCAAAAGGCAGGTTTGTGCCTAACAATTTAATGGTATGAGATAATTATTTAATTCTCTATCAAAATGTACCCTAAAAAGATGGAATACTAACAGTACACTAACTTTGAGATGTGTCGTGTTATGATGATTTGGTGGGTTGATATACCATAATTTAATTTTCCGATGTTTTTAATCTTCCTCCCTCCTTCCTTCTTTCCCTTGTCCTAGAAAAATTTGTGTCTAATACATATTTTATTGAGAAATGTTATCAAGCAGCTATTGAGACCACTTCAGTATATCTCATCAACTGAAGGCAATTGTGTTAAACCACTTGCTTTTGAAGTCAAGTGCTTCAAACAAAGACAGCTTTTAGAAAGAGAGATAACATGGAGATGTTTCTTCCCAGGATGGTGGGCATGCTGCACCATGCTGTACAGACAAAAGGTACATACGTTTTTAGAAAAGAAAAAAAACATTCTAGGAAGGAGGATGATATTGTAGGATATGAATCAAAGCACACACATTTGCCCACTCAATAAATGTTGATGTATTCTGCTTATCAGGATGGCAAAAATGTATGGAAGAACAAAAATAGGTCCTGATGATCTAACAAGCAAGAAATGCTGGTGTTGTTAAGTGCTCACCTTTAGTGAGAATTAAAATGATCCCCATATCCTTAATTGAATATTGTTTTACTTTGTGTTTTTTATGTTTTGAATCCATGAGATAACATTGAGTGGTGTGACCTACAAGGGAGAATAACTTTTTTCTGTTATTATAGTGACTTCCTTTGAAGTATCTCATTAATTAGAATAATTTTCCCGCATGTTCAAATCATCAGACCATGCAGAAGTGAAAACATCTATAATGATATGATTTATAGCAGGAGCAATGAATGCTCTGAAAAAGATGGCTAATACCTTTTATCATATTATTTTCCCTGTTTTGTTTTTATGCCCATACTTTCAGGAAAGCAGATGTGAACAATTCACATTTGTGCTCCTAGGCTGAAGAAATGCCAATTACCATTTTAGCTGCTTCTCCTGACAGCCTGGAATAATTTATTCACTTTGTCCTCTAAATGTACAGAATGGGAAGATGAATCCTAGATTATAGTAGGAAAGCTGGGATGTGAATTTAATACCTCTTGCTTTTGTGCCTCCTCATAAATGATGCTGCTTTTGAATTTAATAGAAAAAAAGTGGAATTTGCTTAATACTGAGAGCACAAAACAAGCCCTACTCCCTTTGACAAAATTGCTTTCTTCACTTTTGCAGTGGAAGATTTTTTTTTCTATCTGTAGTGAACAATATTGTCAGGTAGGATGGATCCTGCCAGTCCTTTGGTGTGCTACATTGGCTCAACCAGAAAACAAAAAATGAGGAAATGGTAGCAAAGGAGTTTTTAAAAGTCTTTTTAGAAGATTATTTGATTTTAAAAGAGATAGATGTACACAGATTTTCCAAATTCTATTATATAGAATTTGAGGAGGATAGAAGCTAAGGGTACTAATTGTTCTCTTACTGCTGTGTGAGAGGAATCATACTTGCAAAAGAAAATAATTACTGCCTATATTTAAACAGTTAAAGCAGCTAAATGGCATAGTAGATAGAGCACTAGACCTGGAGTCAGGAAGACCTGAGTTCAAGTCAAGCCTCAGAGACTTACTAGCTATGTGATCCTGGGCAAGTCACTTAACCCTGTTTGCTGCGGTTGCCCTGTCTATAAAATGAGTGGGAGAAGGAAAAGGCAAACCACTATAGTATCTTTGCCAAGAAAACTCCAAGTGGAGTCATGATGGAAATAAAACACAGTTAAACAACACAAGTCCATTTACCATTAGTTATTATTAAAATGAGGAAAAATAAATATTGATTTACAAAAGGATGACATTCTAGAAAAGCTAGAATAATATATGCTCTCCTACCTCTGTGCATTTTCAACAGGCTGGCCATCCTTGGCATATCCACCTTATGCTCATTGGTCTTGCTTCTAATGTTGACTGTCCTCTCTGGTTTCTTCTCTTTCTGCTTCTGTTTTAATTTGCCACTATTGGCCTTTTTCTACCTTATCTTTCTACTACTCATTCTGTTTCAGCCTTGCTACTACAAAGGGAAGCTACCAATTCCTTTTGGTTCCTGAAACTACTCAGAATTATCCCTGAGACAGATCTTTACCTTGGTACTTCTGGCCTTGCTTTATGCAAAGTTCCTGGGTCAGGGGAATTGGTCCCTGAGAAGTTTCCTTGTTCAATGGATTAGAGCCAGGATAACAGTACTCTTGCCCCAAGATGTCAGGTCCTGTGAGTCCTGGGCTCAGTTCTGACTTTCTCAAAGAAAGTACTCTGGATTTGGGAGCTGTTCCTTTAAGTCCTCAGTCTACCTCTTAGCTGGGGTGACTTAGTATAACTTCTTAATAGCCCACTCCTGGGGAGTGGGAGGAAAAGAATAGAAAAGTTGATTATCTGGTTAGTCTTCAGAATCTGCGTGTCTCCCATTTATAATTTTGTTTAAGGTTCAGTAGTTCTGTCATTAAAGAGAATTGTTCATGGATTGACATGATTGAAATGGGTCACTGTCAGTCATGGTATCCTTCTAATAAACTCATGGAAAAGGAGAGAAATATTACAGGACTGGAAAAAGGCAAATGTTATCCCAATTTTCAAATAGGAAGAAGAACAGGACCTTAAAACTCTAAGCCCAGGAGCTTCACTTCAATTCCAGGGAATTTGAGAGATAGCCAGTGAACATTAAGGACACATTATGCCTGACAAGTCTTATATCCTTTTTTGATATATTTACTAAAAGTATAGATCAGAGGAATACTGTAAATTTAGTTTACTGAGATTTTGGCTAAGCATTTGATCAAAAATCTTATACCAGGATTGGGGACCCTGTGGCCTCAAGGCCACATGTAGCCCTTTGACTGAATCCATACTTCACAGAACAAATCCCCTTAATAAAAGGATGTGTTCTGTAAAACTTAGACTCAGTCAAAAGGCTTCACCCAAGGACCTAGAAGGCCACATGTGGCCTCGAAGATGCAGGTTCCCTACCTCTGTCTTATGCCATTCTGTTGGAAAAGATAGTGAGTGTGGACTAGATGATGCTCTAATAGTCATATTACATAAAGTTTGGAGACATGTAGCACTCTGGATGACAGAATATGGGTCGAAAAGATGGTGACAAATTGAAAACTAAAGTAATTAAAACAAATTGCAATGAGTTGGACTAGAAGATCATTGAGGTCTTTTCCAACTCTCCAATTTTGTGATTCATTGACCTTTGACCACATAAAAAGTGATTATATCCCTTCATTTCTTCCTTTTACTGAAAGAAATCCCATCATACAAAGCCCCATCAGCCCAGTAAGTCCAACCCTGATTGCAGATTTCTTATGCCAAAAAAGCCAGTTAGAAGTGACAAATATAGAACTCTTATTTAAAATTATGTTGAGTATCCCCTTTAAAAGAGTGATTTTGCAGAATTAAACTCTTTAAAAAAATTGAATTCTCCCTACTCACTTTAGCATTTCAGTGATCTACAAATCACTTATGCTGATATCTTCTCCACTAGTGCCAATTACAAACCCTTCATGATCTATCCTGCCCCTAGGGTGATGGTTCAGCCCTTCTGCCAGCACAGAAGCCTCCCAGATGGATCACATGTGACAGCATATGTAATCAACTGAAGCTTAAAGAACAAGATACAGTCAGGAGAGACATTTGTTTGAGGCTGCATAGCTGCTCTTGATATTGCTTTTTAATGTATTGGGAGACAGAAGGCACTCAAAAAAATAGACTCTGTATTTCATCAAATGCCCATTAAAGTATCTTCTACCATTTCAGTATTTGTAAGATCCTAGAGGATTTTTTTGCAAGGAGTCTGATAATAAAAAACGTGTTTCTGTGTAGAAACATTTTCAATCAAATTGGATGTGTGTGTGTGTGTGTGTGTGTGTGTGTGTGTGTGTGCCAGTGTATGCATGTAGACACAGCTAGAAGAGCATATCTAAATTTCCATCTAAGGTGTCTCAAGGTGAAGATAAAAATCCTCACATACAAATGAGCTATGAGCTGATATCTGTGCTCAGAGAGGCCGGCAGGTCTCTGTGCTCAAAAAGAACATGATTTTATTACCTATGAGGAAATAAAGGAAAATGACTCCATCACAGCAATGTGTTTTTCAGCAAGATCTCATTTCCAGTCAAACATAAATATGCTTCCCATAGCTTATAAAATTGGCTGTCATATATGTGTGCACATGCACAGGGATGAATTCACAACCCCTTTTCCTATGTGAGATTAGAAACAAGTCCCTAGCATTATCAGGACATAGACTTGTTCCACAGATTCCATTTTACTCAAAAATAAATAGACAAGCCTTTCAGTTGTGGAACAACTTGGGTTAAAACGTGTCCCGTGTTTCCTTTATTTTCCACCCCCCCTTTAAGGGAAGCAGTCTTGAATTCCAAAATTTGAAGGAGGGAGGGTAAGAAGAGAGAATGGTGCACCAGTTCTTCATACTACTTAGTAATTCTATTTCCAACATTGCTCCACCTGGCCCTTCTTTTTTTCTGCCTTCTTCTTGGCTTCCTTTCTGAAATCTAGTGACAGAAGGGGAGGAGCCAAGATGGAGGAGTTAACGCAGGGACTTACTTGAGCTCTCTGCCAAACCTCTCCAAATACATGTAAAAAATGACTCTAAAGAAATTCTAGAGCTACAGAACCAACAAAATGACAGAGTGAAACAAATGCCCAGCACAAGACCACCTGAAAGGTTGACATGAAAGGTCTATCACACCTAGATGGGAGTGAAGCACAGTCCAGCATGGGCTGTGCCAGCACAGAGAGGGCTGGAGCAGCCCTCAGGGGACTGAATCACTGGCAGAAGTGGCAGTTTCCAGACTTCTCAACCCACAAACGCCAAAGACAATGTAGAAGGTCAGTGGGAAAATTGTTGGACCTCAGTGAGAGAGGAGTGTGGGCCAGACCCAGCCCTTGGATGGCAGAGGTGGCAGCAACGGAGGTGGCAGCAGTGGCAGTGGTGGCGGCAGCAGCAATGGCTGCTTCCAAGGGGATTTCAGGGATCTCTTTGCTGGCACTGAGGCAGGAATCTCTTGCTTTGCCCTGCTTGGATCTGGTCACAGTCCTGGGTGATGGTCCTGGGGTGAGGAGGAGTGTTGGTGTGGCAGACCTTGTGGAGGCTGTGGAGAGGGGGTCCTCCTCACAGTTCCAAGGCAGAAAGGAGTGCTTGAGGTCACCCACAAACAACAGCACAGTCCAGGAAAGGAGTAAACACCTCTCCTTAGATCATACCACCTTAGAAGAACTGAAAATTTATAGGTGCCTAGAAGTATCTCTGAAAACAGATGCACAAAACCCCTGAAGCTTGGGACCAAGCACTCTCCACTCTGGAAGCAGAGTTCTACTTTGACAAAGAGCTCAAAAGTCAAGTAATTTGCTGGGAAAATGAGCAAACAGTATAAAAAATCTGAGACTATAGAATCTTACTTTGGTGACAAAGAAGATCAAAACATACAGCCAGAAGAAGACAACAAAGTCAAAGTGCCTGCATCCAAAGCCTCCAAGAAAAATATGAATTGATCTCAGGCCATGAAAGAGTTCAAAAAAGATTTTGAAAATAAAATAAAAGAAGTAGAGGAAAAATTGGAAAGAGAAATGAGAGTGATGCAAGAAAATCATGAAAAACAAGTCAACAGCTTGCTAAAGGAGACCCAAAAAATACTGAAGAAAATAGCACCTTAAATATAGACTAACCTAAATGGCAAAAGAGGTCCTGAAGCCAATGAGGAGATGAATACCTTAAAAAGCAGAATTGGCCAAATGGAAAAGGAGGTCCAAAAGCTCACTGAAGAAAATAATTTCTTAAAAATTAGAATGGAACAAATGGAAGCTAATGACTTTATGAGAAATCAAGAAATTATAAAACAAAACCAAAAGAATGAAAAAAAAATAGAAGACAATCTGAAGTCTAGTGACAGGTATAGAAGTGGGGAAGAGGAATGGCCAGGGCATAATAACAATATGTCAAAATGCCAAGGATCTGTGATTTTGTGAGTGTGTAAAATGCACTTTATAAGGAAAAAACCAGGTTAATGATAGCTGGCATTTTATATGGGGCTTAAAGGTTTGCTATTTGTTAAAGGTTTATATACCTTATCTCATTTGATCTTTACAATAGCTCTGTAAAAATATATTATTATTATCCCCATTTCACAAATGAGGAAACTGAGGTTGAGAGAAGTTAAGTAACTCATCTAGGGTCATACAGCTAAGCAAGTGTCTGAGGCAAGATTCAAACCCAGTTCTTCCTGACTCTAAGGCCAGCACTTTATCTACTAATAGTGTTAACTAGCATTCTCATAGCACTTTAAGATTAACAAAGCCCTTTACATATATTATTTCATTTGATCCTCACCACAAACTTCTGAGGTAGATGCTATAGTTATCCTTAAAATATACATGAAGGGATACCAGCATCAATGAATCGGTGATTATTGAAATACTGGTGAGTAGGTAGAATTTTATTTTTAAAAAGGATTTTAATTCTGTAAAGTCAGACTACTCAGAAATTCCATGCATATGTATTATGAACACTTTTTTTTTCAAGAAGAGAATTACGCACCAGGAAGAGCTAGAAAGAGAAATTTATGTACATTCAAAATAACTATACATGGGAGTGAATATACCAAGACTAATCTCAAAACTGTATGAATCCAACTATTTATAACTATAAAATAAGCTTTTTTTAAAAAAAATGATTCTAAATAACAAGACTCAGACTGAGACTGGTTAAATATCTTGCCCCGTGTCACATAGTAAGGGTCTTAGACAGGATTCAAATACAGATCTTTACAGGTCCAAGTCCAGTGATTTATACACCTGGCCAATTAACTGCCTCTCTATAACTATGAGAACAACATTGTTCATATTCTTTATTATGACTTGTATTAAGTCTACTGTTCAATATATTTAGAGTATTCTTATTCTGTCATTAGCCTATGTCCTGTGGCACATGGCTACATGGTTCCATTTATGTCCAAATTCCCTAGAGCCCACTATACACAACCTTGCTCTTTAAAATGGTTATGTAAAGATTAACAAGAGCTAAACTTATGTAGCATTTAAAACGTGGGCTCTCTAGAAACTTGAGGCAACTAGGTAGTGTAGTGGATAAAGTGCTGGGCCTGGAATTAGGAAGATCTGAGTTCAAACCTGACATTGGACATTCGCTAACCATGTGACCCTTGACAAGTCACTTAACATCCACTTGCCTCAGTTTCCTCAATTATAAAATGGTGATAATAATAGTACCTACCTCTCGGGGTTCTTATGAGAAACAAATGAGATATTTGTAAAGCACCCAGTACAGTGCCTAGCACACAGTAGGCACTATATAAATGCTTATTCCCTTCCCCCTCAAATGAAGACCTCATACAAAACTCTAAATAATAACTTATTATCTTCAGAACATTTTAAAATGAATTCTTTAAGGTGGTTTCAAGCTTTTTGTTCAAGTGCTGATAATCTAAATGATGCTAATATATACTATTGTAGCAATTAGTAAAATTGCACATGGTGGATCATTGCCCAAGTTTAAAAAACTCTCCCTCTCAAAAAGACACATCAAGTGGCTCAAATAAGGATTTTAAGTCAACCTTAAGGATTCGTTTTTACGGTGAATAGTAGTGAGATTTTCCAGGTATGTTTGTCATGCATGTTCTCTTTCCTCTTGTTCTTCTGTGGCTTAATTATAATGTAAGCTTTGAAAATTATGGGGGGAGAAGGTGGAAGTAACAAGGTTGGAAGAAATAGTTTGCACACTGACAATAATATTGAGACATCTTTGAGCACTTCTAAATGTATGATGCATAAATGACTACCTGAAATGTCCAATCATCCATTACCAGAACTCTATACGAAGTATTTCAGTGGGAAAGAAAATGAAGTTGCCCTCCTTAGGGCCTTCTGGTAACACTATTTAATCATTGTTAGCTAACCAAAATTAAATAAATTTGTTGTACATTTTGGCTAAATTTGTTGGAGGGAAAATATTGTACTCTTGCAAGAGGGTATGTTTAACTAACAACAACAACAATAAAAATATCTGATCTCAATGTAAAGAGACAATACAGAAGTAGGTGAGGGAAAATGAGAGAGAGAGAGAGAGAGAGAGAGAGAGAGAGAGAGAGAGACAGAGAGAGAGAGAGAGAGAGAGAGAAAGAGAGAGAGAGAGAGAGAGACAGAGAGGGAGAGAGAGAGAGAAAGAGAGAGAGAGAGAGAGAGAGAGAGAGAGAGAGAGAGAGAGAGAGAGAGAGAGAGAATATGAATTCCCTAAATGCAAAAAAAAGAACAATTGGCTTGTTCTTTGTTCTTTGCCTACTTCAGTAGGCAACAGTATGTTCTTAGGAGACAATGGCAATGAACCATTCACCTGCATGTTCTAAACATATCATTCAATTTTTTTTCCTTAGGGTTTTTTCCCTTTAGAGCAAAGTTAGGCTTAAGGCTTGTTTCATTATTTAGATTCCATGTTTAATATTTTGTGATTCATGAATACCCTGGTACAAGTCCTCATCACTTCATGTTATTACTCTTGAAATAGCCTGCTGGTTGGTCTCCCTGCCTCATCTCTCCCTACTACAATACTGCTTCCACTTGACTATTAAACTGATGTTCCTAAAATACAGATCTGAGCATGTGAACTCCTGTTCAATAACTTCCAGTAGCTCCCTATTAGCTTTAAGATCAAATACAAGATTCTGTATTTGGCTTTATAAACCTGGCCTCATCTTGCCAGTCATCTTACATCTTACTCTCCCCCATATACTTTGGGATTCCAGTAGCACTGGCTCCCTTACTGTTCCTTGAACTCTATCTCCTGCCTGGGCATTTTCACTAGCTATTGCTGATGTCTAGAATTTTCTCCCTCCTCATTTCTTCTCTGACTTCCTGCAGGTCTTAGCTAAAGTCCAAATTCCTGCAAAAAGCACTTTCTAGTGTTTCTTAATCTTAGCATCTTCCCTCTAGGACTACATCTAATTTATCCTGACCATCTTGTTTGTACATAGTTGTTTGCATGTTGTATCTCTCATTACACTCTGAGTTGGTAGTGTCTGTTTTTTAGTTTTTCTTTGTAGCCCAGCACAGAGCAGATACCTAATAGATGCTTACTGGCTGACTAAAAAAACCAAGGGCATGTAGACTACTCAGAAGTTCCATGTGTACATATCATGAACACTTGCTTCAAGAAGAGAATCACCAGGCAGGAAGGCCTAGAAAGAGAAATTATGTACATCCAAAATAATTAGAGAAGCTATAAAACATTTGGGAGTGTATCTGCCTAGATTAACCTAGGAACTATGTGAATCCAACTATTAACCATGCTTTGCAGAAATAAAGCCATATCTAAATAATTAGAGAAACATTAATTGTCCATGGATAGGTTGAGCCAATCCTATACAATACAATACTATCTAAATTAATTTATTCAGTGCTGTACCAATGAAACTGTCAAATGAATATTTTATAGAACTAGAAAAGTAATCTCAAAAGTAATAATGAAAAATGAAGTGAGGAAAGGGAATCTATCAAAATCAGATTCCAAACAGTACTACAAAGTAGTAATCATTAAAGTGATTTGGTACTGGTTTAAAAAAAAAGAGAGAGGTAGATCAGTAGAGGTAGATCAGTTTCCATATACATGATATATGGAAACAAACACAGTAGCACAATGTTTTTTTTTAAAAAAAACAACCCAGTCTTGGGGAAAGATTCACTTTTTGACCAAAAAAACTGCTCTGCTAGGAAAACTAGATAGCAATGGGGCAAAAATTAGATTTAGACGAACACTTCATGCCACACACCAAGTTGAGTTTCAAATGGATTCATGAACTAGATATTAAAGGTCACATTATGAACAAATAAGAGGAATGATGAAGGAATTACTTTTCAGGTTTATGTATAAAGAAAGATTTAAAGATTGAATAAGTAATAAAGAAATGCAAAAATATGGACAATTTTCATTAAAAAGATTTCGCACAAAAAATCTAACAACTAAAATCAGAATGGAAACTTATCATTGGAAAAAAGTCTTTGAAACAAACTTTTCTGATATAGATCTTATATCTAAGATATATAAGGAAATGATTAAAATTGATAAGACCAAATACCATTCCACAATTGATATGAACATGTAGTTTTCAATTAAAAATATCCAAATTATCAACAACCATATTTTAAAAAATATTCTAAATCACTGATAGTTAGGGGAATGCAAATTAAAGCAACTTTGAGGGTATTCCTTACACCTATCAAACTATCAAAGATAACAAAAGATGGAAAAGGCAAATGTTGGAAAAGAGGTACACTAATGTACTCTTGGTAGAGCTATGAATTGGTTTAGTCATTCTGAAAAGCAATTTGGAACTATACTGAGAAAGTTACCAAGCTGTCCATATTTTCTGACCCAGTTATACCACTACTAGACTTATTCCAAAAATAAATCAAAAAAGAGAAAAAGGACCTATATACACAAAAATATTTATAGCACCTCCTTTTGTCATAGTCCAAAATTTGAAACCAAGGGATTCAAATTTTGGACTATGACAAAAATTGTGGTATGAGAATATAATGGAAGATTATTGTGTCATAAGAAATTATAAAATGGAAAAGAAAACTAAGAAGATGTCTTTGAACTAATACAGAGATAATATTATAGAGAAAAACAACTATGGAAGACTATAGAACTTTAATCAATACAGTTTTAAATCACATGCCCAAAAGAATGAGGATTGTAACATACCATTTGACTTCTGTCAGATACAATATGTATTAAAAATTCAGTAAGAGACAACCTTAGAGATATGGATGAATATCTACAAAAACATAAACTGCCCAGGTTAACAGAAAAGGAAGTAAAATTTCTTAATAACCCCATCTCAGAAAAAGAAATTGAGCATGCTATCAATGAACTCCCTAGGAAAAAATCTCCAGGGCCAGATGGTTTTACAGGTGAATTCTATCAAACATTTAAAGAGCAACTAATTCCTATACTTTGTAGACTATTTGGGAAAATAGGTGAAGAAGGAGTCCTACCAAATTCTTTTTATGACACAAATATGGTACTAATACCCAAACCAGGTAGAGTCAAAACAGAGAAAGAAAATTATAGACCAATTTCTCTAATGAATATTGATGCAAAAATTTTAAATAAAATATTAGCAAAAAGATTGCAGCAAATCATCACGAGAATAATACACTATGACCAGGTAGGATTTATTCCAGGAATGCAAGGCTGGTTCAATATTAGGAAAACTATTAGCATAATTGACCATATCAACAACAAGACTAGCAGAAACCATATGATCATCTCAATAGATGCAGAAAAAGCCTTTGACAAAGTACAACACCCATTCCTATTAAAAACACTAGAAAGCATAGGAATAAGTGGAACCTTTCTTAAAATTATAAATAGTATCTACCTAAAACCATCGACAAGCATTATCTGTAACAGGGATAAGCTAGATGCATTCCCAATAAGATCAGGAGTGAAACAAGGATGTCCATTATCACCCCTATTATTCAATTTGGTACTAGAAACTTTAGCTGTAGCAATAAGAGGAGAAAAAGAAATTGAAGGAATTAGAATAGGAAAAGAAGAAACTAAATTATCACTTTTTGCAGATGATATGATGATTTATCTAGAGAATCCTAGAGAATCAAGTAAAAAACTACTTGAAATAATAAACAACTTTAGCAAAGTTGCAGGATATAAAATAAACCCACATAAATCCTCAGCATTCCTATACATTACTGACAAATCCCAACAGCAAGAGATAGAGAAATTCCATTCAATGTTACTATAGACACTATAAAATATTTGGGAGTCTATTTGCCAAGACAAACCCAGGGTCTATATGAGCATAACTATGACACACTTTTCACGCGAGTAAAATCAGATCTAAATAAATGGAAAAATATCAGTTGCTCATGGTTAGGCCGAGCTAATATAATAAAAATGACAATTTTACCTAAATTAATCTATCTATTCAGTGCCATACCAATCGAACTACCAAAAAATTATTTTACTGAGCTGGACAAAATAATAACAAAATTCATCTGGAAAAACAAGAGGTCTAGAGTATCTAGGATATTAATGAAAAGACATGCTAGAGATGGTGGCTTAGCCACACCAGATATTAAACTGTACTACAGAGCAGCAGTCATCAAAACTGCCTGGTACTGGTTAAGAAATAGGGGTGTGGATCAGTGGAATAGGATAGGCACACAAGTAGGAGAAATCAACAAGTTTAGCAATCTACTCTTTGATAAACCTAAGGAGGCCAGCTTCTGGGCTAATAATTCACTATTTCACAAAAACTTTTGGGAAAATTGGAAAATGGTAGGGCAGAAACTAGGCACAGACCAATATCTCACACCATACACCAAAATAAAGTCAAAATGGGTTCATGATCTAGGAGTAAAATCTGATACTATAAGTAATTCCGGAAAGCAAGGAATAGTTTACTTATCAAATTGATGGAAAAGTAAAAGAATTCATGACCCAACAAGAGATAGAGAGCATTACAAAATGCAAAATAGATAATTTTGATTATGTTAAATTGAAAGGTTTTTGTACAAAAAAAGCCAATGCAACAAGAATTAGGAGGGAAGCAGAAAATTGGGAGAAAATATTTGCAACTAGTTTCTCTGATAAAGGCCTCATTTCTAAAATATACAGGGAACTAGGCCAAATATATAGGAATACAAGCCATTCCCCAATTGAGAAATGGTCAAAGGATATGAACAGGCAGTTTTCAGAGGAAGAAATTAAAGCTATCTATAGGCATATGAAAAAATGCTCTGGATCACTACTGATTAGAGAAATGCAAATCAAAACAACTCTTAGATACCACATCTCTCCTGTCAGATTGGCTAAAATAACAAAACAAGAGGATGACAAATGCTGGAGAGGATGTGGGAAAATTGGAACATTGCTACATTGCTGGTGGAGTTGTGAGCTGATCCAGCCATTTTGGAGAGCAATTTGGAACTATGCCCAAAGGGCTATAAAAATGTTCATACCCTTTGACCCAGCAATACCACTTCTAGGGTTGTATCATCAAAGAAATCACACAAGCGGGAAAAGGACCCATATGTACAAGGATATTTATAGTGGCTCTTTTTGTGGTAGCCAAGAAATGGAAATCAAAGGGATGCCCATCAATTGGGGAATGGCTGAACAAGCTGTGGTATATGAAGGTGATGGAATACTATTGTGCCATAAGAAATGGGGATGATACGGACTTCGTAACAATCTGGAAAAACCTACACGATATAATGCTGAGTGAGCAGAGCAGAGCCAGGAGAACATTGTACACAACCACAGATATATGGATTCTGTGAGGACCAACCCTGACATACTTCGCTCTTCTCAGCAACGTAAGGTGCAAGGACAACTCCAGGGGACTCACGATGGAGAATGCTATCTTCATCCAGAGAAAGAACTGTGAAGTTTGAATGCAGATTGAGGCACACTTCACGCTCGCCTTTTTTCTTCTCTTTTGTTTTTGTTTTTGGGTTTTTTTTTTGGTTCTGTCTCTTCTTTCTCATGATTCACCCCATTGGTCATAATTCTTTTCCACAACTTGACTAGTGTATAAATTAATTCAATGCGAAATTATACATGGTAGTTATATGAGATTCCATGCCATCTTGGGGAGGGAGGGGGGAGGGAGGGGAGAAAATCTGGATCTCACAATTATGTAGAACCATGTGTTGTAAACTAAAAATAAAAAAAATTAATATAAAAAAAAATTCAGTAAGAGACACAGTTTTTTTCAAACTATGCTTCTATGTTTTATGATCTTTATTTTTAAAAATTTGTTTAATGGGGAAGGGTAGTAGGGGAGACAGATTAATAAAAGAAGCCATTCTGTGTGAGTGTATGTGTGTAAATAATATATATGTATATATATATACATACATACACATATATGTGTATGTGTGGGTACATATGTGTGTAATGATTCTTTTAAAAGAGTCAGAAGATGATGGACATAGTAAATAAGCTCCAGAAAACATCATACCTATGTGGGAGTCATTTTAGAATCAGTTGTGTGTATTTAATCAAACCAATGACTTACGAGTCAACAACGTTTACAACAAACGTCAAAATTGATAATAAATTATAAGAAAGGATAATGACAAAAAGATATAGTATGCATTTACAACAGCTCTAAGCTGACCTATTCAAGCAAATAGTTGACTGATAGGAAATGGATAAAGGAAAAGACATTGTCACAGGCTGTAAGAACTTTAATTGATATAAAGTGATTACCACAATGAAAAGTCCAAAAGAGCACAGAAACCATTTTAGCCATCAAACACTCAAACTCCTTTCCTTGCAGCAAGACACATGCATCCAAAGCAACACCAGTTTAGAATATAAACACATGTGTAAAACATTATACAGGAAAAGCTGTAAACAAATTATGCACTTGGCTGTTGGGGAAATGGCTGAAAAATTGTGGTATAGGACAATAATGGAATAGTACTGAGCTATGAAGAACAATATAAAGACCAAACATGAAGACTTGTGTTAACTGATACCAATTGGAGAAAGCAGAACCCAAAGAATCCATACAGAGCAATTCCAATGATATAATTAAAGATAACAATAAGAAATAACAGAATTCAGCTCAAAGGTAATTGCTAATTTCAGCTTGAGATGACCAATGTTGAAACACACTCTCTTTGGCATGAACAAATTTGACATAACTAGAATAAGAAGAGAAGTAGTCTATCTGAGGTAAGGGGAACATCTTTGCACCAAATGTCTCTGATAAGGGTCTATGTTAGTTGTATTAATATCAGTTTAACAATAAGTTTTTACTAAAGTATAAGTCAAAGATTAAAAAGAAATATTGCATTATCTTAACATATGTACAGAAGATACCTTGTTGGAGGAGAGCTTTTATAGCTAAAGTAAAACCCTTGTTCAACTAAGCCAAGAGCCTTCAAAAAAATCATCAATATCCTCCCAGTGATGTTATACAACTTCAAATCAAAATCATCACAATCTCTGAAGAATCAAAATTGAACATGAACCAAAAGGTGATAGGAGACCTATGGTGAGGATGAGTAGGCTGCATCATATATCAATGATGACTTGAGAACAAAAAGTGATATAAAAGCTGTCCTCAAGTAAATTTATAACAGAAAAGGTGAGCCAGTCATGGTATAAGAGTGGGTGAAAAAAATGCTTCAAATCACTAATGATTAAAGAAATACGGTTCTCCCTCATAGACCATCTAAATACAAAGAGAAAAGAGTTTCTTAAATCTTCTCTCTTTACCCAGTCAGAGTGGATCAATTAATCAAAAAGTATTTAGTAAGCACTTACTGTGTGTCAGTTACTGTGCCATTCTAAGGGAGATTCTAGCTATCTATACTGCTCTTTAGAGGCACTTTTAACATAGTGACTAAATGTCTTCTCTTAGCTAGTTTACAGTGAATCTGTGTGAACATAAGACCAAGCATTTACAGAAGTTATTTTGAGTAACTTTATTGAACTAACCAATTGAAAAATTATGCTAATCCATAAAAAGCCAAATGAACTCAAACTCAATGTGTCCTGGACCAGGAGACAACATGTGCATTTAAACATTGTGGGCTACATAGGCCCATCCTAACCTGAACTAAACAATTCCTACTTTACCCATGTTCAACCATCCAAGTCACTGAAAAGTATTGCATTTATCTTTTTTCCAGATAGACATATCTTTGGTCTGTGGAGTTCTCTGCCTTAATTCTAAATGGGACATCTGGTGATTTTTTTAGGATCTCTACTGCACAATGTAGCACTAAAGACATGCTTCAAAGAGCAATTTTTCAGCCTGGCCCCGAGACCCAATATACCTCAATGGGTATATTTGAAGGGTTTTTTGCTTCTTTACTATTTTCATAGTTTTCAGTCTAATGCCCTAAAGGTAGGATAAGGGTACATATGTCAATGTGTATAAACCACAGGATCATAAATTTAGAGATGAAAAGCCCATTAGAACTCAGGACAGGAGGATAGGAACTGTCTTTTGCCTCTTTTTGAGTGCTTAGCACTCAGCATGGTACCTGGCACATAGTGGACACTTAATAAATGTTTACTGATTGGTTGTTTGAATTCAACCTATTCATTTTTAAGATGAGGAATATGAGGCCTACCCAACTTCAGCCAGCTAGTTAAGTAGCTGGTAGAGGATTTGAACCTAGGTCTTCTATTTTCCAGAGTTGGCACTCTTTACATCATATTAACGTGATGGGAAGTTTAAAAATTTCTTTTCATTCAGTTTTATTATCATTTCTCTTGGAGCATTATGACTAACCAAAGCCTGTTTTCTGTTAATATTAACCTCACCCAGCTAAATCTGACTCTTGGAATGATAGTTTTAAAGGGAAGACTTTTGTCATTTCTCAGATAAGAACCCAAAGGGGAGTTTGAGCTTCCCAAAATGATTTAGCTGTTTATGGAAGGATTCTCTTGGCTCTGAGATTTTGGTTATCTTTATCACATGTAAATCTCTCAATCAGCCCATTGTGAACCCTCTACATGTAGTTTAACCTATAAACTGACTTAACTTACCTAGAGAGTCTATTTAACTAGGTCTGTTTCCTTAGCGGATTATAATTCTTTTAAACTAAATTTGATCCACTTTTTTGTTCTAAGAGGATGTGCTAGATAACTGTATGTCAAAAATTACTTCTCTGTCTCTCTGCTGTAATTTTCCCTATAAAAAGCCTCTTTAGAATCCCAATTTTTGTTCATACTTATTCTTCTACCTCCTGAACCTGTGCTTAAGCATAATAAAACCTAGGTTTTTACCTCTTTAATTTCTATGTTGTGGTAGATTTATTTGGCAGCAGTAACCTACTTCACCAACTCAAAGAGGAGATATTTTTCCTATAACACCAAGCTGCTTCTTCCAGTTGTAGACTGTTTTTATTCTAAGCCTAAGCAACTGCCAAATACAAATTGTGATGCCAGTATGCAAAATGTAAAGTATGAAAATAGGTTCATGGTATAAAATTAGGACTTTTCAAACACAGGCATACTCAGGAAATAATCCTCATCAAAGAAGAAACCATGGAAAGGTCTATTAGTCAACACTGTTCATAAATGGAAGCTGTTTTTAAGACTTAGATCTTGAGAAAAAAGCTTTCCCCAAATGCCATTTATGGGGGGGGGGGGAAGAAGGCAGCCATCTGTCCCTCTTAGGCACATTTGCTATTAGGTGCCAGATGGAAAACAGACCATAGTTGACAGAAATGCAATCCAACACAAATCAGTGCTTCCAATGTGACTCCCATGCCCTGATAGCTATAAAACACAAGTAGCAGGTTATGGAGAAGGCAGAGCAATAAAAGGGCTTTGCACAGAAGAATGATTCAAATAAGGGATTTTAGCAGCTGGAAGAGGAAGCATTCACTGAAACTAAAAGTGGCCAATAGAGGAGCAATAAGAAAGACAGTGAAAGCCAAGCCCCAGCAACTTATAGAAAGAGGACAAATCACTGAACCTGTGCTTTCCCAGTAAAATCCACAGAAATTCAAGAGACAGAGAGCAGAAGTCTTGAACAATACTGAGAACCACAACCTGAATTTCTGCTTAAATAGAGAGGCTATATTTGATGTATGCAAAATAACAAAACAAAACCCCAAAAAACAAAACCCCAAACAATAACTAACCAGGGCTACTGAAACACTTACTTGGGCAATTCAGCCCCTAAATGCTTTTGTCTGACATATCCATATAATTAAATTTGTTTTGACTGAGGTTTGAATTACCCAAATATTTGTCCACTTTTCCCCACTTTATTTTGAATGCATAACCTCTGTATGGCTGTAAAGGCAAGCAAAGTGGGACTTTTTTACTGTTATTTTCTTTTGGAGTGCTTCTCAGCACTAAGGCAATCAAGACTCTGATTGAGTCTTGCCTTTGTTTGTGGGAATGCCCACACCCTTTTGCTAATTAGGTCACAAGAGGTGTGAAGCCCTCCAGAGGTCTGAAGCACTCTGACCCTGAAGAAGTGTATATATACTCTGAGGTTAGCATTTTGTTTGGGGCTCACTCATTGGAAGAATGTTGGTGTGGAGACTCTGGGTAGTCATTAAGGAAGCCCCTGGCTTTGAAAACCCAGATGTTGGTGCTTCTCTCTCTGGTAACTATGTATGTATAGTTTTGGTCAGACAGCTAAAAGCCTGTCTGTTGATTTGTGTGATTTTCTCTGTTTATATTTTCTCTGTTTTTTTTTAAAATTTTATCATTTTTATTTAATATTTTAGTTTTCAACACTGATTTCCACAAGATTTTGGCTTAGAAATTTTCTCCCGGTTTCTACCCTCCCCCCATTCCAAGATGTCATCTATTCTGATTGCTTCATTCCCCACTCAGCCCTCCCCTCTGTCACCCCACCCCCCATCCCCTTTCCCCTTACTTTCTTGTAGGGCAGGATAGATTTCTATGCCCCATTCCCTATATATCTTGTTTCCCAGCTGCATGCAAAAACAACTTTTTTTTGAGCATTTGCTTTTAAAACTTTGAGTTCAAAATTCTCTCCCCTCTTCCCTCCCCACCCACCCTCCATAGGAAGGCAGACAATTCAACATAGGTCACACATGTATCATTATGTAAAACACTTCCACAATATTCATGTTGTGAAAGGCTAACTATATTTCCTTCTATCCTATCCTGTCTCCATTTATTCAATATTCTCCCTTGACCCTGTCCCTTTTCAAAAGTGTTTGCTTACTTGTTTGATTACTCCCTCCCCCTATCTGTCCTCCCTTTTATCATACCCCCCCTTTTATGTCCTTCCCTTTACTTTCCTATGGAGTAAGATACCCAATTGAGTGTGTATGTTATTCCCTCCTCAAGTCAAATCCAATGAGAACAAGATTCACTCATTTCCCCTCACCTGCTCCCTCTTCCCTTCCAACAGAACTGCATTTTCTTGCCACTTTTATGTGAGATAGTTTACCCCATTCTATCTCTCCCTTTCTCCCTCTCTCATCCCTTAATTTGATTTTATTTTTTTAGATATCATCCCTTCATATTCAACTCACCCTGTGCCCTCTGTCTATATATATATATATATATATATATATATATATATATATATATATATATATATATATATTCCTTTCGACTACCCTAATACTGAGAAAGGTCTCATGAATTACACACATCATCTTTCCATGTAGGAATGTAAACAAAACAGTTCAACTTTGGTAAGTCCTTTATGATTTCTCTTTCTTGTTTACCTTTTCATGCTGCTCTTGATTCTTGTGTTTGAAAGTCAAATTTTATATTCAGCTCTGGCCTTTTCACTGAGAAACCTTGGAAGCCGTCTATTTTATTGAAAATCCATATTTTGCCTGGGAGCATGATACTCAGTTTTGCTGGGTAGATGATTCTTGGTTTTAATCCTAGCTCCATTGATCTGCGGAATATCATATTCCAAGCCCTTCAATCCCTTAATGTAGAAGCTGCTAGATCTTGTGTTATCCTAATTGTGTTTCCACAATATTCAAATTGCTTCTTTCTGGCTGCTTGCAGTATTTTCTCCTTGACCTGGAAACTCTGGAATTTGGTGACAATATTCCCAGGAGTTTTGTTTTTGGGATCTTTTTCAAGAGGCGATCAGTGGATTCCTTCAATTTCTATTTTACCCTCTGGCTCTAGAATATCAGGGCAGTTTTCCTTCACATTTCTTGAAAGATGATATCTAGGCTCTTTTTTGATTATGGCTTTCAGGTAGTCCAATAATTTTTAAATTATCTCTCCTAGATCTATTTTCCAGGTCAGTGGTTTTTCCAATGAGATAGTTCCCATTGTCTTCCATTTTTTCATTCCTTTGGTTCTGTTTTATAATACCTTGATTTCTCCTAAAGTCACTAGCTTCCCCTTGCTCCAATCTAATTTTTAAGGTAGTATTTTCTTCAAGTGGTCTTTTGGACCTCCTTTTCCATTTGGCTAATTCTGCCTTTCAAGGCATTCTTCTCCTCATTGGCTTTTTGGAGCTCTTTTGACATTTGGGTTAGTCTATTCTTTAAGGTGTTATTTTCTTCAGTATTTTTTGGATCTCCTTTATCAAGTTGTTGAATTGTTTTTCATGGTTTTCTTGCATCACTCATTTTTTGTCCCAATTTTTCCTCTATTTCTGTTACTTGCTTTTCTAAATCCTTTTTGAGCTCTTCCATGGCCTCAGCCCAATTCATATTTTTTTGGAGGCTTTTGATGTGGGCTCTTTAACTTTGTTGACTTCTTCTGGCTGTATGGTTTGATCTTTGTCACCAAAAAAGGAATCTAGAGTTTCTTTCTGAGTCTGAGTTTGAGTCTGAGTTTGTTTTTGCTGCCTGTTCATGTTCCCAGTCAACTACTTGACTTTCAAGCTTTTTGTCAGGGTATGACTGCTTGTAGAGTAGAGAGTACTTTGTCCCAAGAGTAAAAATGTGATCATTTGAATTTAAAATATTGAATTCTATCTAAAAATCCTGAGGAAAAGCTATAGGTTAAATAGTGCTATATCTAATCATTTTGGTTGGGGAGGGGATATCACTTGGGGTTTGGCCCCCGGAGCTAGGGAAGCTAGCTCTAGAATACCAGGAAGTTTCTGCATTTCTGAAAGGGGAGAAAACATACATTTGGACAATAACAATAACAGCAACAAACACTTATTAAGAACTTACTATAGTACTAGGCAAGGACATCTAGGTGGTGAAGGGTATAGAGCACAGAATCTGGAGTCAGGAAGACCTGAGTTCAAATCCAACCTCAGACTCTTAATAGCATAATCCTGGGCAAGTCATTTAACCCCTATTTACCTCAGTTCCTTTTCTGAAATATGGGGACATGCTGGAGAAGGAAATAGCAAACTACTCCAGCAGCTTTACCAAGAAAACTCCATGGACATTAAAAAAATTCTATGGAGTCATGTAGAATCTGGAACTACTGAACAAGTGCAGTAGGCAGCAGCAATATAAATATACTGATGAAACTGTTGCTACTCCCAAAGAACTTGCATTCTATCAGGAGAGATAATGAGCATAAATAGCATAAATATAAAGTTAATAAAAATAGCTAATATTGATATAGCGCTTACTTTATGCCAGTCCCTGCACTAAGTACATTAAGTAGTTATATATAAAGTAGTTGGGGAAGTTGGGCAGTAGCAGTTGGAAAGATGTCATACAAAAGGTGGTGCTTAAGCAGCTTGTTGACAGAAGACAGGGACTCTGTTAAGGAAAAGCTCAGGAGGGAGTATGTTCTTGGCATAGGGAATGGCCGAAGCAGAGGCATGAAGAAAGGGCAGTGAGTGGCATGTTTGCAGAATAAAGAGAAGTCCAGTTTGGCTGGATCACAGAGTGTGTGAAGGGTAAGCAAGGCTGAAAAGACAGGTTGAGGTAAGTTTATAAACGGCTTCAAAAGCTATTTTATCCTGCAGGGCAACAAGAAGCCAGTGGAGCTCACTGAATAGAGAAGTTGCATGGTCAGATCTGTGCTTAAGGAAAATTACTCTGATTACACCGTGTAGGATGAACTGAACTGGTGAGAAACTTGAAGCAGAGAGAATATTTAGAAGACTCTTGGAATAAAGTAGGCTGGATACCTAGTCTGAGAGTCATTTGCATAGAAATAATAGTTAAACCCACAGGTGCTGATAGAGAAGGAAGAGGGCTGAAGGCAGAACCCTGAGTCTGAATGACACAATTAGGGGGCATTATAGAGACAGCAAGCCAGCAAAGAAGGTGGAGAAGTAGCTGTCAGATAGGCAGGGAAGATCAGGGTCACAGAATCCTAAAGAGGAGAGAAAATATAGTAGGAGAGGTGTCAACAGTGTCAAATGAAGTAGATAGGTCAAGAAGGATGTGGGATGAGAAAATGCCATTAGAATTTGCAAGACCATTGTCATTGGTGACTTTGGAGAGACCAATTTTAAGTGAGTGATGAAGTTAGAAACTAGAAAGGGCTGAGGAATTCATAGGGAGGAAATAAAGGCAGGTTTTCCAAGGAGTTTGGTTGAGAGAGGAAAGAAATAGGATAATAGCCTGAGGGAATGGTATGGTCTACCAAAGTTTGTTGGTTTTTTGTTTTTGTTTTTGTTTTTAAAGAATAGGGAAGATATGGGCCTGTTTGAAGGAAGCAGGGAAGGAAACCATAGATAGGTAGGTGGCACAATGGATAGACAGAGCATTGGAGTTGAGGGTCAGGAAGAACTGACTCAAGGGAAGTCAGGGAGCCCAATATCTTGCCTCAGATATTTACTAGCTGTGTCCTGGTCAAACCACTCTCTCAGCCTTAGTTGCCTTATCTATAAAATGGGAATAATAATTGTAGGGATCAAATGAGATGACATGTGAAATCCTTTGCAAACCTTAAAATGGTACACAAATGCTAGCTATTGTTATTAGGTGAGGGGATAATTAAGGTTTCAATCTGCTAAAGGAAATGTGAGGAAGTGGATTCAAATGTACATGGAAAGGGGTTGGCTTTGGAAAGGAGGACCACTTTTTTGTTGGAGACCAGGGGAAAAGTAGAGAGAGAGAAGGAAATGATATCAAGGGGTTATGAGATGAAAAATAAGAGGAGAGGAAGCTTATAATAAATGCCCTTATATAGTAACATAACAGGCAAGGTACTACACAGAGAGAGAAAAGAGGAAGAGACATAGGAAATTTAAGGAAAGAAGAGAATTTGGAACAGTGATACAGGGAGTAAGATGGAGAATCAATTAAGAAGGAATAAAAGGATTGCCTTGCTGTGGGAAGAGCCCCACTGAAGTTGGAGAATATGAATTTATAATTTACCAACCAAAATAATTATAAGACTTCCTCTGGCTCTGTTCAGCAGCTTGTGAGTTGGACAGGAGGCAGAAGGATATTGGGAGTAGTCCAAGAATGAGATTTGACCAGAGATAAGTAATAATAGGACAAGAGGATAGAGTTTTCAGAATGGAAGGCAGTGTTGAGTTCAAATGGTTAACTTTTGCATTGAAATTAGAAAGAGAGGAAAGGTAAGTCAGAGCAGGGGAAAAGTAAGAAAGTACTAAGGAGGTGGAGGGACTAGAGCTCTTGACGAGGGTTAAAGGCAGGTTAAGAGCAATGAGGCCCAAGGAAAGGTGAAATATAGGAAATTATGATGATAGAGGAATGTCAGGTTTTTAACTGTGAAAGCAGAGCACTTCTGAGTAATGGTGGGATACCCTGTGTGACCATTCATATGCATGGCTGAGGTAGAGTAAAAGATTAGATCATATATTTAAGGAGGCTGAGGAATTGGGAGATTAGGAAGTTTGAGGGAGCATAAATGTGAATATTGAAGTCCTCTAGTACAAAGGCAGGAGCTGGGAAAGAGAAGAAGACAGAAAGCCAGGTGCTGGACTTCATGAGAAAGGAGGGAGCATAACTTTGGAGTCAGCATTCTATAGCCACAATGATTCAAATTGGGTGGGAAATTTTGAATGACTGCTTCAAAGTTGAAACCTAGAAGACCTGATGTAATGGCAAGCAAAATGGGACTTTTCACTATTGTTTGTTTGAATGGGGCAGGGTGGGATCTTTTTTTTTTGTCTTGCAGTGTTTCTCAGCACCAAGACAATCAAGAGTCATTGACTTGTATAAGATGTGGTGCTGAAGGTTAGAGCTTTCCCACACTGATTCCTCACACTCTAAATGGTGAGCCTTGAGCCCTTAGGGGCTGAGATGGGTATATAAGATCTGAGGTTGGTGTTTGACTTTTGGGGGTACACTCACTGAAAGAATGCGGGTAACGAGACTCTGGGCAAGCCGTTGAATCCTCCCCACCCCGGCTTTGTAACCCAGACAGATAGATGTTGGTGCTTCTCTGGTAACTATGAATTGTGATGTTGAAGAGGTGAAAGGTGGAGAGGTGCTCGACACCCCAAAATATTGATGCACCGGGTCCTGCCGAAAGAATTCGACTCAAGCCTTCTTAGCCAAAGAAAAAGACAAAGTTTATTAGGGACCAGCTACACTGGCCAGATCCTCCAGCAGCCCCACCATAGGCTAGATTCCTAAAGAATCTGAGCACCTTGTGAAGGCCGGATGGGATTTAAATACATAAAAGATTGTGGGAAGAATGAGGGGTTGTCTGGGGTGACTGGTGGGGGGCTTTTGGGATGGTCCTGAGGGGAAGTCTAAGGAAGATAAGGTGGAGCCAGAGTCCAGGATCCAAGATAGTGAGATATCAAGGTTGGGAAGTAACTGAAGGCATGCATATCTAAAGTAACAATAGAGGGAGAGATCTAGGCCTAATAAGAATCAAGCAGCGAAGAGTCAAGGAGAATTCCTAAAGAAAAATGGGCTTTTTTTAGGGGTTAGGAAGAAAAGGTCTCTGGGCCTGTACCTCATCAATGTGAATCACACAAGGTCTGTCTGTCCATGTTTGTAATTTCTGTTTGCATTTGCCTTGAAGTTCAGGGGGCTGATCTTTTCCTCCTGAACTAAGTGAATGATATATGTATGTTTGATTAAACTGAGGTTATTAACCCCTTAAAGTTGCTTTCCTTGGAAAAGCAGATCAAAGAACCTATGTTGGCAGCCCTCTGTGTGCTGGTTGTTGTTGGTCTTACACAGACACAGTAGCAGCTAGCAAGATTGTTGCTACACCTGACTACAGCTGTTGCCAGAGGTAGTGATGGAGAAAGGAGGGTAGAGTGCTTTCAGTACCCTCTAAATTTCCTGACCTAGGGCAAAGCCCCAGTGGCTTGCTAGTTATGTCTCTGAGTATGAGTAAATTATGTACAATGAATATTTTGAGGGGGAGGATAGGTGAAAACATTTGAATTGAAATTAATTTAGGGGTGAAAGCAATGATCAAAATGTTTTAAAGTTAATTTACCAGCCAAGTTAGATTGCTCTACTGTTCCAAAGCCAAGCAATTTTGCTAAGGTTCATGAATCTACTGGCTATCCATAGAAATGTATGGTTTTATCTACCTATCTGCAATTCCTTAAGTAGCTCAAAGAAACATGAGACAATTCCCTCCAAAATAGTTTCCTTTTCTGTACTCTGAATGTAGGTGGTCCAGAACTCTCATGTGAACATAGGTGATTGCTGAACAGACTCCAGGTTAATGGAGTATCACTTAGGTAAACATCTCTACTAACCAGGATCTTCACATAATGACAAATTCAGGTCACATTCAAGTTTGGGCAACTGAGCATGAGAGGTTCAACTGTAGTTTCTTGACCTTGACTTTACAAATCTAAATTAGCTGTTCTAGCTGTTTCCTTCATTCTTTTCTAACAGGGAGTTTAGAGACACTTGGACCAAAGAGTTATTTTTCCTCTCTGTTTAGCCTGCCTATCTTTGGAAAGGAAGTTATTTGGCTCCTTGGCTCAGGAACGCTAATTATATTCTTGAGCCTTAAGACTTGTAAAAAAGAGAAATTAAACATTCAGGGGCTGCCTTTGATCCTGAAATACAGTTCAAGAAAATATGTTGACTTGACTTTATTTTTCAAGCCTAAAAAGGCCTATTTTGGTTGAAGTTCCTGTTAAAAATATTTCATGGTTATGATACTGTATATAATAATTTTGCTTGAGATGGATGGCTCCCCTTCTTCCACTCCAATGATAATCCTCCCACAACAGATTGTTTTCAAAATGCAATGCTGGAAATAACAAGGTATTTTCTTTCTTTATTTTAAAAGAACATTATACTTGGGCAAAGGACAGAAGTTTCTCAAACGAATGGTTGCTGGGGTTCTTGGATGAATCCAAGCCAAAGTAGAGACTATGAAGCTTTCCACCCTATAGTCAACAAATGTGCCATAAACATAGCCTTATAAAAGCCTAAATTGATAGAAGGATGGAAGGTATAAATTCTATTTTGGTTGTTATACCCGTGGCCAATTGTCCCCCAAACCATGCATTTGTTGTACCAGAAGCGAGCGAGACACACCACAGAGTATAAGTTTTAAGTGGAGAATCTATTAGCCGGCGGCCATCGGGGTACGGCACCACAAATCAATGGCAAATGTGTTGGGGTGATGGCTTAGCTTATATAGGATATGGGGGTACAGAGTGGGGGGAAAAACAGGAACAAAGGTCCTGGCTGATCAAAAGATTCAATCAGGTTATCGTACTAGCGGGATAATCTCATTTACATTCCTTGGTGGAGTCACGGAGTCCCAGGGATATCTCCCAGGAAGGGTCTGTCAAGTTATCTCTCAGTAGGATGGTCCTATCTATTGACATTCCTTGGTGGAGTCATGGAGTCCCAGGGGGTTTGCTAAATGCCAAAGATATCTGAGTCCATTCTTTCTGGGGGGGCTTGTCAGTAGCTAGGGGTTACTCAGGGGTTCCTAATTTTCCTTGTATTCCACATTCATACTATGTGTTTGATTCTGAGGGCTTATCCCCACAGATCATTATGTCACTTTGGCTAACTGTTGTCACCTAGAGTTATTCCAGGAAAGTTTTCTGGCATAATTCATGTCTAGGTTTCCCCAAAGATAGACAATAAAATTCTTATATGGATTGGGAGCTAAGTGCCAAGAAGAATGGGTCCCAGTACCAGTCAGTGTCTTTTCCTTAAACTATCTTATTTTGAATCAAAAGACTAAAATTATTTCTCCTGTTTCCTTGCCATATTTCCTATATCTATAATAGGAGATGATTTAACATTCTTGTATTGAAGAGATGTATGAATTGAGATTGAGCACTGGAATGGACCTTAAGAGGCCACTGAGTCCAGTCCAGTAACTTTAAAGATGAGAGAGCTGAGGCTGAGAGAGGTTAAATGATTTGTCTCTATGGACATATTGCTGGTAAGTGACTGAGGCAAGATTTGTACTCAGGTCTTCCAGACTCTAAGTTCGTCACTGAGCAACCTCCCTAAAAAATTAAAATTTAGGATCACCCACAGGGAAGTAGAAAGGTGCATCATGGGCCTGAGAAGGCTGTAGAACTTTACAAATAAAAAAAATTCATCAGGAAAAGAAATAAAGGATTTCATCAAAGACTGTGGGAAAAAAGAGACTGGCTAGTCACATAGGAAAATCAAAGTATACCTGATGTATAGCGTATATATGCTTAGTGAATCACTTGTAATCTCTAAGAGCACATTGAGTGACCTGCTCCCCTATCCCCCAAATCTACCCTGGGGAGGATTTTTATAGGAGGAAGTGGGCAAGAATTATGTATGGTGGCCAGGAACAAATTGGTGATAATGTATGGGACAGAATTTTTTAATAATAGGAGAGACATCTTTAAGAGAAACAAAGT
This sequence comes from Trichosurus vulpecula, assembly GCF_011100635.1. Classification (NCBI taxonomy): domain Eukaryota; kingdom Metazoa; phylum Chordata; class Mammalia; order Diprotodontia; family Phalangeridae; genus Trichosurus; species Trichosurus vulpecula. The sequence goes on along the minus strand of NC_050577.1, from coordinate 132,924,793 downwards.
AAATTTATTATACAAATCTTGCAAGACTTGGGCACACTTCCATAAGGGAGGAGGCGAGGTAAAAGGGTACCTGCCTTAATTTATACTCTTAATGAAAAAGATTCCCACCCACCTCTATCCCTTCTCACCATTGGCTGGGGTGGGTGGGCTTACAATCTAGGCGAGAAAACTACACAGAGGACCAAGATTGATCCGGTTCGTTTAGGTTTTTCCCTATCAGAACTCAACTGCTAGGGTGGCTTCTGAAAGTCTAAGAGGAGAAATGGGATGGGGGAAGGAGAGACCCTTCCCAGAGCGGAGAACAAATAGCTCACAGGAAGTTCATTATCTTCTAACATCTGAGAGAGAGAGGGAAGGGCATGCCTTCCCAAAATTACAAGGCCAAATCCCAAAACGTCTCCATTAGACATATCCTGTGAAGTCTTCACAATTATCCAACCCACACAATAATAACATCACCGAAGCAAGGTACTCATATCAGTAAGATCGCAGAATCATGGAAATATGATACAAAGACAGAGTCAAGTCAACAACCATTTATTAAGTGCCTACTATGTGCCAGACACCGTGCCAAGTGCAGGAGATACAAAGTGAGACAAAACCAGTCTCTACCGTAAAGGACAGACAACATGTGAATAACTATAAACCTTAAGATAGGCAGAGAGACATATATAAATATATATATTATATATATATATATATATATATATATATATATAGAGAGAGAGAGAGAGAGAGAGAGAGAGAGAGAGAGAGAGAGAAAGACAGAGAGAGAGACAGAGAGACAGAGAGACAGAGACACAGAGAGAGACAGAGAGAAAGACACAGAGAGAAACAGAGAGAGACAGAGACACATACACAGAACTGGAGGTAATCATGACGGGAAGGCACTAACAAGTGGGTAGGGACCAGGAAAGGCCCCTTGCAGAAGGTAGAATTTGACCTCAATCTTGCAGGAAGTCAGAGAATCCAGGAGGAGATGAGGAGGGGGAGGGGAGACAGCTATTGGAGTGAATTAATGAATGCAAATGCATTTACTAAGTACTTATTATGTCTGCCTGCCAGGCACTGTGTTTATTCACAGAGGATACAAATTTCTTTTAAAAAGAGGACAGTAGCTCCCCTTAAAGAGCTTATGTTATAATGGGTAAAGAGAATACATACGGGAGTGTGCTGGAGCCAGCTCACACAGCCTGGAGTGGTGATTGTTAAATTTTCAGTGTCAGCATTTACATCCCAGAAATCAACAAAGGCTACAAATCAGGACATGATTTATTGTTTTGACTGTCTAGAGTTAAGAAACTGATGGAGTTAATAATGAAGGATAAACTTCAAAGTGTGTCATATGTATATTCTTCCCCATCTCTCCCCGCCCCCCCACGTTGTTAAACATTTGCCAATACACTCATGCATATAGGGGAGGGGTAACTGAAAGGGTGCTTTGGGCAGCTGCAAAGTCACAGGGGTAATGAGTGGAGTTATGGGACAATGGATTCACAATCACATGTCTTTTTCAGGAACAGTAATGTTGATTTAATTACTGAGAAAGGAGATGCATGAAGCATGAGAGCTACTGTGCCTTGCTCAAAAGCAATGACTGAAGTAGTAGGTTGATAGGAGTAGATGTAAGACAGAAATGGAAAAAGGAAGGGTCTTTGCTTTGTGTAAGTGCTGCAAAATGTACTCTTGGATGATCCGGATCTTAGAGTACTCTGTATATACATGCATGCTGGTTCAACCTTCACTGAGGTGGTTCAGCATGGCAGGCTGATGGGGATGATAGCTTTATTTAACAGCTAGTTTTTTAATCAACCTTTCCACCCATACTTGTTTTTGTTCCTTTGTTGAAACATAATCAGGAGCATGTAGCAGTGATTCATGTAGATTAATACCAAACCAGAGAAATGTCATTTTCCGCACTGAAAATGAGTGTGTGTAATGTCTGAATCAAAAGCAAACTGTTGGAGATCAATATCATTTTGTTGAACATGACCTCCGTGATTATTTAAATCAGAAAAGAAGATGACAGAATGAATCCCACACTGTTTTGTATAAGTAACAACCCTGAGGACTGCAGGACTTTGCCAATGACTGTCATTTTTCAAAATTCTTCCTGGAAAGATGGATTGGTATCAATGTGACATCCTGGATCTGTTTCAGATCCAGACACGGAACAGAAATTGTGCCAGCTGCTGTGACAGGTGATTATATTAAGGTTAAGGACAAAGATTGTTTGTTTATGATAATTCTCTGGCTCTCTCAGTAGCCTTCAAACACTATGGTTCATGTTGTGCATCCAATTCAGTTGAACATATTAGTTGGGATAACTGAAACAGCTCAATACACAATTTAATGTGGTCTAGTCTTATGCTTCTTAGATACTGGTGATGAAAAGTGTCTTTTCTATTTTGAGAGTCTCCCTCTGGCAAATTCTTTGAAGTTCTTGTCCTGTTATCCTTCTGATTCGTGTATATGCCAAGAGAAAACATCTTGTAATATCCTCAGAGGGATAGCAATAGAGACTAGACCTGTGATTTCACTGGGCATCTGGAGCAATGGCTACCATTGAGGTACCCTACAACATCTCACTGATGGCTTTCTTCTCTTGTGCTCTCTCGTGGGGTTATCCCAGAACTTATCTGGGATAGCCAGGCAGGAGAAACTCTTGAGGGTGGCCTTGCCCTTTGCTTTATTCCTTGCCTGGGTTGCTTGACTACTCACAGGGTTTGAATGAGATGGCAGTCTATGACTCCATTTCTTCTTATAAGATGGAAGACCAATCGGTTGTACTATCTGCCTTGCCTTTCAGTGACCCAACACTGTTATTTTAACTGCTCAAGTAGCCTAATGTTCTGGGCCTTACCATCTGCTCCACTGCAGCATTAGGATTTCCAGACCTTTCTATTCACCCTGAAGCTGAACTTCCTTTTATGTATTTTCTCTCCCTGCACCCAATTGGAGTGTGAGCTCCTATTACCTTTTATAATTTGTAATCCCAGAACTTAGTCTCATGTTTGGCATTATAGGAAGTGCCTAATGAATGCTTTTTTATTCATTCATTCATTCATTCATTCACATATATTCTTTACAATTTATGGTCTTAGAGGGTTGTGTAGGACACTGAGTGGTTAAGTGACTTGACCAGTCTCAGACAGACAGGTTGTGTCAGAGACAGAACTTGAACCCAAGTCTTTCTTGGTTTCAAAGCCTATTCAAGTCAAGCCAAATCAATTTGATAAACATTTATTAAGCATTTACTATGTGATAGGCGTAGTGCTAAGTTTTAGGGGAACACTATGTGAAAGGAATACCAAGAAGGCTAATTTGGCTAGACCACTGACTATGGTGAGAAAAGTAAGAAATAATGAGGCTAGAAAAGTAGCTTGAGGCCTGACTGTGCAGGGCTTTAAAAGCCAAGGAGAAGAGAGGATAGTTTATCTTAAAGGTAATAAGAGAAAGCCACTGGAATTTATTTAGCAGGAGAGTGATATGATCAGGTTAGTACTTTAAAAAGAAACATTTTGAGAGGTATGTGAAAGCTGGACTGGAGTGGAGAGGCTTAAGGCAGGGAGACTAAGAATCTACCATTAATAATAATATTAATATTAAGAAAAATAGTAATGATAGCTAGTATTCATATAGTTCCTGGTATGTGCCAGACAAAACAACCCTGGGAGGTAGGTGCTATTATTATCCCCATTTTACAGTTGAAGAGACTGAGGTGAGGTGATGTGTCCAGGGTCACACAGCTAGTAAGCTGTGTTTGAGGCTGTATTTGAATGTATGTCTTCCTAATTCCAGGCCCAGCACTCTATCCACTGCACCACCTGGCTGCCTTTGCCATTACAGTAGTCCAGGCAAAAAGTGATGAGTTGCTAAATTGAGGTGGACGCTATGAGAGTAGTGAGAAGAGCTGGGGTAATAGAAATAGCAACATACGGCAACTGATTAAATTAGGGTGGAGTGAGAGAGAGCGAGGAATCGAGGGTAACGCTAAGGTTACAAACCTCGGAGACTGAAAAGATGGTGGTTTTCTTAGCAAAAATAGGTCAATTTAGAAAAAAGTTGGGTTTCTTGCAAAAAGATAATGATTTCTGTTTTGGATAGTCTGAGTTTGATATGTCTATAAGGACATCCAGATCACAATATCCAATAGGACATTTGATGATGTGAGACTGAAGCTCAGGAGAGTCACTGCAGTTAGACATATATAAGGAATCCTTAATGGTTCTCAATATAATAATCTATAATAATAATAATTATCATTTATATAGTACTTAAGGGTTGCAAAATGCTTTACAAATATCATTTCATTTTATCCTCACAATAACAGTGGGAGGTAGATGCTAGTATTTCCTCCATTTTACAGATGAGAAAACTGAGGCAGATCTGGCAGTTAAGCGATTTTCCCCAGGGTTATAGAGCTCAGTGAAGCATCTGAGGCCATATCTGAGCTTGGGTCTTCCTGACTCCAGGTCCAACACTATCCACCATACCACTTGGCTGTGAGACCCCAAAGAGTAGAACTAGGAGAAATGGGTAGAAGTTACAGAGGCAGATTTCAATTTGATGCAGGAAGAGGCTTTCTAGCAATTGGAACTATCCTGAAGGTGAAATGGATGGACTCAGGGACATACTAGGATCCTCTGGGAGGTCTTCAGAGAAAAGCTAGATGAACACTTTTCAGGGATCTTTAGAGGGAGTCTCATTCCATTTGGGGTTGTACTAGTTGGCCTCTCAAATCTTCTTCAACTCGGAAGTTCTGTGACTCTCTTATCATCTGCACATAGACGATAATTAAGCCGAAGGGAACTGATGAGGTCACCAAGTGAAAGAGTATAGAAAAGGAGGACAAGAGTGGCCAGGACACAGCCTAGGGGCACATCCATAGTGAGGGGGCACGATATGGATGATGAGCCATCAAAGGAGATGGAGAAGGGGGATAGTGGGATGGTTAGGAGGGGAACCAGGAGAGAGTAGTGTCACCAAATCCCAGAGAAGAAAAAATATCCAGGAGGAAGGCATTCAACAGTGTCAAATGGTATGGCATGGTTGAAAAAGGATGAGTATTGAGAGAAGACAGTAAGATCTGGCAATTAAGATATCCTTGGTAACATAAGAGCATTTTCGTTTCAATGGTAAGGTAAAAAGCTAGTACGGCAAGTACAGGGAATTGGTAAGAGGTGAAGAAGTGGGGGAAATGAGTATAGACAGTTTTTAATAGGAATTTAGGTGAGAAAGAGAGGAGAGATATGGGACTATAGGTTGGGAGGATTGTGGAACCTAGTGAAAGTTTTTTTGTTTTTGTTTTTTAAGAATGAGGGAAACTTGGACCTTCTGGCTGTTCCACAAACAAGACATTCAGCTCCAGGCATTCTCTCTGGCCGACCTGCATAGCTAGTACTCTCTCTCTTCTTACTGACCTCCCTGGTTTCCTTCCCAATGAAAATCTACCTTCTACAGAAAGCTTTCCTCAACCTCTCTTAATTCTAATACCTTCCCTTTGTTATTGTTTTGTATTTATCCTGTATCTATCTCACTTTGTATCTATTTGTTTGCACATTGTCTTTTCCATTAGATTGTAAGGCAGAAGCTTAAAAGCAGTCTTTTTTTCCCTTATTATTTATTTATTTAATATTTTTAGTTTTCAGCATTGACTTCACAAGAGCGAATCACAAATTTTCTCCCCATTTCTACCCTCCCCCCCTCCAAGATGGCATATATTCTGATTGCCCTATTCCCCACTCAGCCCTCCCTTCTGTCACCCCACTCCCCCTCAACCCCTTTTCCTTAACTTTCTTGGAGGGCAAGGTAGATTTCTATGCCCCATTGCCTGTGTATCTTATTTTCTAGTTGCATGTAAAAACTTTGTTTTGAACATCTGCTTTTAAAACTTTGAGTTCCAAATTCTCTCCCCTCTTCCTTCCCCACCAACCCTCCCTAAGAAGGCAAGGAATTTAACATGGGCCACATGTGTATCATTATGCAAAACCCTTCCACAATACTCATGTTGTGAAAGGCTAACTATATTTCCCTCCATCATATCCTGTCCCCTTTCATTCAATATTCTCCCTTGAACCTGTCCCTTTTCAAAAGTGTTTGTTTTTGATTACCTCCTCCCCCTATCTGCCCTCCTTTTTATCTCCTTCCTCCTTATTTCCTGTGGGGTAAGATACCCAATTGAACGTGTATGGTATTCCTTCCTCAGGTCAAATCCGATGAGAACAAGATTCACTCATTCCCCCTCACCTGCCCCCCATTCCCTTTCTACAGAACTGCTTTTTCTTGCCACTTTTATGCAAGATGATTTACCCCATTCTATCTCTCCCTTTCTCCCTCTCTCAATATATTCTTCTCTCATCCCTTAATTTTATTTTATATTTTTAGACATCATCCCTTCACATTCAACTCACCCTGTGCCCTCTGTCTATGTATATGTACATTCCCTTCAGCTACCCTAATACTGAGGTCTCATGAATTACACACATCATCTTTCCATGTAGGAATGTAAATGAAACAGTTCAACTTTAGTAAGTCCCTTATGATTTCTCTTTCTTGTTTACCTTTTTATGCTTCTCTTGATTCTTGTGTTTGAAAGTCAAATTTTCTATTCAGCTCTGGTCTTTTCACTGAGAAAGCTTGAAAGTCCTCTATTTTGTTGAAAATCCATATTTTGACTTGGAGCATGATACTCAGTTTTGCTGGGTAGGTGATTCTTGGTTTTAATCCTGGCTCCATTGACCTCTGGAATATCATATTTCAAGACCTGAGATCTCTTAAGGTAGAAGCTGCTAGATCTTGTGTTATCCTAATTGTGTTTCCACAATACTCAAATTGTTTCTTTCTGGCTGCTTTCAATATTTTCTCCTTGATCTAGGAGCTCTGGAATTTGGCACAACATTCCTAGGAGTTTTCTTTTTGGGATCTTTTTCAGGAGGCGATCGTTGGATTCTTTCCATTTCTATTTTACCCTCTGGCTCTAGAATATGAGGGCAGTTCTCTTTGATAATTTCTTGAAAGATGATATCTAGGTTCTTTTTTTGATCATGGCTTTCAGGTAGTCCAATAATTTTTAAATTATCTCTTCTGGATCTATTTTCCAGGTCAGTGGTTTTTCCAATGAGATAGTTCACATTGTCTTCTATTTTTTCATTCCTTTGGTTCTGTTTTATAATACCTTGAGTTCTCCCAAAGTCACTAGCTTCCACTTGCTCCAATCTAATTTTTAAGGTAGTATTTTCTTCAGGGGTCTTTTGGAGCTCCTTTTCCATTTGACTAATTCTGCCTTTCAAGGCATTCTTCTCCTCATTGGCTTTTTGGAGCTCTTTTGCCATTTGAGTTAGTCTATTTTTAAGGTGTTATTTTCTTCAGTATTTTAGCTAGTCATTGACTTGTTTTTCATGGTTTTCTTGCATCACTCTCATTTCTCTTCCCAATTTTTCCTCTACTTCTCTCATTTGCTTTTCCAAATCTTTTTTTGAGCTCTTCCATGGCCTGAGACCAGTTCATGTTTTTCTTGGTAGGCTCTTTGACTTTGTTGACTTCTTCTGGCTATATGTTTTGGTCTTCTTTGTCACCAAAGAAAGATTCCAAAGTCTGAGTCTGAATCTGAGTCCATTTTCGCTGCTTGGCCATGTTCCCAGCCCACTACTTGACCCTTGAGTTTTTCATTGGGTATAACTGCTTGTAGAGTAGAGATTACTTTGTCCCAAGCTTGAGGGGTTGCACTGTTGTTTTCAGTTATTTCTGCACAGCAAGCTCCACCACACCAGCGCTCCTCCTCCCCCAAAAACTGTGGGTTGAGAAGTCTGGTAACTGCCACAGCTCACTGATTCAGGGCACTAGGGCCTGTTCTGCCTGGCTTCTGGTCTTGTTGGTCCAGCGCAGCCCATGCTGGGCTCTGCTCCACTCCGCTCCCAGCTCCGTGCGATAGACCTTACCCAGTGACCCTCCAGGCTGTTCTGGGCTGGAGCCCTGCTTCCCTCCACTATTCTGTGGGCTCTGCAGTTCTAGAATTTGTTCAGAGACATTTTTAATCAGTGTTTGGAGGGTCCTGGGGGAGAGCCCGAGGCAAGTGCCTGCTTTTCAGCCACCATCTTGGCTCCACCACCTAAAAGCAGTCTTTTGCCTCTTTTTGGATCCCTACTGCTTAGCATGGTGCCTGGAAAATGATAGATGCTTAATAAATGTTTATTGATTGATGATTATAGGCAACAGGGAAGAAATGAGAATACAGGAAGAGATGGGCAGGGCACGGAGATTGGTTGAGGGAACGATCTGCTGAAGGGAATAGGAGGGGATGGGATCAAGGTCACATGAAAAGGAGTTGGTATTGGTGAGGAAAATAACTACCTTATCATTGGAGGATGAAGAAGACAGAATGAGGGATGTGCCAAGTGATTCTAAGAGGAGGCTCACAGCAAATGGCCTCCATTATTGCAGTAAGTATGAGGTGAGTTCTTTAGCTGAGAAGGTGGGAGAAGGGGAAACGAGAGGTTTGAACAGAGACGAGAAGGTTTTGAACTGTCTCTATATGGATTAGAATAAGAAATCAATTAGGCAGGAGTAAAAGGAATGTCATATTTCAGGGAAGGCCAAGCTGAGGCCAAGGATGAGCTATTACTGATTTGGGGGAACAGAATCTTCATCATGCTATCCTTTGGCAATGCTCTCTGTTTAAGACTTCAGGCATCTTACAGCATTGCCTAAAGCACAGTGCTTTCCCAGAAACACGCACACACACACACACACACACACACACACACAGGAAAACAAAGAGGAACATGAATGTAAAGCCATCCAGGTAACCAGATTTAGCAGAGCCTTGGTGCTCTGGCACAAAGAGCCTTCACTTGGGTCTCTTTTCTTCCTTCCAACCTGATCAGCTTCATAATCACAGTATAGAGGCCAGTTTAGGAATATCAATCCAGAGTTTTTACGTAGTCCCTGTATACAACTTCTGAATGCAAGAGAAACTAGTTAATGCCCTCATTAGGGTTATTGGCCACAGGTGCTGCCTTCCTGCTCTACTGCTCAGTTGCCCTACCTTCTTATCTGTGGTAACAAATAAGTAGTAAATTCACAAATTAGGGCTGTACTCATACTTCTTTTATCAAATGTAGTAATTTTTAACTGTAAAAGAGTCTGCCTTGGTAAACATTATTGGTGTCCCCATAAATAAATAAAAACATGTCTGAATTTCCACAGCTCTATTTAAATTTCATACCTTCCATTAAAAGTAGGATCAATTCAGCCAATATTTCTCCAAAAGCTAATACTGTTAATTAACATATAAAGTCAGATTTAAATTGTCCCAAAATTCACATTCCCTCTTACTCCAACACTGTCAAGGATAACATAAAAGGGCAAATTCACTAACAAGTTAAAGCAACTAACACTTGGATGTGAAAAGGTAATCCACAATCAAAATCAGTTATAAGTAAAGTTTATGCTCACTAGTCCATGAAAAGGACTATTCTGCTAAATCTATGCAAATAGTTCAGGAGGTACACAATATGTAAGTGGCTTAACTTCTCTTATTTTGAGTTATCTCATCAGCAAAATGGGAATGCTAACATCTGTGGTACCGACCTCCCAGAGTTGTCAGGAAACCTAACTGTATTAATATGTGCGAAGTACCTAATAGATTTTACAATGCTATATAAATGTCAACTAATACTATTGTTACATCTTATTCCATAGATATGTTGGGCATCACTACATTAGTGTGCATTTTTAAGATGACTCTGTCTATTTCATTCCCACTGATCAGTAATGGAGAAGGTATGTACAGTAAGAGAAGCCAGAAAGAATGAGGGAATTGCAGGGGAGGGGGAACAGGGGAGAAATAGCCTTTTTTATATTTCTGGATTGTGTGTTTAATAGGCATTAAAGACATAACCTGAGGTAGTATTGCAGACAAGATGGCATGCTAGGTTCTTTTATCATAGGTTGCTTCATTTTGAGAAAAAAGAAAGGTTACAAGAAAATAAATTCATAGTGATAATTTGTAGGGCTGGGGGTGAGCAGAAAGAAGAACAAAGCAAAGTTTCAAAGGTAGGAACTGGATTCAGTCTTTATTCACATCAATTTTCTATACTTTCTTCACCTGTATAGTCTGCTACCATAATAATTTCTTCACAAAAGCCTGATTCTGACATCTAATCGCATTTTGGAAGGGTCCCAAGTTCTTGAAGACTATGCCAAAAGAGCATAAGCTCTTGCAAATTTTACTGAGCTGGAAAGACTTTGAGTGTCGATCTGGTGACAGCCTGAGTCTGCTATCTGCGGTTCACCACAGCCAAGTATAGAGAGCAAATCAGTAATGTGTTATCCACCAGGTGATATATTCTTTAGACAAAATACTAGGAAACTGAACCATACCATTAAAGACATAAGACAATTATAGCCTAATGGAAAGATGGCTCACAGATTCTCCTTTAAGAAGCAAATAAAAGAGTTGGCATAGTTGGCTTCATTTCATGAGATGACTGGCCATTTTGCTTTGTAGTGTTCTTAATGAGTGTAAGAAAAAAGCAACCATTAAGATAATTGAAGCTTATGAGCCAACACCAGTTGCAAGAATGAAAAGGAAGGGAAATGCTACAGAAAAATCATCAAGATCTTCCAAAACAAGTCAACATATAAGCTTAATTGTAAGGGAATTGCAATGCAAAGATGAGCATAAAAGGAAAAGAAGCCAAAGGCTTACAGACTCCTCCAAATCTTTCTGACTACTTATTATAAATATTTTAAAAGAAGAGTCAGAAGGTAGTAGACATTAAAACTGAACAATATTACCAAAATTAAAAGGATCCTTTCTTAGTAAACGAGGAAAGATTGGTTACTGATATGAGAGTCATTTCAGAATCTGTTATTGTGCATAAAGAAAACATTGACTTGTTAGTGTAAAAGTCAAAATCAACACTAAAAAGGATGAAAGGATAAATATGTGAAGATATGACGTGCAATTACAATAGCATCAACCTAACCTATTAAAAAAGCTATTGGTGATTAAAAAATGGTAAAGAAATAAAGGATATTAATGGACTGTCACCATTTCCTACATTAGTTTAACTGAAATAAAACAACTATTATAATAAAGAAGTCAAAAGAACACAAAATTAGATATGACTAGCATATCCTTGTTAATAGGAAGAAACATGACAGTCAAGGGTAAGGTCTATTTAGAATATCAACTTATTTCTAAAATATTATAAATGTATGTGGTAGAAGATTGTAAGTAATATTGCCTCATGAAACAGCAAAAAGCGATGAAGGAAAAATGATTCTCCCAAAGTACGGTACAAGACCTGATTATTAAACCAATAATTTAGTGAAAAATATTTCAAGATGAAACCAGGAAGACAACAAATGGACATAAAATAGAGCATATGATCTGTTGGAATTTCTATAATAAAATCTTTTCATCACTGCTAATAGCAGAGCTATCATTATTGGACTCCAACATCTCAGGATGCCATGTACTACATGAACAAACAGAAAAAGTACTAAGGAAGATGAAACAGTTGGGTTTCATGGGTTTCCACAGTCAAAGAATTCATTAGTAAGTGACTAGCCTATAACTGAGGAGCCTTATTGCACTTACTTAGACCGTATGCTCAGAAAGCATACAGACAGGCAGTCCTCAGACATACACAGGTATAATCTTGGTCTTACTAAAGTATGTACGGTAATTTTTAAAAAATCAGTTTTTTTAACTCTGTCATCAAAAAGGATCCCAATGTTCCTCTTTGATGTTTCTCTTGCTTTCTATAGTCAGCTCAGAATAAGCAGCCTATAGTTCCAAGCACTGCCAGGCCTGGGGGCACACCTGGTTGCTCTCTGAGGATGCAGATCCATAGCAGTAAATGCATTGATTCTTAGAACAAGTACAGAGGGACCATAAATACAGAGGTAATTGTATACAACAAGGAGATTGTGAGTAGGCAAAGAGCTACACAAACAGGCATATACTTGATCTGACTGAAGTGTGTAATTTTTTTTTTAAATTCAGTGCTTTAAGTCCGTTATTTAAAAAAGGTTCCAATAGATTGGAAATGCTGATTTATCCTCCATGATTTCTATGTGAAGTGTCCCTAGCACATTGAGGAGAGCTGCAAATATATGCCTCTATCCTACCTGATCATGTTCTATTTTCAATTTTCTTCTAAAATATTTAGGAGATATTTCTCATAGAGACAAGTTGGCTATTGTTTGTTTTGATTTTCCATCTGGTCTTCCATTAATATACTAATAGCTACTCTAATTTCTCCTGCTGTGTTATTGATCTTATTTTTCCTTATGACATGTTTATTTTCACTCTGGGAGTAGAAAACAACATAGATAGGAAGTAGCAGTTTCTTTATAGCTGCTGTATGCAAAACTAGCAGCTATTATTATAATGTACTTTGGGTATATTCTGAGTATAATTCAATCTGGTGTTGGGTAACTCCATGCTTTTTTGATTTTTCAATGTTTGTTGTCTGTCCACAAAATACTAAGCCTCATAGAACTAAATTAAAACACAAATCCTGCTCTCTGGAAACTTAACATTTCAGATCTCTCTCTCTCTCTCTCTCTCTCTCTCTCTCTCTCTCTCTCTCTCTCTCTCTGTCCCCCTCCCTCCCTCTTCCTCTCCCTCCCTCTCCTCCCCCCTTTCTCCCCCCCTCTCCTCACTCCTTCTCCCCCACCTCTCTCTTTCTTTGTGTAAAGGCAATTGGTGAATGGGAAGATCTTTCCCACCCATTTGAGTGGGCTCTCAGGGTCCTGGGGGAGTGGCTAGGACTGGAGCCCATGATAGGCGCCTGAGTTCTGGTCACTTGGATGATGTTCTGGTCGACATGATGATGTCTGGAGACTGTGTGGGGGGAGAGAACACAGCTTGGAGATTGGGACAAGGCAGTGGAAGTGGCAACAACGGCAGCAGGCACTACAAAAAGCAGGACTGACCCTCTGCAGACCAGAGAGTACTGAGCAGGGGCTTGAGGCCAGTGGGTGGTCTTCTTGCTGGAGGGCTCTGGCATTGGGAGGGGGGAAGCACCAGTATGGCTTGACCTGCTGCCATAATGTTTTTCTGTGGCCTCACTATTGTGAGATGGGCATACTGGTTTTGGAAGGTTCTTGCCAGGATGTCGAACTGGGGGCACTGGTCTGTGGGTATGCTACTTTGGAGCTTCAATAAATACTTTAACTCCTCTGCCTTCTACTTAGAGAATTCCTTATATCCTGCGATTCTGGACCATTCAGGTGTATTCATGGTTATCTTTGAAGTCATGTCATACTCTGTCTCTCTGTTTCTGTCTCTGTCTCTCTCTGTCTATTTGTCTCTCTCTCTTTCTTTCTCTCTCCCTCCCTCTCTCCCTTCACTCCCTCTCCCCCTCTCTCTTTCTTTCTCTGTCTCTCTGTCTCTCTCTTTCCCTCCATCTCTCCCTCTTCCCCTCGCTCCCACCCCCCTTTCTCTGTCTCTGTCTCTCTGTCTCTCTGTCTCCCCCTCCCTCTCTCTCTCTTTGTCTTTCTCTTCCCCTTTCCCCTTCTGCTTCCCCCCCATCCCACCCTTTGTCTTGCTCTCCATTTGGGCTGAATCCCAGCTTTGCCCCTCAGTAACTGGGTGCCCTTGGGTGAATTGCTTCACCTTCCTGGGCCTCAGTTTTCTCATTTGTAAAAAAAAAAAGGAGTTCAATGTCTAGACCCCTCAGGTCTCTTCTAGCTCTAAATCTACTATGTTGTGATTCTATATTCAAATGCTATAGAAAGGTGCTTAATATCTAGAGTAAGACGTATTGGGAAGATCACATATAAATGATTTATGAAAGTATGTGGACAACAGTCACACAGAATGAAAAGGCATGGATGAATTGAAATCTATCCTCACATGAAGAAATCTCTACTCATAAAAGGAAGTATTCACATTGATAAAATCAGAAATCTGTTGATATACTGAAAGCTAATGATTGTCACATTCACAATGATAGCCTCGTGGCACCAATAGACTCCTAGGAATAAAGTTTTAATACCCATTATACTGTATTTAATAAGATATATAAGTTTATTAGTATATGATAGCCTTGAGTATGATGTTCCACAGATATCCATAATAAATGTGTACAAGGGAATTTTTTAAACAGAAAATTATCTGCCCTTTGTTAACTAGAAATTCAATTAATTAGAATACCTCATTTTCTAAGAATTCTGGTTAATTGGGGTTTTATTGTGAAATGTTTGTCCCAATATAGATCTGAAAAAAATGTTGTAAATTGCCATTTATAGCACTTGTCTGAGCCATCAGTTCATGATGTGTTGATGTTCAACAAATATTTTGGATGAAACAATGCTATAATCTTAAAAAATCAGAGGACATATTAAGATCTGGAATAAGGAATAGTAATTTTGAAAAACTGGGAAAGCAAGTGTTTTTTGTTGTATGAGGGTACTGGAAAAATTGGATATCATGGATTTTCAAGATAGGAGTATAAAACAATATAACTATTTTAAACAAACATATAGCATGCAGTAGTGGATAGAGTGATGGTCTCAGGGTCAGAAAGACCTGTCAGACCCTGTCTCTGACACTTATTACTTTTGTAATCCTGGTAAAATCACTTAACTTCTGTGTGCCTCAAATATTTTTCAAGGATCAATCTACTAAGTCACATGTAGTTTGTATTTGAGTTGATGAAGGGAGTTCTCCCAAAGACAATTCCAAATGCTGAAGAAAGCATGGATCGTTCATGTATTTTTCATATTCAAGACCTTCTATATTCAAATGAGTGTTGTCCCTGTCCTTCTATGTTTTGGTAACTCCTCTTTTGGAATTTTCTTTCTACCCATTATCCTGACTCATTTTTTGAACAACTTTAGTGATGGCAAATTTTTGTCCTTTGTCCTTTGAAGCTAGATGTGATTTTTGGAACAAGAAATCATCTGGAATAGCATATGGTGAATAAGATAAGTGATCAAGTTAGGTTATTACATTTTCTACCTTATTTTTGGCCCCAAATATTATGGCGTAGAACTCATGTGTTGCTGGTAAACTGGATGTGAAGGAAATTTCAAGGGAAAAGTCTAAAAACTGTCTTGAGTAATTAAATATAGATCTCCAAGTAACAATTTGAAGGGCAATACTCATTTTAATATGCAGAGTTTTTTTAATTTTACAAAAACCCAAGTCTTACTAATTTATATTAATACCTAGTATGTCTGCTATGCACATAGAGTTAAGGAAATAAATATCATTAGTGTAAAACATTGGCTCATGCTCTGATAGGGTTATGTGTACAGATCTTGGATTTCAAACTTAACTATTTTTATGGGTGACTTTAATATTTCATTCCATTCTGATGAAATGAACTTCTTCATCATCTTTTTTATTGAATCAAAATTCAAAGCATGACTGTTTCTAATACATAGGCTTATCATCACTGATTGCATTTCCATCAACTCATTTATTTGCAAGAACTAAAAGAGAATTCTCCAAATGAATAAATTTTGGTATCACATAAGTTAAGTCACTTTGTTGATTGAAAGAACTCCAGTGAAGAGGGTTAAGTTTTACACTTAATCCAATCTCTCCTTCAGAAAATATAATACTTTTATGCAATAGAATGAAATGTCAGGATGACTATTTCCAGTAATATGACAGTGCTTTGCCTTTCCCTGCCACCTTTATTATAGACTTTTTCACAAATATTAATTAGCTTTTATACCATGCTAGCACAGTGGGATTTTAAATCATCAGGCTTTGTTTTTACAGGCCAAACTAAAATAAAAATCTGAAAGCAGCATAATCATATGATGAATGTGGGATTATGTGAGGCATGGAGGAGATAGGATCTGCCCTGCTAGTGCACTCTCTGGACATGGTCCTTTCTAGCTATCCTGCAGCTGAACCCTCCCACCCCACCACTGCATTAGAATGTGAGTTCTTTGAATTGTTTCCCTTTTGTTTGTGGTTCCAGTGCTTAGCATAGTGCTTGGCACATGGGAAACATAAAATACATGTTTTTCATTCATTCATTCATTCATTCATTCATTCATTCATTCATCAGAACCAGCAGACTGAGGCTCATGAAACTTCAGACACAGGAGCAGTTCTGAGCATCTTTCTTCTCCAGGCTTCCCTAGAGCACAGGTGTCAAACACTTGGTTGAACCAGATTAAAACATAATTGGGAAATATTTACCAAAATCAATAAAAATATAGTTGGACACAATGTTGGTTCGACACCACAGCCCTCAGGCACTACTTGAGGAAGATGTCCTCCATTTACCCTTCTAACTATTCACTTCTATTCCCTCTCCTATAGGTGTGGAAGATAGGTGGGGGTGAGGGGAAAGATACTCAGCCACCACTGCCTACATGTCCTACCAGAGCCTGCTATACCTTATTTTCATGTTTGTTTACATTCTTCTTCTGTTTGAAATGGCTATGAAAGTACAGGTCATTTACAAAGATTTTTGTCCAAGCTTACACATTTAGAGACTGACAGAAGGGAGAGGAGATTTTCTTCTCTCCCTCATCTCAGGTTGGGATGGAGGTGAGCTGATTAGAAAGATTTCTGCAGTGTTAATGATTTACAGGGGTCTGTTCTCATCCCATAATGCTTTTGAACTTGGGGAGAAATTTAATAAGGAAAAAATGGAGGTTGGCTGGCAAACACATACAGCACCTAGCCAAACTCCCACCTGGCTGCAATTCTATAACCATCTATTTTTATCATCAATGACAAAGGAACTACCACAGCTGTATCATAAAACCTAAGGCTCTGTCATTTTTATAGAAATGGCACTTAAGAAGAGAATGACTGAACAAATTATGACATTTTGTACATTCATTATTGTCATTTCTTAAAAACACAAATATAGAAAGACATATTAAGTGATAAGGAGTGAAGTAAGAACTTTACAAATATACAAACTCACTACAACTGTGTAAAAGAAATAACATCATACGTAACACACACAGAAGGAAAAATAATCATATGGGGATGTGGAAATAAATACATTGTGTTATTATTTTGTTTAAATTAACATTACCATAGTGGGGAGGGGGGAGAAAGTCAGAGACAGAGACAAGACAGAGACAGAGACAGAGAAATTGTGTGCACTATTTGCATCCTGAGTTCTTAATCTCAGCACTAAAAATTGATGTTAACACTTCTTATATCTGTGTCTCAGGTAAGCTAAGTGTTTACATATCTGCTAAACACTGAGGGAGATTTGGTAACTATTCTTAGTGTTTAACAATTCTATATACCCTCATCCCTAGAGGTAGAAATCTATCTGCTGTAAATTGAGATTGGTGGATAGAACAGTGCAAAAGGTGCTGATTTTAAAGTTGAAGGGTCTTGGTTAAGATCAAGGTTGTATGGAAGATCTGTGGAAGAACACGGATAGGAATTATGTAGGATGAGAAGTCATAGATTAGTTGCAAATCTGTGCCAAAGAAAGCATACCCACATAATTGAGATGGCTGATTCTTTGATGATCTGCAGTTATTTGTGTCTTCTCTACACTCTTTATTTATCCCAGCTTCAAGCATGATATTATATACACAGTAGGTGCTTAGGAAATATTTGTTGAATAAATTAATGACTCCAATTTAGAATAGGCTGTCTCAGGAGGCATTAGGGCTGACCTTTCCTGGAGATCTTTGAATAGAGGCTATCGGTCAGTTAATAAACATCTACTAAGCACCTACCAAGTACCAGGCAGCTCAGTATGGAGGCAGCTGGGTGGCTCAGTGGATAGAGTGCCTGGAGTCAGAAAGACCTGAGTTCAAATTCAGCTGCAGGTACTTACTAGCTATGTGACCCTGCAAGTCACTTAACCACTGTTTGCCTTGAGCCACTGAAGAAGAAAATGGCAAGAAAACCCCATGGACAGTATGGTCTACAAGGTCACAAGAGTAGGACATGACTGAACAACGACAGTGGACACTGTGCTAATTTCTGGACAATGATTTGTCAGTGGTATTGTGGCAGAGATTCTTGGTCAGACCCAGGTTGGACTAGATGGTCTATGAGGTGCCTTACAATTCTTAGATTCTGTGATTCTATGTATAAATGAATGTCTATTGAATGAATGACACTAATATTGGGTGGGGAGAACAGCCAGGAAAAGAATATAGAAAGAAGAGGATGGGACTGGCAGAAAGCAAGCTTCAGCTAGGGCCTGTGCTATAGTCTGGTCCATCGTTTTTGTTTTCACTGGGATCATATTAGTTCATACTATCATGATGACTGCAAAGTAGTATATTTGGAAATTTAAGTTAAATGATTTTAAATACATATGCCCCATTTGGGGGAAAGTTACACTATGTGTACAAAGCTAGGGGGATGAGAGAGGTGTAAGGGGTGACATTGCATAGTAACTAGAGTCTTGGATTTGCAGTCAGGAAGCCTTGGGTTTGAATTCTATTCATAGGTGTGCATGGAGCATGAGCTGAGTGGCTCCAGCCCATATTCTTTGCATACTGGTCATCTTGCCTCTGACACTTATTTCTGAAGCATGGTGAACCTTGGCAAGTTGTGCAACCTCTCTGAGCCTGTAAAATGGGGATAATAATAGCCCCTACAATAGGACTGTTGTTGTGGGGATCAGATAAGATAATATAAGTTAAAAGCTTTGCAAATCTTTCTGGGGCTATGTAAGTATAAGCTATTATTATAAGCAGAAATTATTTATTTGGTGCTGATATTCTTTGTACTTATCAAAATTCCCCTTTAATGCACAGTGAAGATTTTAAACTAGTTTTGTTTGTTCTTCTGCAGGATTTTCTGGCTCCTCTTTTCTTTTGCAAAAGCTGCATCAAAATGCCTGGCAGCAGCTACCCAGACTACCCGTTGAATCAAATTGCAGTACCTTCACAAAACCTTTTAGCTTGTGATGTGTTAGAAGAGAATGGGAATGTGAAAGAGGAGTGTTGAGTATATAAATAGAACTCACTGAACAATTACAAGGGAGAGGTGCTGCCCATCACTGTGGGGAACATTGAAACCATCAGAACCTAGAGGACCAGGTACCATAATGATGATATGTTTCCCCCAACATTCTTTTGCTGCTAATTAAAAGATCTTTGTCTCTTCATTCTCTTTAAGTTTGAAACCTCATACAATTTGACAAGGCCCTTCCTCTGGAGATAAGCCAAAAGTACTATATTTACTTCAATAGTTCAAAGATTCTAGGTTTCATCCATGAGAATATTCCCTCTACTGTCTCAGATCATGACTCCTGCATACCTTAGTAGATAGTCTTTGTGACATAGTATGACAAAAAAGTCATCTAGGCTAATGCTGTGATCATGAGACTCATTGAGTGCAGCTAGACTGTTTCTCAGATGATAGAGTCAGTTTATCTCTAAGACTCTACTCAAAGCTTTTCCAGCTTGGTAGGACAAATCAGAGCTTGACATCCATTAGCATAGCCTTCAAGAGCCCAAGATCACCTTCACACCATGATGAGGAATTGGAGTAGGATTTTAGTAAGGAGTTTTCATATCTTTGGATAGGAGAATAGTTCATGATTTAAGTGACTGAGAGTATCACACAAGATAAAAAAAGTTTTTGCACTAACAAATCTGATGTAGTGAAAATTAGAAAGGAAAAATATTTTCAGCAAATTTATCTGATAAAGGACTTGTGTCAATGATGTGGAAAGAACTGACTGAAATTCACATGACTAAGAATAATTCCCTAATACTAAATGGTCAAAGGATAGAACAGCTGGTTTTCAAAGTAATAAATCCAAGCTATCAACAACTATATGACAGAATTATCTGAATCACTAATAATCAGAGAGATGCAAACTAAAGTAAGTCTGAAGTTCCACCTCACACCCATCAGACTGACAAAGATGAGAAAGAGAAACATGACAAATGTTGGAGAGGTTCCAGGAAAAGGGTTGCATTTTGGAGGGGGAAGGCAGGGCAATTGGGGTTAAGTGACTTGCCCAAGGTCACACAACTAGTAAGTGTGTCAAGTGTCTGAGGTAGGATTTGAACTCAGGTCCTTCTGATTCCAGGCCCAGTGCTCTACTCACTGTGCCACCTAGCTGCCCCTGGGGATGCCATTCTTGAAAACAGTTTCAAGAATAAGCTAACTGTGCTTTGATCCAGCTACCCCAATACCAGGCTTATACCCCAAAGAAATCACAGAAAGAGAAAAAAGGAACAATATACACAAAAATATTTATTGCCCCTCTTTTAGGACCAGTCAAAATTTGGAAACTAAGGGGGTATGCTTCTTTTGGGGAATAGTTAAACATAATGTAGCATATGAATACAATGGAATAATATTATGCCATAAGACATGATGAAATGGGCTCTTTCAGAAGAAACTTGAAGACTTCCAAGAACTGATGCAAGGTGAGCGGCACTACAACAATCTATATAATAATAAAATTAAAGAGAAAAATGACCTTGAGAGATTTTAGAACTCTGATTAACATAAGAATAAACAAATTCAAAAGAATGAGAATAAAATATGCCCCCACCTCCTGCTGGAGAAAATTCAGAGAAAGACATTCATTCTCAGACATGGGCAATGTGAGAATTTGTTTTGCCAGACTATGCATGTATGTAATTAGGGCTTCATCTACTCATTTTGTATTTGCTTAATTAGGGTGGGAGGTAGTGGTAGGGGCAGATTAATAAAAGAAAAAAGACAGGTAGTTGAAAAAGAACTATAAATAGCAATGTCATCAAAGATAATATGTTTTGAAAAATTTTGCACCAAGAAACAAGCCCATCCAATACATTAATATTTTTATTATGGTTACTTTGTAAGTTATAAGTATCAATGTAATGTCGCATCATTTTTATTTTATGTTTGACTTGTATGTTAATAAAATTTCAGTGAATGAGAGAGAGAGAGAGAGAGAGAAACAGTAAGGGCAAGCATAATGTACTTCTATAAATCTTCTGTAGCCTTTAATTTAATTTGGGAGGCAATGTAATATAGTCTATTATACTTATTTGTCTAGGTCTGGAAATGTTTTATCAGAATTCTACATCTTCCCAGGCCAAGCCCAGTACTCTACCAAAGAGCTGATTCTTAATAAAATTGTGTTGACGTTGTGGGTCATGTTCCTTGAATTAGTTCTTCACTGGTCCTAGGGTTCATGCAGGCTTCTCTTTTGTATCTTCTGCCTGGAAGATCTCTTCATCCTAGTAGCCCCTACGTCTGATGGGTCAATTCCTCCTAGGACTTCCATTTTAAGGGAAGGACCCAGGCCAGGCATATTCACTCCATTTCCCTCCAGCCTCTGCTCCTAACTCCAGGCTTCTTTTTCTACCATGCCTCAAATCAGGTACCTTCTCTCCCCAACTCCTTTTTTTATGTGTGGTCTTCTTCCTTTGAAATGTAAGCTCTTTGAGGGCTTGAGGGCAGGGATGGTCTTTCTTTTTGTTTCTCTTTGTATATCCAGGTTTAGCATTGTACTTAGCACTTAAGTGCATGTTGACATGACTTGATTTGACAGGACTGTAATGGCAGGTTTTGGGAAAGCACCTAACTTGGAGTGAAAAGCACTCCAAAGGGAAAAACTTGCCTCTTTTTAAATGGGGTGGGAGAAGGTGTGCTGGGGGGATCTTAAGATCAGAGGGCATGACTGACTGACATTCTATTGGTTTATGTTTGATGTTGGGATGAAATCAGGCACTCATAGGCCATTGAACAACTAACAAAAGCAGATTTACTTTACCCTATCAAAAAAAAAGAACATTAAGGAAGGAGATATTAGCTCTCGACTTCTATAGATATGGAAACTCATTGATCAGCAGGGCAGGGTGTTTTGACTCAGATAGACTTGGGATATCCACCAAGTCTGAAAGGCTACCCACTCCATTGTGGGTG
This sequence comes from Trichosurus vulpecula, assembly GCF_011100635.1. Taxonomy (NCBI): domain Eukaryota; kingdom Metazoa; phylum Chordata; class Mammalia; order Diprotodontia; family Phalangeridae; genus Trichosurus; species Trichosurus vulpecula. The sequence goes on along the minus strand of NC_050577.1, from coordinate 132,902,943 downwards.
AGTCTTTTTATATCCTGAAGTGAGCAGGAAGCCATGTCAATATTAATGGAAGCTATCAGGAAGCTGAGTCAAGGGAGGCATAGCTTGAACTTTGCCTCATCCTTGGGCAAATCAAGTCCTAGATATTTCATCTTTCAGGCAAAAACCTAAACTAACCTGTGTGCAATCGAGGGATAAACCATGGTAGATACTGGTCTCATCACAGTGGTGATGCCAAAGACAAAATATGCCAAGGAAATTCTCTCTGTCATACATTCAGAGCAATAGTTGGGGATTTTTTTTCATCTGTAAATATGCCATTGGTAGATGGACAGGGGTAGGGGTGGGCTGAGCAGAGACAGCTGCAGGATGAAGATGGTGGGGGACAGTTTTAACTATGAAAGCAGTCAAACCAGGAGATAAGGTTGCCCATCTACTAGAGAATCTGGTCCTTGTCTCTAATGGGGTTGAGGAAAAGACAGTCTCCAGAGGAGAGGCAGTAGAATTAAGAAGGTTTGGGGAAGGTTTCTAGTAAAAATGGAAGAGATTTTAATTGGGGCTTAAAGGAAATAGGTGAGGCTTCTGAAGTCCCTTGAACTTTTACAATTCAGTGATGTTGTGACTCCTCCCTTTCGGAAGCCTGGTGCTCCACAATTCCTGATGCTGGTGTAAGGTTCACACCCTTCCTAGGCCTTTAGTTTTTGGCCCCACATAAGGTTGTCAACACTTTATTTCCCTGTCTGTACTTTTGAAGCATAGAAGCCAATTAATTGGATGTCTCATTGGTGGTGCCAAATACCATTTTGTGAAGCTTGTCCTTACAGGCTTTTGCCTGAGACTCCAGTACACTGGAATTCCACTTTATTTACAAGTATGGGGAATAAAAGGGAGCTAATAAGTACTGTGAGGCACCTGCATCCTAACTGTTCCTTTTCCCATTTGGAATTAGAAGCTCTATAGCACAGCTCTGTTAATTTTAACAGCACATCCTTCATCTTGCAATGAGAGTTTAGATCTAATTGAGAAGAAATACAAAATTAGATGAGTGTGCAATTCAACTCTTTGCACTAGATCTGTGAAGGGTCTATAGCAGAGTTGTGTTGGGTAAGCACTGCTGGCGTTGATCTTTTTGAAAATCAATGAATTCTGTGCTTTGAATAAGAAAGCACTACATTAATTTTACAGATTCATGCGGCTAGGAAGTAGGTCAGCTCTGGGCCATTCTGTTTGTTCTACAATTCATTCAGTGACATAGTTTCAGAGTACGCCAATAGGACAAAAGCAAGATGACTCTAACATCAGAGCAGGGGTTGAATATGGGAACTATGCATTAATGGAGGTTCAGACATGTATTAGGGACACACAAATATATCAGTAACTAGACAGGGTTAGATTGTAGTTGTGGTTCAGGCATTCCCAAATACGGCAATGCCCTAAATGTGCAGATAGGAAAGGCAAACAGTCAGAAGGGAAGAGTAATGGGGCTTAGAGTTAGGAACAAGTCATTCAACTCTTCAACTCCTCTCAAACTATCTCCTCATTTGCAAAATGGAGTTAATAACGGCTGTAGAACAGACATCACAAGGTTGACTTGAGGTTTAAACGAGGTATGTATATAAGGTAGTCTGCAAATAGTAAATAAATAAGGCAGTAAATAAATATCAGTTATTATTATTATTAATTATTATTATGGCCCCTAATTTAGAAAATGAGGATTTAAATTACAAAGCTCAGTATCAAGGCATCCAGTCAATACTCAACTCTCTTATTCTACCCCCCTTTTAAGGCTTTATTTAAGGTCCTAACATTAGTACTCTAAATTTATATTTAATAATCTGGAGAAAATTCTGTGCTGAAATTATTCTTTTCTTATAGGTTCTTAGGTTTTGAAAAATAAGTTCTTAGGTTTAGATGATACCCTTTTATCTCTCCTGAGAAATTCTACTGTTTAATTTCTGGAATTCTGCCTTTTAAAAAAAACTTGAAGGATGAAATCCTGGCAGAAAAATAGGGAGTTAATTAAGCAAGAATGGGTCAGGTTCTAATTTATTCTACATCATTCTAATTGGCATCTTAAAATTTTTTTAAGCTAAAGGCCAATGCTATGCTCTAATTATGATGAGGTTCATTCACTAATCCATATGCCAGAGGACAGGCTTGCATTAGGCTCATTAATAAGAAAAGAAGTCATCTGGGAAGCAAGGAGGGTGGGCAGAAAAATGACAAGTTGCTTCCTCCTCAGGAAGAGTAGTAATAAAATAGAAAGAGCAGTGAAAGATCTCCACTCAAGTCCTGGCTCTTGATTTATCAATTGGATGACCTTGGGCACATCACTTAATCTCCATGGGCCTCAGTTTCTACATCTGTAAAACAAAGGGTGGGGGGAGTGAATTACATGGCCTCTGAAGTCCTTTCCAAATCTATAACAATAATTTTTTCTTTGTATTTCCTGTGTCTAGCAGAGTTCTTGGCACAAAGAAAGTTCTCAATAAATTCTCCATGATTGATTGATATGGAAATGTTAGTAGGAATGGGGAGTCAAGAATAGGATTAAATAATAGCTCATATTATTTCCCAAACTTATATTTCATTTTTGTTCTCAGATGAACACTACAGGATGAGGATTTCTTTGTGTGTGTGTTTTGTTTGTTTGTTTGTTTTTACCAAACCTATGATTTCATTGATTTCAGCATTTCACAGAATGCTCGGTGAGGAACCAACTTAGAGTTTGCAAGAGTCGTCTAGTGCACTGAGTTCAGTAACTTGCCCAGGGTCACACAGCCAGTAGGCATCAGAGGCAAGACTTGAACTTACGTTTTCCTGACTCTGGAGCTGACTCATTTTCCCCAACGTCACACTGGCTTTCTAGGCATTATTGAACTTACTTTATTGATAGGAAACTGAGACACAGAAAAACCAAGATGCTTTCTTAAGTTCCCGTGAAGAATCAATTGTTGAGCAGGGAATAGAGTCCAAGTCATCTGATTTATAGAACACTCTTCTTTCTATTATAGTACCCTTTGTTTCAGTAGTGTCTGACTCTTTGTGACTCCGTTTGGAATTTTCTTGGCAAAGATACTGGAGTGGTTTGCCATTTCCTTCTCCAGTTCATTTTACAGATGAGAAACTGAGGCAAACAGGGCTAAGTGACTTGCTACTAAGTGCCTAAGGAGACATTTGAACTCAGTAAGAGGAGTCTTCCTGACTCCAGGCCCTGGGCTTTATCCACTGCACCACCTAGGTTCCCTTAGAATGCCTCCCCCTAAACCTCTAATATTAATATCCACTCTGGAATAATATCCACTCTGAAATAATGTCCACTCTGGAATTCCCATGGTTTAGTAGGTTCAATGTACAGGTAATATAAGGTTTGCATCATTGACCTGTGCTTACTTACTCTACTAATGGGTCAGGAAACAAATATAAATCAAATTGCAAAGTCAATAATAGGGAAAAGTTAAACAAGAGAATCCTTCTCAGATCTCCATATGCAAATGAGTACAATCCCTCAGATTCACAAGTTACTGAGGAATGGTATATGACTTTCTTCCTCAGCAATCCCTAGGTCAGGCCAAGTTTAGGCTTCAGTGCTATGCAAGATTAGATTTTTCCTACATGATAGATCTCTCTCCCTGAAGTTGATTTTGCCTGTTTCCCAGCAGACAATTATGCCTTCCTTAGTCTCCATTAGCTCTGCCTCCTACAGCTCTTTGATTTGGTCTTGTTCTTGCTGTTCCTGCTCTACCCCTTGGTAAACACTCCTGTAAAGGTCTGGTAGCTAACTGCTGGTCTCTTTAGCTGCTATCTGTTGAAGCTCTGTCTTCGTAGTTGCTTGCTATCTGTTGCTTCCCACTGTTGCCAGGGACCTTGCTACTGCTTTGGGAAAGTGCCATCATTCTTTTAAGGTGAGACCGCCCGGGTTAATATACCTTGGGTCTGGTCATCACACCTTTAGATGTTATTAGTCAGTTTCACAGCCCCACCCATATAGCATATAAAAAGACAGCTCAGGCATCTGTATGACTTATATTCTAATCCTTTCCAAGTGAAGGTCCCCAGCCCTTACTCCTAGCTGAGTTAAATAATGAAATTCCATTTGCCTTTTTTTTCTTAACCTCAGGGTACAGGTACCGTATCCCTCAAATGGTCAGCACCTTCTGATTAGCATTTTGAGGCTAAGGATAAATATATGCCCAGCTTTCCAATTGTTTTTCTAGCCCCTGGTATACTTATAATATCCCAGGAATTAGCTTTTGCATCATATAAATCACTCTAAAGATCTCACAGGCTTCAAGAAGACACTAGAAAAAGAAGTTCCTATATTTACAAAAATTATAACTGCTCTTTTTGTAGTGACAAAGAACTGGAAACTAAGGGGGTACATATCATCTGGAGAATGGCTGGACAAATTATGGTATAGGAATATTATTATTCTGTAAGAAATGATGAAAGAGTTCCAGACAAAGCTGTGAAGACTTGTATGAAATGGTGCAGAGTAAAGTGAACAGAACTAGGAGAATCTACCACAATATATTACAATAATATTAAAAAAATTTAAAGCCTTACCTTTCATCAAAGCAATGATCAACCGTGCTTCTGGAGAACTGATGAGGAAACATGCTATCTACCTCTTGACAGAAAGGTGATGGACTAAACATATAACATGAAACATATTTTTGAACATGGCCAAAGTGGGAATTTATTTTAATGGACTGATTTTTTTTAACAAGAATTTTGTTCTTCTTTTTATCGGGGTGAGGGGAATAAATAAGAAGGGACAAAACAGAAATGCTTGATAACTGAAAAAAAATTTAATTCAAAAAAATGAAGGCACCAGAAACATTGGAAAGGGAGTGATGAAAACTGTTTTCACTTCTGCCAGCATGGGAAACCCTGCTTTCTCCTTACATTATAAAGTTACATTTTAAACAATTCTATTTGGTGCTACAAAATAGTTACAACAAACACAGATTAGATAGAGAGATGGATAAATAGATCAATGTATTGCCTTCAATGAAGCAGAAAATAGTCACTGGCTAATTGGATAGTCCTATAGGTTAACTAGGAATAAAGGTCTTAATTCTTCCCAACCAGAGTATATGAAAAGTGAGGCAGGTAGAAAGATGAGGAGAGAGAATAAACTAAACCAAACACACGTTGGAATGAAAAGAATGTGTTTACATGGGAAAGAATTGGGAGATTGTCTTCCTAAAGTTATTACCCTTAAACAGTGTAGCTTTCTGATAATTTTCCTTTTCTCTCTAAAGAAGGGGAGAATTTGGGAGGTGGCTGGGAAAAGGTTTTCCCTAAAACAGTGGGGTTTAAAACTAACCTCAAAAAGTGGTTTTTTTTCTGGCTAAGAGTATGGAGGAAAACTTTTTGGAGGAGTAAGCATTTCACCTAGGTGCCAGAGAGCATGCCTTGGGCTTTAACAGGCAGACATACTGGGGAGGCAACTTTGTGCAGAGAGAAAAGTGAATAGAGGCATCAAAGAAGGAAAGCCCAGGGCAAGTTTGGGAAGGGGGAACAGCCCCCTTTGGCTAAAGCATAGGTGTTGCGCCTCCATGATCATGAACTCTAAACATCTTTATCTGGTCATAATCTTTTATCACTTCATCTTTTCTTTTGCTTTATGACCACTAACCCTGTTCTTTGGTCTCACAGTGACCTCCCATCCTATTAACTCTCAGCTCTCTGCGTTGGCTACACTCTCCTATCAATCCATTTTTGAGAACAATTCTACTCTACTCTGATATTTCTTTTTGTTGTTGTTGTTCAGTTGTTTCAGTCATATATAACTCTTTGTGACCTTATTTGGGGTTTGCTTGACAGAGAAACTGGAGCAGTTTGCCACTTCTTTCTGCAGCTCATTTTATAGATGAGGAAACTGAGGCAAACAGGGTTAAGTGACTTGCACGGTCACCCAGCCAGTAGGTATCTGAGGCTGGATTTGAAGTCAGTCTTCCTGACTCCGGACCTCGCATTTACTCCTTGCCTTATCATTAATCTTGCCTTACCAAATCTCCCCCTTGGATTACTTCCACCATCCATTTCCTTGACTCCTACTCTTATACTGTGGATCAGAGTTGGATAACAACACTATCAACTGGAGTCATTACAAATTTATTTGATCTAATCTCAATTGAGTCTTCTCTGTAGTAAGGCAATGTTTTTGTTCTTCCTTAATTATCTATCCTATTCACCACACTGGTTATTCCAAAATTTTTCATCTTTCCTCACATCTCCCATAACAACCCTCTCCTTGTTTGCTTCAGACTTCCACAAAAAAAATTGAGACCATTTTCCTAGAATTGGTTTCTTGGCTCACAGTCCAAGTCCAATTAGTCCATGGACTAATACATTGCCTGAGATACTTATTTCAATTTATATTTTAACTAAGCCATTGGATTTTATTCCTTTGCATCCTACTATCAATTAAAAGAACAAACAGAATGTTTGCTGACTTAGTTAGTGTCTGGGACTGGATCTGTGACTTAATTGGTATAGAGTTCTTTCTTGTAATGGAATTCATTCTCTTAATATAGTTCAGCGCCTTCTCTTCAACTTAAAAGTCTTAGACAGTTGCCTAAAGTACTGAGAGATTAAGTGATTTACCCAGAAGCACACCACCAGGATGTGTCAGAGGCTGGACATTATCTGGGCTTTGAGATCAGCTACACCATGCTGACTCTTATTTATGAAGTCCACTGGGGAAAAAATAGACCAAAAGAACAAAGTTGTTGTCACAAACTTTGGTGGCTAAAGACCAGCAGATAAGACCTCAAACTCAGAAAGCAGAAAGCAGAAAACCAACACCATTTGCTAATCATATTCAGCAATAACTTTTTCATACTTGCTCAAGGTTAAACTTTGTCATTGCTGTCACTGATTTTGTTAGGTTAGTTGGTCAAATTACAGAAATAGGTTTCACAGAAGGAAAAAATAGAATGTGAGCTGTAACCTAATTTCAAACAACTTTGATAGCCCTTCCCTTTTTATTTTAGAAATAGGAGGCCTGATTTGGCTTTATTCAGAGATAGGCAACCAGCAAGACAAGGAAAATATGCAGCAGATATGACCTTCTGTTCTTGGGTACAATCCAATGTGGCTTGTCACACACTGTCAAATAACTAAGGGTCATTTCTCTCTGTTAACAAGCTGCCTGGCATGAGCTCTTAGCCTGGAAAACCACAACCTCTCTTCTAAAGAATGTCAGGTTTGAAGAGGGTTCACACTACAAGGTGGTTAAAATTTATCCAGGTTAGACCTGGAATCTGTCACAAAGACATTGCTAAAACCTTCATGAGTGAGGTTTTGTCCTTCGGCTCTTTTTTGTCCCCATAGGATTTTGAGAGCTTTCACTCTTTGATAGTGTCATCCTCAACAAACATTTATTAAGCACCTACTATCTGCAAAGGGCTCTGCTAGGTAATCATTCAAAGATTAAATAAGGTAGTTCCCTGCACTGTACTGCTGGAGCCTAAAATCTAGTAAGAGATTATGACACAAACACAAATCAATATAATTCAAAATGATACTGGATAAGTACATAAGAGTTCTTAACCTGGGGTCTATGAACTTATTTTTATGTTAATATTTTGATAACCATTTCAATATAGTTTCTTTTCCCCAATTATTAATTTCATTTTATGCATTTAAACAGAATATTTTGAGAAGGGGTTTATAGGCTTTTATTGGACTGCCAAAGGAGCCCAGGGCACAAAAAAGGCTATAAAGCCCTAACATAAAATAAGAGATAAACTAAGTGCAAAATGAAATTCAAGGGTAAAAAGGATCATACACATGGGGACAGTGAAGCTTTCCCAGATTCCTCTAAGCTACTCTTTCTCTCCTCAATTTTCCTTGAACTATCCTTATGTATGTACATATTGTATCCCACCCCCACCTTCACTCCCAGCCAGAACCCCTCACAGAGGCAGTCTACTTTCATTTTGTCTTTATATCTGGATACTTAGCCCAGTACTTCAACACATGGGTTGAATTGAGCTAAAATGAATTGAGATGGTATTTGTTCTGGCTCTTAAAGAATGAATAGAATTTCAACATTCTGGTAAGCTTTAGTTAAAGTATGTTTTGCTGATTGATTTACCTCCTTTTATGAACTAGAACAGTTCACATACAATCCCCTTCTGGTCCCCAGGCAAAAGTTTAATGGGCACAGGGTCTTAACTGATCCAAGGGCCAGGAAAAGAATACTGGAGAGGAAGCAATGGGGCTATCTTGGTCCTTCCCTCACCCCTGTTCTTCTTAATGTGTTGACTGAGCCTTACATTTAGGTGGCATGGTGACTGCGGACATGTATGAGTTTTCATACTTTTATTTTTCAATTAACAGGCATTTTATTTTCTCTCCCTCCCATACTCCCTCTTAATTTAAAAGAAAAATAAACCCTTGTCACAAATATATATAGAATAAAGATAAACAAATTCCCACATTATCCATGTTTTTAAAAAATGCATTTCCTATTCTGTGTCTTGAATCTATCACCTGTCAGAAGATGGGGAGCATCATTAATCCTCTGGAATCATGTGTGGTCATTGCCGACATAGTATGATTTAAAGGTTATCTAGAAGACCCACACAAACCAAAATAGCTTCTCCACTTCTCTAGCCATCCATTCAACTTTTGTTTTAATTATTATGGGTCAGAGTCTTTCCTTTCAAACATAAGAAAGTACTTTCTGTATCCAAAGGGGACTGATGGGGTAGGATCTGTGTGTTTTCCTTTGCCCCTCCCATCTTCCCTTCAGGGCTATGTCTAGAACAAATGTTCCCCTCTTCACCGAACACCCTTTAGTTATACTCTCCATTACAGCTTGTCTTTATGTTCTTTTTAAGAAGATAAAAGGATGCTCCAACCTACTCAGATGCAGTGATTTGTCACAGTGATCAAATGAGAAAATATCTGCAAAGCACTTCACACAATGCCTGACACATAGTAGGCACTTAATAAATACTTGTTCCCTCTCCACTCCCCATAGTAAGGATGTAAAGCTAGAAAAGGGACCATCGCTGGGGCAAGGGAAAATAGAGGCTTTCAGAAAATAGCTGTAATGATCCCAGGGCTATTCATTAAATGGCTATGCATGAATGAAAATCTATAGTGGCACTAAATCTTTCCCTTGTTACAACATCCCATGGGAAAGCAGAGATTGTTTTTACCTCTCTTAGTCTCTCCTCTACTTGCATTAAGGGAGAGTACCAGGAAAGGAGGACTGTGGGGTGGCATATATTTTCCCTATCCAAATTTATGAGGTAACAGAGCTAGCAACTCTCAAGCATCAAAGGGAGAATAGGACTGATCCTAGAATAATCCTAAATTGAATACTCACTATTCTATCATTCAGCATTAATACTATTTTTATTTTAAAGATTTTTTTAAAAGGCTCTGAACAAGGAAAACACCAAACAGTATTCCCTCATATCCCCAGAAAAAAAATGAAATTGACTAATTTAATAGACATGAAACAACTGGTTAGGTACTGAAGTATTAGACATATTGATTTTTGAAGTTTTATCAGACTAAATTCAGGACAAACTCTCTGTGTGCAGTCAGATCATTAGCTGAAAAGGGGAAAGATGAAAACTAACAATGTAACTGATTTATAAGGGATGATAAAAACAAGAAGATACTATGTGCAGTTACTCCTGCTCTAACCTGACCTATTTAAGCAAATTGCAAAAATTGAGAAATGGATAAAAGTAAAGATAATGACAAAAAGAATCCTGAACTACATCAGTCATAAAACATTTGATCCTACCCAGTGGAGAAACATGGTAGAGAAGTTTAACAGTGGTTTAGAATACCAGGTTATTTGCAAAACATTACAGGGGAAGATGATTGAAGATAATAAGTCTCACAAATTACTGTCTCACAAAATAGCAAATAAACAGTAGAAAGCATACTGATAGCTGCTGTTCTGATACCAGTACAAACCAGATTATCACAACAGCATTTGTAGCCCCTTTTGCAAGCTGCCAGAAATTAATTGCATGGTCCTTTGTAGGGTGTTCTGATTTCAACCCTGTAGAGCTGGAAATAGACAGCAGGACATCTTGTAGCCACTGGAAATTTTAAGTGGAGGAATTACAGAAGAAAGCAAAAGCTTCAGAGATGAGTGGAGCAGAGAGAAAGGTTCTTCAGAATTAGTCCATATGTTGAACAGGGGCAGATGGGAAACCAGCAATTAGGGTCAGAGTGAAGCTAGAGCAGCAGTGGATTTCACCCTCATTTGAGAAGATATTTTTAGAAGCTGTTAAATATTTGCGAATAAAACTGGAAGGCAGACAACATGCCAAAATGATCAAGTGAGATGATATACGTAAAGCACTTTGCAAGGCTCAAGGCACTATATGCATGCTAGCTGTTATTATTTTTTACGAAATGAATTAAATCATCAAACTCCTCTAGCCATTTATTTTCATCATTGATGACAGTGGCTCTACTACTGCACTCAAAACATCTCTGTAAGTAACAAGCTATATTATGGAATAGAAATGGCACTCAAAAATAAAGTGGAGGAGATGAGACAGTCCTCATAAAATAAATTCAGAGAAAATCTGTGCTGAAGATGACATGATTTTGAAGGTATCATATTCCTGGAACAATAGAATAGAATGGAAAAGATTGCTAATTACAATAGAAAAGATATTAGCAACTACTGATCCATATACTTACTTTCTCATCTGTATATACTTTATGAGAATGTGCATATTGAGACTATACTTTATTAAAGATATGAAAGAACAAGCGGTATTTCTTTTTTAATTTTTTGAACCAGACAAACATGATAGGTAGGAAGGCCTGAGTGCAAATCAAGCCTTAAACACTTACTAGCTATGTGACCTTAGACAATTCATTTAACCTCTCTATGCCTTAGTTTCCTCATAGATAAAATGGGGATAATAATAGCTTCTACATCCCAGGGTTGTTGTGAGGATAAAATGGGATAATAGTTGTAAAGTGCTTTGCAAACTTAAAACATTATACAATAGCTGACACAGAAGATTCTTGTCATTTGTGGTAGTTTTGTTCTATAAAGTTACTGCGAACACTGAATTAGAAAATACTAAGCCATTACTCCTAGGGGAAATACAAGGTTAGGTTCCTGCGAGTCTCTGGTCACAATATTTTCTTTAGCTCTTTCCTGATCCTTTTCATACACAGATTGGCAAACTTCCTCTTCCTTTTTCTGGATATAAAGTACTGCTCATTCATCAACACTGAACTTATAGCCAACAATACCATAACTAATGCCTGAACAAAGTTTATCAAATATATGTATTGTCTCCATATGTCATATCACAGACTTCTTATCCTTAGGAACACTAGACTAGATAGCATTTCAGCACTGCAGTTGGGGGCCATTTATACAGCAAAATCACTAACATAAAACACAAAAATGAGAAAAACATGCCACTAAATAGACCATGAAAGGACCCTTGTTTATACTAGCAGAACTGAAACAAGAAGGTGAATGTCACCTTGTTCAACCTCAGCTGGGAATGTGTATTGGATGACTCAAATTTTTCACCACACTGCACATGTCCGCAAATGACCATGAATATTCTGGGAGTATTATTTTGGAGTTACAAATAAATTTTAGTGAGTAGGCAAATTTGCAAATACAGAATCTGTGAATATTAAGGGTTGACTGTATTTATGTAGCTATTTTTAGAAATATTTCCACATACAAAGAAACAGAAAAGGAAGATTGGACATAAAACAGTGATCTCTATCATACATAGCTTTTTAAAAGTACATAATAAATTCAATACATTGTTTCCAAAGCTATCCTATTCGTCTGTGTCTCCCTTGGAACTTTCTCCTGTTCTTTTCTGTGCATTTTTATAAGTTTCACTGATGCTGTTTTCTTTCTTTTCACATCATTATCTCTACCTTCCCTCCTACTCCCTCCAAATTCTTCCCTTATAACAAGTAAGTATAATCAAGCAAAACAAATGCACACATTGCCTGTGTCTGAAAAAGCATGTCTCTAAGGATTCTTTTGAAGATTATTCACTCCAAATCATATTTTCAGTTACCTAATGGGACAGTAAAAGAAATGACAAGATTCCACTATCTTTATTGCTTATTGGTGACAAAAAGCATTTGACTTAGTAGAGCAAAAGACAATTTGAAGCCTCTCAACCACTAAGGTTTCTTCCATTCTGTTGATTAACTGCTCTGAGTTTCAGAGTACTGAATTGTAAAAGAGGGATAATCGCATAGCCTAACTACAAGAAAGTCATTTATTCTTTATCTATTTATGATAGTTCTATCTATCTATCTATCTATCTATCTATCTATCTATCTATCTATCTATCTACCTACCTATCTATCTATCTATCTATCTATCTACCCATTCATTGGTAGCTTTTGTTTTTGTGTCACACTAGTAATATCTGGATATACTGCCAATACTCCCACTTACTCTTCCCTCCCCAACTTTGCCCTCCTAGAATTGAACTCTTCATTATAACATATTTACTTGTTCTCCATGACCCAAATTTTTTTTAGTTACTCTGAATTCAACCTCCTTTTAGAATCTACTCTCTAACTTACCAGGCCAGGCTGCAGTGAGGATGAAATGAGTTACTTTATGAAAATACTTTGTGACCCCAAACTCTACATAAGTGGACCCCTATCATGCACTGAATAAGGCAGAATCCATGTTCATACATAATTAAGAAGAATCCTCAGATTAAAGGAAAATCTTCATGACAATGTTTCCAGGGAGGCACAGAGGAGGTTAGCTGGAGAAGAGACAAGAGCAGACACAATCTGAAAGCCAAGCTGAAATCTAATGACACCAGTGTCCAAAGGTGTAGATCAACCTAGTCATTCAGTTGCTGGTTACAGAATTTAAAAGCCAAGGGAAGTCACAGGATGATAGACTGGAGGAATGAAAGAAACCTTAGAGGTCATCTAGTCCAACCCCATCATTTTATAGATGTCAAAACTGAGGCTCAGAGAGGTTAAAGTCACTTGTCTAAGGTCACACAGGCAGTGGAGAGCAGAGCCAGGATTTAAACTCAGGTTCTCTGACTCCAAATATAGTGCCCTTTTCACTATTACCATGGTGCCACTCAGAAGTCAGAATCCAGAAAATACAGTGTGGTAACAGATTTTTCAAACTCTAGCTATTTCATGGAACTCTATAGTCTTTTTATTCTGGAATTATGCCTGTCCTCCCCTTCATGATACTAAGTGAGCTCCTTTGCATCCAGCTGACTGAGTCATGACTGCTGAGTTAGAGGGCCCCAACAGACGTTATCATTACTGTTGGTGGAGGGAAGTTCCAGTTTTTGGCTAGGGCAAGGGTTCTTAACTCATTTTATGTGTCAGGGACCCCTTCGGCAATCTGGTAAAGTATATGGACCCCTTCTCTTGATAATGTTTGTAATGCACCAAACAGAGGAACAAACAAACAAATGAATAAATAAGATAAAATAAATAATGCATAAAATTAAATACATAGGAAACTAAAGGTTAGTGAATGAGGGTTCCCCCCAACTGAGTCAATAAACCCCTTGAAATCTATTATTGATCCCAAATTAATAACTCGTTGGCTAGGGTAATTTTTTTCTCGGGATCCTGGGGACACTCCAGGAAGACAAAACTGGGCTCTTACTTGTTAGAACTGCAGTCAATATAGAGGCCATAATCTGTCTCAGGAAATAATGTATTCTATTTCTCTTTTTACTATTCCCTCCCTTTTTCCTATCCAAATTCCAGTGCTTACCTAGCATATTGTTCAGCATATCCGAGAGGAGACGCTCAATAAATGCTGCAGATTACAATAAAACAAGACCTACGGTGTAGGAAGGCATCCCTTAGAAGTGAAACAGGATGCAGAAATGGTCAGTTTCAATTGTGGTCAAAAATGACAGGCTTTCCTTTGAGGCTTTGATGCAGACTCTCTTCCTGCATTCAAAATATATTAAATCATTATAGATTTGCCCTAGAGATTTTCATGTAACACTCATGTAAAAATATATTTTTCAACTGGGGAATTCCATGCAGCATTATTATTGTTATTTCCATTTATTTAAATATTTCTCTGCAGGGAAGCTTGGGGATGCATGATCAAGGGAACCATTTTATTCTAAATTGCCACATAGAATGAAGGGCCTGACTTAAAAGCAAAGCTTTTTATACCCATTTAAAATTAGAAGACAAGTCATTTAATAAGATATATTTGGAACTTAACAACAATATCACTGCACACAAACTTGCAAAGCCATGAGTTAAGTGGAGACTTACACAGATGAGAGGGTATTAAAATTATGTGTTTAAATCAGATGTTTACCCTTCTTACTACGAGGAATACAAGGTACTTACAAGGTACTACTAAGCTTAATGTTTTCATTCAATAATCTTTTCGCTTATATCACCCACCCTTAACATATGAATGAATTATAAATAGGATAATTGGCTAGTTTTCAATTAGGGCAAGGAAATGACTGGTCATGCATGAAGTGCAGGTTAATGCAGAGCAGTATGTAAATGAGCTGTCCCAGCTCCCAGCAGACTGCCTTATATTCCTAAAGCAACTATGCTAGCCAAGCTAGTAATATAAGCTAGATGAAACTAGTAGATCATCAAATGTGTATCTGTAATTAATAAGGAAACACCAAATGGATCCTGAATTAAATTAGTGAAATGCTGAGCTGCTAAGAGATAAAATGTTGAGGACTAAGTGAAAGTAGATCTCCGAAAAATACAGAACGAATGGAGAAAATTAGCATTTAACTAATATGTAGCTTAGGATGAAAACTGAAGGATAAAAGGTTTTCTATTATTGCTTCTAACTTCAGGACAGCTAGGTGGCAAAGTGGATAGAACGCTGGCCCCGCAGTCAGGAGGACCGGAGTTCAAATCCAGCCTCAGACTCTTACTAGCTGTGCGATACTAGACAAGTCATTTAACCCTGTTTGCTTACTTTCCTCATCTGTAAAATGAGCTAGAGAAGGAAATGGCAAACTACTCCAGTATCTTTGGGGATCACAAAGTCAGACATAAACAATTGACAAAAAGTATCTAATTTTATAATGGATTTTTTCATCAACTTTCTCATATTACAAGATTCAATGCACTCTATTACTCCATCCTACCCCTTTTCTTATTCACAGAATATAGTGAGACTATCACCTGAACATTATGTGTCTTTTAAAGTAATCTAATGTTGCTTTTTTGGGCTTCTATTGATTGATATTGAGCTTATAGTCCACTAAATCCCCTAGGTTTATTCCCCCAGACAGACGGCTATCTACTAAGGCTTCCCTTGGTTGGTATTTATGAAAATAATTCTTAACTGTACAAAAAACTTTACATTTAATTTATCTCTATTAAATTCCATCATATTAAATTCAGTCTGAAATCTTTCTAGGTGCAGGCCAGCAATTCTTCACAGTCTTGTGTCATCTGCAAACTCAAATTAACCCCCAATTTACTCAAAGGAGGAGCCAAATTATGTTTTCCCTATAAATGCAAAAGTAGCCAGAATGACTCTAGGAGGGAACATTTACCATCAAGAGACCTTGTTCTTGAAGTTTTCCAGAGTAAAAGCCACTTCTAAGACAATTTTTACTTCTTTAAAAAAAAACTATTTCCAGTTCCAAATTCTCTCCCACCCCCATCCATTGAGAAGGCAAAAATATGATACAGATTATGCTTATGAAGTCATTCAAAACACTTTCCTATTAAACCTGTTGCAAAAAAAGCAAGAAAAATAAAATGAAAAAATGTTTCAAATTGCACTCAGAATTCATTAGTTCTCTCTCTGGAGGTATATAGCATTTTTTATCATAAATCCTTTGAATTGTCATGGATAATCATATTGATCAGGGTAGCAAGTCTTTCCCAGTAGACATTCATTACAATATTGCTGTTACTGTGTACCATGTTTTCCTAGTTCTGCTAACTTGACTTTGCATCAACTAATATGTATTCCTGAGTTTTTTCTGAAGCCCTCACCTTCATTACTTCTTACAGCACAATAGTATTCTATCACAATTACATATTATGACTTGTTTAGCCACTCCTCAGTTGACAGGCAAAATTTTCAATTCTTTGCCACTACAAAAAGAGCTGCTTAAATTTTTTTTTACATATAGGTCCTTTTCCTTTATATTGGACCTTCTGGGGACATAGATGTATTGTATAGTAGCTGTATTGGTGATTCCAAGTATATGCACTGTTTTATAGCCCTTTGGGCATAGTTCCAAATTGTTCTCCAGAATGGGTTTTTCATTTATTAATTAATTTATTTTTAATTTTAAACATTCACTTCCACAAGATTTGAGTTCAAAATTTTCTCCCCTTCTCTTCCTCCCCCCCACCCCAAGATGGTGTGCATTCTGATTACCCCTTCCTCCAATCTGCCCTTCCTTCTATCACCCCCACTTCTCTTATCGCTTCCCTTCTATTTCCCTGTAGGGCAAGATAGATTTCTATACCCCATTGCCTGTATATATTATTTCCTAGTTGTATGTAAAAACAATTTTTAACATTAGTTTTTAAAACTTTGAGTTACAAATTCTCTCCCTTCCTCCCTCCCCATCCACCCTCATTGAAAAGGCAAGCATTGTGATATAAGTTATACAGGGGTGGTCATGCAAAACACTTCAATAATAGTCATGTTGTGAAAGACTAACTATATTTCCCTCCATCCTCTCCTACTCCATTCCCCATTTGGCCATCTCTTTTATCATCCCCTCCCTCTCATATCCCCTTCCTTCCTGCTTTCATGTAGGGTAAGATAGATTTACACACCCAATTGAGTGTGTATGTTATTCCCTCCTTAAGCCAAATCCAACATGAGTGGGTTCACTCATTCCCTTTCACCTCCCCACTCTTCCCTTTCACTGTAAAAGTTTTTCTTGCCTCTTTTATGTGAGATATTATGTCCCATTCTACCTTTCCCTTTCTCTTACTCCCAGCACATTCCTCTTTCACCCCTTGATTTTATTTTTTAGATATCATCCCTTCATATTCAACTCACCCTACACCATACACATATAAGAACATATATGTGTGTGTATGTATGTATATTATTCCCTCCAACTACCCTAATACTGAGGTCTCATGAGTTACAAATATCATCTTTCCATATAGAAATATAAATAGTTCAACTTTAATAAATCTCTTATGATTTCTCTTTTCTGTTTACCTTTTCATGCTTCTCTTGAGTCTTGTATTTGAAAGTCAAATTTTCTTTTAGCTCTGGTCTTTTCACCAAGAATGCTTGAAAGTCCTCTATTTCATTGAATATCCCTTTTCCCCCCAAAAGCTTATATTCAGTTTTACCAGGTAGGTGATTCTTGACTTTAATCCTAGTTTCTTTGACCTCTGGAATATCATATTCCAAGCCCTTCAATCCCTTAATGTAGAAACAGCTAGATCTTGTGTCATACTGACTGTGTTTCCATAATACTGGAATTGTTTCTTTCTAGCTGCTTGCAATGTTTTCTCCTTGACCTGAGAACTCTGAAATTCAGCTACAATATTCCTAGGAGTTTTCCTTTTGGGATCTCTTTCAGGAGGTGATTGGTGGATTCTTTCAATTTCTATTTTACCTTCTGGTTCTAGAATATCAGGGAAGTTTTCCTTGATAATTTCTTGAAAGATGTTGTCTAAGCTCTTTTTCGATCATGGCTTTCAAGTACTCCAATAATTTTTAAATTATCTCTCCTGGACCTATTTTCCAGATCAATTGTTTTTCCAACAAGATATTTCACATTATCTTCTATTTTTTCATTCTTTTGATTTTGTTTTATAATTAATTTCTTGATTTCTTATAGAGTTATTAGCTTCCATTTGCTCCACTCTAATTTTTAAGGAATTCTTTTCCTCAGTGAGCTTTTGGACCTCCTTTTCCATTTGGCTAATTCTGCTTTTTGTGGCATTCTTCTCCTCATTGGCTTTTTGGACCTCTTTTGCCACTTGAGATAGTCTATTTTTAAGGTGTTATTTTCTTCAGTATTTTGGGGGTCTCCTTTAGCAAGCTGCTGCCTCATTGTTCATTATTTTCTTATCTCTCTCATTTCTCTTCCCAATTTTCCTCTATTTCTCTTACTTGATTTTCAAAATCCTTTTTGAACTCTTTCATGGCCTGAGATCAATTCATATTTTTCTTGCAGGCTTTGAATGTAGGAGCTTTGACTTTGCTGTCTTCTTCTGACTGTATGTTTTGATCTTCTTTGTCACCAAAGTAAGATTCTATAGTCAGAGGTTTTTTCCCACTGTTTGCTCATTTTTGCAGCCAATTACTTGACTTTTTAACTCACTGTTAAGGTAGGGCTCTGCTTCCAGGGTGGAGGAGGTATTGTCCCAAGCTTCAGGGGTTTTGTGCAGCTGTTTTCAGAGATGCTTTTAGGGACCTATAAACTTTCAGCTCTTCCAAGGTGGTATGATCAAAAGAGAGGTGTTTACACCTCTCCTGGCCTATGCTGTCATCTGTGAGTGACCACAAGCACTCTTTTCTGCCTTGGAACTGTGAGGAGGATTTCCTCTCCACCACTGCCACAAGCTCCATCATACCAGCACTCTTTCTTGCCCCAGGACCACCACCCAGGACTGTGACCTACCTCCAAACACAAGAAAAGCAAAGAATCCTGTCTCAGCACCAGCAAAGAGATCCCTGCAATCCCCCTCTGATCAGCTTCTTGATTCCCCCCACCATCTGTGGGCTGAGAGCTCTGGTGCCACCACCCCAGGGCTGGGGCTGGAACTCACTCCTCTCTCACCCAAGTTCCAACAGACCTTTCCTACTGACCTTCTAAGTTGTCTTTGGCATTTGTGGGTTGAGAAGTCTGGAAATTGCCACAACTGCCAGTGATTCAGTCCCCTGAGGCCTGCTCCAGGTTCACTAGGGCTTGTCTGTGTTGGCATGTTTTGCGTTGGTCTGTGCTTCTCACCAGCCCAGTGCAACAGACTTTTCCTGTCAACCTTTTAGGGTGTCTTAGGCTGGAAATTTGTTTCACTCTTTGATTTTGTGGGTTCTGCTTCTCTAGAATTTGTTTAGAGTCATTTTACAGGTATTTGGAGGGGTTTGGGGGAGAGCTCAAGCAAGTCCCTGCTTTTACTCCACCATCTTGGCACCACTCCTCTCCAGAACATTTGAACCACTTTACAACTCCACCAATAGTGCATTAGTCTACCTATTTTTCTCACATGCCCTCCAGCATTTGTTGTTTTCTTTTTCTATTATGTTAGCCAAAGTGATAGGTACGAGGTGATAGCTCAGAGCTGTTTTAATTTGCATTTCTCTATTCAATAGTGATTTAGAGCATTTTTTCCTGTGACTATTGATAGCTTTGATTTCTTCTTCTGAAAACTGTGTTCATATCCTTTGACCATTTATTAACTGGGAAAATGGCTCTTAGTTTTATGAATTTAGCTCAGTTATCTATATATTTGAGAAATGAGGCCTTTATCAGGGAAACCTGTAAGATTTTTTCCCAGTTTCCTTCTTTCCTTCTAATTTTGGCTGCATTTGGTTTTCTTTATGCAAATGCTTTTAAATTTCATGTAATTAAAATTATCATTTTATCTATTCTGCTTCTCTTTATCTCTTGTTTGGTCATAAATTCTTCCTTTATCCACAGATCTGACAAGTAATTTTTCCAAGATTCCCTAATTTGTTTATGATATCATCCTTTATGTCTAAATCATATACCCATTTGGCAGTTATCTTATTACACAGCGCGAGATGTGAAACTATATCTGGTTTCTGCCAAACTGTTTTCTACTTTTCTCTGAAGTTTTTGTTGAAAGGTGAGTTTTTACCCCAATAGCTTGGTCTTTGAGTTTATCAAACACTAGATTACTGTGGTCATTTCCTTCTGTATGCTGTATGCCTAACACATTCTGTTGATCAGCCACTCAATTTCTTATCCAGTACCAGATTGTTTTGATGATTACCACTTTGTAATATAGTTTGAGATCTGATATTGCTACCCTGCCTTTCTCCAGGTTTTAAAAAAAATTGTTTCTCTCGATATTCTTGATCTTTTATACCTCGAGATGAATTTTGTTATTTTTTCTGGCTCTATAAAATGATTCTGCAGAGTTGATTGGCATGGCACTGACTCTGTAAATTATTTGGGGGAGTATTATCATTTTTATTATATTGATTCAGCCTACCATGAAAAATTAATATTTCTCCAATTGTTTAAATGTGTCTTTATTTGTGTGAAAAGTGTTTTGAAATTGTGCTCTTATAGTTTCTGTTTCTGTCTTGGCAGATAGACTCCCTAGTATTTTATCCTGCCTGCAGTTATTTTAAATGGAATTTCCCTTTCTATCTCTTCCTGCTGGTTTTGTTGGTAATATATAAAAATGCTGATGATTTATGTGGAATTATTTTATATTCTGCAACTTTGCTAAAGTTGTTAATTGTTTCAACTAGTTTTTTAGTTGATTCTCTCTGGTACTCTAAGTAATTTATTTCTCTTAAGTGTTTTTTATAGCCCATTCTAATGAGCATGCCCTGCCTTTTACATTAAAAATGACATTGGAATCTCTGTGTTATACCACACTGTCATTATTCTTGGGCTCTTTGGGCACAAATCACTATATTTTCCCATTTTCCTCTAATTCTCTGGGTTTTTTTTGGGGGGTGGTGTGTGGTAGATGGAGCATCTCTTACCTTAAAAAGGAGAAATAAGAACAGAGAAGAGGCTTCTGTTAGCTTGGAAATGCTATGGCTCCTTCCTCTGATTGGTGGTTTCTTCTGAGAACCTTCATTTTAAGGAAGGGCCCACCAAGCAAGACAAACTCATTCCTTTACTCCTCCTAGGTCCTGCTCCTGACTTTCCAAACTTCATGTTTACATACTCTTTTCCATTTTTTTTCCTTTTACGTGCTGGTTTTCATCATCAGAATGGGGGACTATCTTTTTGCTTCTATTTGTATCTTCAGCATTTAGAAAAGTGCCAGTGCCTGGTATATACTAAGTGCTCAATAGATGTATATTGTTGATTTGAGCACAAGACACTAAACAAATAGGAACTGGATGCATGGGAATGGAAGGGTAAGTCAGCAATGAGGCAATGATGAGATCCCAAAGCCGAAAAATATTGTTTGAAGTTATGTAAAAGTTCACAGCAAGTCTGTGTTCAAACAGTTGCATTGGAGCTTAGAGTTCATACATGATTTGTCACACTAGATGTGGTAGGTATACTGGCATCCTTTGAAGTCCTGTTATGTGTCTGTATGAGATTCAACTGAGGACAGCTCCTGGCTGCTGCCAGCATTTCTCACATAGGGAAAAGCAATATTTGAGACACAGCAGGTAACTGGATTCTAGTCCCAACTCTGCTACTAAATGGCTACATTCTCAGTTTCCTCATCACAAAAATGAATGGGTTGGATTAGATATATTTAAGTTGCTTTCCAATGATTTTCCATTATGATTTTATAAGTGGCAAAAGTCTACATGAAAGTAGAAATTCCATCTATCTTTCAATGTCCAGCTCAAGGAAGCCTTCTCTGAATCTCTCTTTCCCGTCTCCTCAATCATCAGCAATTTTTTTCTCTTTTGAACTCTCATAGCATCTTTCCCATACCCATATAATTTCTTCTGTATTATTATTTTAAAAGAATTAGCCCAAATTCAACTATAAACTTTTTAATGGCAGGACCATATCTAATATATTCTTGCATATCTCCTTTTTCCCACTTAATAGTACTTTGTTTTTCGCAGTTACATGTAAAGATAGTTTTCAATATTCATTTTTATAAGACTTGGAATTCAAATTTTTTCTCCCTCCCTTCCCTCCCCCTTGCCCCCTTTCCCCCTTCCATAAGACAGCAAGATATAGGTTATACGTGTACTATCATATTAAACATATTTCCACATTAGTCATGTTGTGAAAGGAGAATCAGAACAAAAGGGGGAAAATGAGAAAGAAAACACAAAAACCAAAAAATTTCATATCTCTTAATCCCTTGAATAATACCATGAATATAATAGACATTTGATAAGTATTTATTGAATATTGGAGGGATAAATAGAAGGAAAGTGAGAAAGAAAGAGGATGAGATAGAAAAAATTCCAGGTGTCACATTATATAATATTTTGGCTGGAATTCTGTGATTCAGTGAAACAAACAGTTAAAACAGGAAAAAAATATTTATACACACCTTCTTTTCTGATGCATAATACACTGCTATATGATTCATAATATTCACTTTTAATGGCTTACTCATTTAATTGTCTACATGTCCAACATGATATTGTATTTTTTCCTTCAATTCATATGTAGAAAATATTCGAGGGGAGAAATCTTTGTAGAAAGAAGGCCAATGAGGCAGAACCAAGATGGCAGCTGGAAAGCAGGGACTGACCTAAAGTTCTCTCCCAGGACCCTCCAAACACCTCAGGAAATGGCTCTGAACAAATTCTGGAACTGCGGAACCCACAAAATAGCAGAGGGAAGCAGGGCTGCAGCCCAGAATAGCCTGGATGGTCACTAGGTAAGGTCTATCAACACAGAGCTGGGAGTGGAGTGGAGCAGAGCCCAGCGTGGGCTGCACCTGGACCAACCAGATCAGGAGCCAGGTGGAACAGTCCCTAGAGCCCTGAATCAGTGAGCTGTGGCAGTTACCAGACTTCTCAACCGACAAAAACCAAAGACAACAGGGAAGGTTAGTGGGAAAAACTGCGGGGCAGAGTGAAAGGAGTTCACGGTTCAGCTACCGCCCCGGGACAACGGAGGTGGTGCAGCTACAGAACTACAGCTGTAGTTGCTTCCAGCCTCAGGCCCACCTGGTGGGAGGAATTAAGTGGTGGGTTAGAGCAGAAGTGCAGAGCCTGCTCAGATCTGAGTCACCATCCAGGTTGGTGGTTCTTGGGGGAGGAGGAGCACTGGGGTGGCAGAGCTTATTGTGTAGAAAAAGCTCTGAAAACAACAGTGCAGGCCTTCAAACGTGGGACAAAGTACTCTCTACTCTAAAAGCAGTCATACCCTGATGAAAAACTCTAGGGTCAAGTAGTTGTCTGGGAACATGGCCAGGCAGCAAAAATGGACTCAGATTCAGACTCAGACTTTGGAATCTTTCTTTGGTGACAATGAAGACCAAAATATACAGCCAGAAGAAGTCAACAAAGTCAAAGAGCCTACATCAAAAGCCTCCAAGAAGAACATGAACTGGTCTCAGGCCATGGAAGAGTTCAAAAAGGATTTGGAAAAGCAAGTTAGCGTAGTAGAGGAAAAATTGGGAAGAGAAATGAGAGTGATGAGAAAAAATCATGAAAAACAAGTCAATGACTTGGTAAAGGAGACCCAAAAAAATACTGAAGAAAATAACACCTTAAAAATAGACTAACTCAAATGGCAAAAGAACTCCAAAAAGCCAATGAGGAGAAGAATGCCTTGAAAGGCAGAATTAGCCAAATGGAAAAGGAGGTCCAAAAGACCACTCAAGAAAATGCTACCTTAAAAATTAGATTGGAGCAAGTGGAAGATAGTGACTTTAGGAGAAATCAAGGTATTATAAAACAGAACCAAAGGAATGAAAAAATGGAAGACAATGTGAAATATCTCATTGGAAAAACCACTGATCTGGAAAATAGATCCAGGAGAGATAATTTAAAAATTATTGGACTACCTGAAAGCCATGATCAAAAAAAGAGCCTAGATGTCATCTTTCAATAAATTATCAAGGAGAACTGCCTTGATATTCTAGAGCCAGAGGGCAAAATAGAAATGGAAAGAATCCACTGATCGCCTCTTGTAAAAGATCCCCAAAAGAAAACTCCTAGGAATATTGTCGCCAAATTCCAGAGCTCCCACATCAAGGAGAAAATGCTGAAAGTAGCCAGAAAGGAAGAATTTAAGTATTGAGGAAACAAAATCAGAATAACACAAGATCTAGCAGCTTCTACATTAAGGTATCGAAGGGCTTGGAATATGATGTTCCGGAGATCAGTGGAGCTAAGATGAAAACCAAAAATCACCTACCCAGCAAAACTAAGTATCATGCTCCAAGGCAAAGTATGGATTTTCAATAAAATAGAGGATTTACAAGCTTTCTCAGTGAAAAGACCAGAGCTGAATAGAAAGTTTGACTTTCAAACACAAGAATCAAAAGAAGCATGAAAAGGGAAACAAGAAAGAGAATTCATAAAGGACTTACTAAAATTGAACTGTTTTGTTTACATTCCTACATGGAAAGATGATGTGTATAATTCATGAGACCTCAGTATTAGGGTAGCTGAAAGGAATATACATATATTTATAGACAGAGGGCACAGGGTGAGTTGAATATGAAGGGATGATATCTAAAATAATAAATAAAATTAAGGGATGAGAGAGGAATATATTGAGAGAGGGAGAAAGGGAGAGATAGAATGGGGTAAATTATCTCACATAAAAGTGGCAAGAAAAAGCAGTTCTGTAGGTAGGGAAAAGGGGGCAGGTGAGGAGGAACGAGTGAATCTTGCTTTCATCAGATTTGACCTCAGGAAGGAATAACATACATACCCAATCAGGTATCTTACCCCACAGAAAAGAAGGAGGAAGGAGATAAAAAGGGGGGATGACAGAAAGGAGGGCAGCTAGGGGGAGAATGTAATCAAAAGCAAACACTTTCAAAAAAGGACAGGGTCAAGGGAGAGAATTGAACAAAGGGGAATAGGATAGGAAGAAGCAAAATATAGCTGGTCTTTCACAACATGAGTATTGTGGAAGGGTTTTACATAATGATACACACGTGGCCTATGTTGAATTGCTTGCCTTCTTAGGGAGGCTTGGTGGGAAGGGAAGAGGGGAGAGAAGTTGGAACTTAAAGTTTCAAAAGCAGAGGTTCAAAAAAAAAGTTTTTGCATGCAACCAGGAAATCAGATATACAGGCAATGGGGCATAGAAATCTATCTTGCCCTACAAGAAAGTGAGGGAAAAGGGGATGGGGTGGAGTGGGGTGATAGAAGGGTGGGGTGACTGGGGAACAGGGCAACCAGAATATATGCCTTCTTGGAGTAGGGGGGAGGGTAGAAATGGGGAGAAAATTTGTAATTCAAACTCTTGTGAAAATCAATGCTGAAAACTTAAAATATTAATAAAAAAAGAGTCATTCAAAAAAAAAGAAAGAAGACCCACCTTCCTTATTATCAGCAGCAACAACTGCTGACCAATTGCCATCAAAAGGCAAGGAGTCACAGGAGCACTGTGAGAGGCAATCATCATTCTGGTTCCCAGTCCAGTCCTCCCAGACATCATCTGGGGAAGAATCTATCATGGAAAAGAGGTTAGCCATCCCAACTAACTGCCAAACACCCACAGAGCAGGCAAGCCAGCATAGCTCTGTCAACAAGGCTTCCTGAGGGAGAAACAAGAGGCAGTATGCTACAGCCTAGTCATACCACTATCAGCATCTTAACTACTATTACCCCTTAGACCCTGATAGTCTAGGAACCTGAACCCAGGAACTCTAGGAATGGTAACATTAAACAATGACATAAGTAAGAAACATTCACATATTGTTGTACCCTAAGAATCTTTTTATCTGACTTCACAATTAGAATGTGAGCTCCTTGAGATCAAGGTCTGTTTTACTTTTCTTTTTTCACAGGTTTAGCACAGTGCTTTGCATATAGGAAGTGTTTAATGCTTTATTCATTCATATATTCATAGAAATAGATGGCTCAAGAGACTACATGTAGATAGCACCACTGGGCTCTTAACTGCATAACAATCACAGTTAACATTTGCAATCCTATTTTTCTTAGAATTTGGTCCAGCTAGAACTTGTCACCCAAGTCAGTCATCCCGTTTATCACCATGGTGCCAAGAGATCAGCATCAAGAAATCAGAAGACATTGATCAAGATATCATTAAAGTATAGCTTGAAATGAATTGTGCTTGACACTGAAAATTAAACAGACACAAATGCCAATGATATATGTGTTCACCATTAGCAAAATCAATAGATGTAGTAAGATCTCAAGACTTTAAGTTAAAATCTGAGCCTGAGCCAAAGTGAAGAAGTAGTCTGCTGCTGCACTTGCAAATAAACATTCTCTTTCTTCCCTTACTCTCCGGAAAGGTGGGCATTACTGCTAAAATTCAATAGAGTAATATTGTTGTTTTTGTCCTTTCTTTTCAAAGAGGACCAATGACATCACAGTATTCTGTCTTGACTCCCGTGTGAATTGGATTGAAGTGAGGCGGAGTTGCACAAAGTGGTTAGTCTCACTGTCTCTTCCAGGGTCATTGAAGTCCAATAGCAAGACAAAAGTCAAGATGACCAGCGGTGGCCCAAAATGCAGTGGATGGCTTTGGCATCTTTGATATCTGACTACCTCTAAGGCTGTAAACTTGTAAAGTGTGGAAGACCATCCTGTAACAATCCTTTGACAAGGTTAATTTCTTGTTAACAAAGTCCATATGGATGAAGGGATTGTTCTAGCACTGATCATGTCTCCTTAATAAAGCATGAAATCCCCTTGTCCAGAGAATTTATTGGTCCTTCAGCAGTATGGCTGAGAATGATTGCCTGAGTCATCAAGTCATCCAACTGAACTATACTCTTAGACATGGCCCTTAAAAAGAGAGTAAAAAAAGGAAGAGAGAGAGAGAGAGATCTGAAGAGAATTAAGGCAGTCAGAGAAAACGCTTGGCACAGGTAGTCTCTGGTTCCCTGGAAGTAAGCCCATGAAACTAACACCACTGGAGTGGCCATGGCAGAGCAATTTGGAAATATTTAGCCCCTGCTTCCTACATGTAGAGGAATTCCCAGATGATATTGAATTCCTGGAACATGTAGGAACCTGAGTAAGGAACATCAAGAGATAGAGTCATGAAGTAATGGCGGGGGGCGGGGGGGAAACTAGAGACTATGTGGACTTTGCAGATCTGGGAGAAAGGAGAGTAATGCTCTAGTCATACCATGTTCTTTACTCTAAAAGAGAGGGAGTGGGGCTCCACCCCAGGTTATAATCCCAAAAATTAATGCTCAAGTGATTCTTCAGCCCTGCACAGCAGTCCTTTCCTGCACATATGATTGATTTTCTCTCATACTCCTCACAGTGGTTATTGTACAACTTCCATTTTATCCTTAACCTCTCAACTCAGCTTTGTCTCTTTCATGACACTGAATTCTCTACCAGAGAAGATTGAAGCTATCCATCATGCTTTGCCCTATTTCACTTCCATTCCTCAAAACCACTGTTTTTAGTGTTCCTCTGAACATGGACTTCACCCTCTATAAAGTAATGTATTACATAGTGAAGAGAATAGGAGAACAATCTATATGACGATATATGAGTACAGAGGAATAAAGAGGAAACATACCACTCACCTCCTGAGAGAAAGATGAAGCATCTAAGGAATAAAGAAAGATGTATATTTTGGGACATGGCTAATGCAGGAATTTGTTTTGTCAGACTTTGCAGTTATATTTTGAGGACTTTACTTTTTGAGGGTTTTTTTTTCTAATTTTTCCAATGGCAGGGGTTACAGGGAGGGACTGATAAATTTTAAAACGGTTATTAAATGAAAAAATTAAAATTGAGACTGACTTGGGTTTCAGAGGATGAAGCAGATCTTTTACTTGCTGAGGTTACCCCTCCACTTGTTTTCTTGCTCCATTTCCTTCTCATCTTTCCCAGACCCTTAATCCACTGATCATTCTCTCTCCCACCCCCCACCCCCATCTCTTTCTCCTTTTTTTCTCTCTCATACCACATACACATACAGTCAATCTTCAACTTTCACAGGGATAACATGACACGAAAATAAAAAATATGAATGTTACATTGAACTTATGGGAAATAGGGATTAAGTTCCTATGATCACCAAAACCGTAATCTTTCAACTAGAGATTGCTGAAAATACTTTTCTGCATACAAATCTTTATAACAAAACATTAATTCTGATAATATGCTCTTTTCCTAACACAGTGACCATGAAATAACCTATAAAATGAAGTAGGCAAAATAAAATTGGTTAATGTGAAAAATGTTTTTTTCTCACTAGTAATTCCCTAGAATTCTTCTTGTTAATATCTCAATGTAAAAAAAAACAAAAAACATTGATTTCAGACAATATTTACTTTCTGTAGCACATGAAATCTACAGTATTACAAATACTGTATAGCAAATAAAATTCTGAGGCAGCTAGGTGGCGCAGTGGAGAGCGTGCCAAGCCTAGAGTAAGAAAGACTAATCTTCCTGAGTTCAAATCCAGCCTCAGACACTTAATACCTCTGTGACCCTAGGCAAGTCACTTAACCCTATTTGCCTCAGTTTCCTTATCTATAAAATGAGCTGGAGAAGGAAATGGCAAACTACTCCAGTATGTCTTCCAAGAAAACCCCAACTGGGGTCACAAAGAGATGGACATGGCTGAACTGAAATAAAATTCTTAAAATGAAACCATTTTTTTAAACCCTGAATCTTACCTTCCAATGTGTCAGATGGCAGTATGAGGATGTTCAACTGTATACTATACTACCGTAAACTTGTCTAGCTTGGCTGCCCTCTGAAAACCAACAAAGTTGCTAGGACTTTAGTCACTACTGTTGGGAAACTCTGAGACTGGTGAAATCTCAACATAACCTGTAACACTTTGTCCTTCACAGCTGGTGGGTGATGTTGGAGAATGTGAAGGACAAACCACCTTGAAATAATCCATCCGTAATGTTTGCTTTGTGTGCCATCTGAGATCCTTATGGGTCTCCTGGCTGGCCAATAGTGGCTGCAAACATTCTGGTGGAAAGTTTATTAATTCCTTTTATTTTCTCACTAAGCTGTACTACTGACTTTGCACACTTGGACTCAGAGCCCAAAGGAGTTGCACTATGCATTGGAGGAATATATGTAACACAAAACTTGAGTTTCAAAGGCAAATAATGAAAATACATAACAAATGCATGGGGAGCTCTTGAATCTACAACAGCAAGGTGGACAAGAACAGTGAAGGCCCTATTAGAATACCAGCCACTCCACAAACTCGCCTGCATTGAGTCTCTCATGTTTTTCTCTGCCCAGTTGCCAACGTGAAAGTGAAAATAAGGATACTAATAAAATCATACGAATGCTTAAAGTCAGGAAAGTTAGAATGTTGAGGATTGACTGTACTCATTTGTTTGCTCTCTCTCTTGCTCTTTGCATCTTCCTATCAAATAGTTTATTCCTTTCTACCTAGCTATGTCTGCAAACATGTTCAGGTCCCTTCTATGGGGGGGGGGAACCCTACACCTTCCCTTGATGCAACTACTCCCTCAAGCTATACCTCTCCTCACTTTCACTGTCATACTCTATGAAATGGTCATCTTTACTTGCTGCCTCCACTCTCTCACTACTCACTCACTCCTCAACCCCTTGGCTTTCATCTCAACCATGCTACTGAGTCTGCTCTTTCCCAGGCACCAGGAACTAAAGTGCCAGATCTAACAGTCTTTTCTCTATTCTCATCCTCTTGGGTCTTTCCTGCAGTGTTTGACATTGATTCGTTCTCCTCCTTTGCTTCTCCCTTTTCTTGGTTTCCTTCACTGATTCCTCTTTCTCCTTCTGCCCTTGGCTCTAATTTTGGCCTTCTTTTCTTCCTCAGCAATCTGATTCACTCCAAAGACTCCAGTTTTCATTTCTATGATAATTACTTTAGTATCTACATATTCTGAACCCACCTTTCCCCTGAGTTCTAGTCCTGCACTTCCAACTTTCTTCTGCACATCTCTATGTGGATCTCCCTATGGTACCTCACTCACGCCCCTCATTCAATTAGTTGACAAGTCTTAGAGATGTTGTCTTCACAATATCTTCCATGTCCCATTCTTTCCACTAATTGCACCATCACTTTCCTATAAGTTCTAATGAACTCTTGCTTGGACTAACGTAATAGCCCTAAAGATGTTCTCTCTGACTCTAGTTTCTCCCATTAGTAATCCATCCTTCACAGAGCTGCAAAATTGACCTTCTCAATACCCTGAAAGAACCGGTAGATGAGATATGATTCATAAGTCACTAGGACTCTATTGCTCACAATCTTTCAGTGACTCTTTATTGTTTGCTGGAGGAAATATAATTGTTTTATCTTGGAACTTATGACCCTTTACAATCTAGCTCCCACCTACCTTTAATGTTTTTTCTCTGTGAGTTCTACATTTCAAATAAACTAGGCAACTGGATGTTCCTCAAATCCAACATTCCTCAGTTTCCCCAACTGTAAAATGGGCTAAATGGAATAGATGCTCCCTTATCCTTTTGTTTTTGCATATTATCCTTCCTGCCTGAAGCATACTGCTACCATATCCCTACCTACTGAAATTTTCTTTTTTCAGTGATCAAATAGGGTATCACCTCCTCCATGAAACCTTCCTTGATTTATTTCCCCTTCAACCCTCCAGATGAAGTGACCATTCCCTGATCAAATTTTCTTTAGTACTTTGTCTGGATCTTCCTTTTGCTTCTATCACAGTTTAAACTCATAGATTGGACCACAATAGGTCCCTGCCCAAAGCTTCCACTTAATGGCTGTATTTTGGGCCTTCCTGGCTTAGAGTGAATGTTAATGGTAACTGTTTCTCTTTGGAACAGCAACCCTGAGGGTCTTCCCCTCTCAGCTTGATTTTTTTTTCTAATTAAAGGAGTCATTCCTTGACTCACTTCTTAAAGAGGCCTATTCACTGAATGGGCATTACGTCACTCTAAGTGAGTATATGAAAAGGCCTGAGCCTAAAAGGGCCAGGGTCTCCCATTGCATCCTGGGCTATCTCCGGTCATCCTGATGAATATCAGGTCACTGGATCCAGATGGCTCTGGAGGAGAAAGTGAGGCTGATGACCTTGCACAGCCCTCCCTCATTCAAATCAAAGTCAACTGCAATCATGTCATCATTTCCCTGATGTCATGTTCCTCTTAAAAATGTAGGACAATCACAATCTGTATCATGCGGGATGTCTCAAAAGTCTTAGTGCAAATGTTAAGCTTTGACAACTTCAGTGGTATAAATGTTACAAATTTACAAAAACATGTGACATGTCAATTATTTAGAACTTTAAAATATTGACATGTTTCTTATTAAAATTCAATGTAGCCATCAGCTAGTACTCTACATTGCTTTAGTTGATTCTTGATTTTGTAAAAATTATCATCAGCACTGCTCACTGACTAAAAGGATTGCATTTGTAACCTAAACCTTAAGATGATCCAAAGAATGAAATTTTACTAAATATATGATGGTTTTGTCAATGACCCCATAAGAAAAAGTCTAATGGAAACAGATCAAATGACTGAGGTGGCCAGTTGACCAGACTGAGAAAGTACAATGCAGAAAGTGTCATGCCCACAGTGCGTAATGATAAGGAACTCTGTCTTTTTAAAATTAAAAATTTTTAAAGTATCGCAGAAAATTCACAGATCTGTATAAGTATAAAACAAATGTAAAATAATTAAACTTCCAAATGATTTTGTAAGTTTGTAACATCCATATTTCTGAAGTTACTAAAGGTCAAAATTGTACTTTTAGGACAGCATGTATTTTATATCCATGTTCTAATCCCCTCTCCACTAGACTGTAAGTTTCTTAAAGACAGGTTCTGTGTTGTTTTCCATCTTTGTATCCTCATGACCTTGTACAATGGAAGGAATATAATAAATGTATGTTTAACTGAATTGCAGGTTTCAGTGGAGATTCTGATCTGTGGTATGTTTTATGGGGTGAGGGAAAATAACATATGGCCTGGAAAACAAACTACATAGCTGAGTGAAATTCAGAAAGCATTTATAAACTAGAGGAGAAAGATAAAAACAACATAGCAATGTAATCAAGGGGCTTGGAGACTGCCTCTAAAATGCAGAGCAATCATATAGAGGTTTTCTTATATTGCTTTTCTCATTTGCACCTGGTTTGTTATTTGGGGAGGCAAAGAGAAGTATGTCTCACCCAGCATCTCAATTTGGAGCATATGCTATCCTTTTCAGAATCAATTTGTATTCAGTGTAGCCCCATAAGCCAATTTCTATACAGGATAGAAACCACCAGCTTAGTTTTAAAACCATAAAACCCTTTCTTCACACACAAATATGTCTTAAGAACACAAACCAGTTCAAATTCAGTCAAGTCACCAGCTACTGTGAAAACAGCAGGAGAGTAACACATTTAGAAACTCATCAGTTACTTGATGGTTCTTTAAATTTGACCATCTATTTGCAAAAGTATTGGTTGTTAGACTGAATTCAAAATTTAAAACAAAAAACAAAAGCAACTCTGCCACTTGGCCTGCTGTGTAATCTTAAGTCACTGGTTTTCTTTGGTCCTGTTTCCCCATCTGTAAAATGGAGTAGTTAGACTAGATTTCTTTTATATTCCTTTACTAGGGCAGGCAGGTAGCATAGGCTGTGACCTTGGAAGACTCATCTTCATGAGTTCAAATCCGGTCCAGGTGTGACTCTGGACAAATCACTTAACACTGTTTGCCTCAGTTTCTCATTTGTAAAATGGCAGACCACTCCAGTATTTTTGCCAAGAAAACCCCAAACATGTGGTCACGAGAACTCAACCATAGTCCTTTACTACACCAAGTCCTATCATCCTATAAAAATCCAACAAATACCTGATTTAAGCCTGTAGACATAGCCTTAGAGAACACAGATTATGGGAGCATACATCTCTAGAATTAGAAGGGATATTGAAGGCCATATTCTTCAACCTCTTCCCCTTCACTGTACAGGTGAGGAAATAGAAGCTCGTATAAGCTAAGCAATTTACCCAAGGTCATATAGATAGTAAATATCAGAACCAGGAATTGGGCTCAGGTCCATTGGTAAGAAGTTAGAAAATCAGGTAGAATAGATGAAACCATCAAAAAGGGAAACTGAAGCATGCCATGGATGAATTTTTCTGAAGTTAAGAAAACACTAATAATATCAAAGCTCTTTGGCTTTGGAATGTCTCCAAAATAACAAGGGCACAGAAAGGCTCTGGGTGGGAATCATGCCACAATTCAACTGCATTCTAAAAGTCACATGAATGAAGACAAATTCTCAACAATATTTGTTTAGCTATCAAATTTTGCTAGGTTGCTCTCAAGTCAATCATTTGATTCCATGAGTCTTTAGGGTAGAATGAATGACTTTCTCCTATAATTTAGAATTATTTGTGTCTCCCGGTCCTTCCTGTCACCCACATCCATACTTTCATCATCTTCTAAACATCTCCATCATCATGATGGTCATCATCATTTGCATTTATACAGAGTATTAAGGCTTGTTAATTTCCCTTTCAAGATCACTCTGTGAGCTAGATCAGGTGAGTATTATTACCTGCATTTTGTAGTTGACAAATGTTTGATAAAAACAATGCTGCAACCACGTTTCATAGATGTTGGGCCAGCAGGCCATAACGAGTGAGTTAAGGAGATAATTAGGTTAAACCTTTCCTTCTAAAGCTTTTCAAGACATCAAAACTACCTGGATGTGCTGAGCCAAGCAAAAGTAGAATGGGACTCCAAAATCAAAAGGAAAATTACAGAAGAAAGAGATAGAACCGCTGGAAATAATGCCTTCACTTATCTGGGCCTCCAGATTCCTCTCTAAAGCAAGGGGGTAGAACTAGTTGATCTCCAAGATTCTTTCCAGGTCTAAATTTGATTCTATTTTGAGCACCTATTATGTGTAAGGTGAGAGCCAGTGACCAGTCCTGGAGTTAGGAAAAGCTTGCTTCAAGTCTTGCCTTGGATATATAACTGGCTCTCAGTAGCCCAGGAAATTCTCTAAGGTACTAAGTTAACAAAGAGTTGCTATTTTGCATTGGTGAAGAGAGTTCTACCCAAGGAGTATCCTGTGCTAAGGATACCACAACTATGCCTCTCTACCCTTTCCTTTCCCCTCAAATGGGCCAGGTGCCATACAAGGTGATGGAAATTCAAAGACAAAAATGAATTAGCCTCCCAATTCTCAAGAAGCTTGCATTTTACTTGGGAAATACAAGACATATGCAGATAAATACAAAGTAGGTGCAAAATTACACAAACTTCAAGCAGGAGAAAGCACTAATATTTAAGAAGGATCAGGAAAGACCATATGTAGGAGGTTATACCTGAGCTGTGTTTTAAAGGAAATCTCTATTCTAATAAGTGGAAGTGAGGAAGAAGTACATTTTAGACATGGCATGCAATGAAAACTGACTAGAGATAGAATTTTGTCTATAGGGAACAGTCAGTGTGTTTTTATATGTGGAGGTGAGGGATGGATTATTTTAATCAGAAAGGGATAGAGATCAGAAATGCAGGGAGTAGTCAACCTGTGGAAAACTTAAATGCTGGACTGAGAATTTCATACTTAATTCTAAATTAGTCAATTAAATATTTATATTGGCTACCTTAAAGGCAATAGAGAATAGGGAAGAGTTTTGAGTGAGGGAGCAACATAGGGAGATACACATTTTAGGAATATCATTTTGGTGACTGTTGTAGAAGATATACTGAAGAGGAGAGAGACTGAAAGCTGAGAGACTGATTAAGCTTTTCCATTACTCTTGGTCAGAGGTGATGAGGGCTTTAACTAGGGTGAAGGCTAAAAAAAGAGGGCAGGTATACAAATGAGGAGAGATGGTGTTGAGAGAGACTCCACAAGATTTGGAAACTTCCAGGATATGAGGAGAGAGGATAATGTACACAGAAGAATCAAGAATGACTCTGACTGCTTGTTTGCTTTCTTACCTAGGATTTTCTTTTGGCCGTGCTGCCATTTTTCTGAAGCACCTCTATTTGTTTTCCCTATAAGAACCCTCCTTTTCCTAGCCTATTAGAATGAGTGGAGAATGAGAGCTTGAGCAGATTCAAAGAACCCATATTATGTTTATTCTGGAAAGATCATCAACCTGGATTACTCCTTCCATAATGTTTTTTCCAGGGATCGAGAGAATAGGAAAAGAGGAAAAAGGAGGTGAGGAAGAACAATCCAGTATTTCCTTTTGGCATTAGATATTTTGTAATAATTTGAATCACGTAATTCTTTTCTTTGTCTTGTTTTTTTTTAATTTTTAAATCCCTTAGGATCACAAAATTGCATTTGGAGGACCTTCAAATCATTTATTCCTTTTCTAGACCAGCTTGATAGCCAAATAGTTCACTGTGTTCCTTAGACCTGTCACAAACGAAATCTGAAGCTGTCATTTGGGTACCCAGCACAGAAGTGAGTAATGATAAATGCAGATGGTGAGCAACGCTGCTTTTTAAAATTGGTTCCAAAGCAGTATCTAGTTGGGATGGGAAGAATTCATTAAAATGTATGGTTTTTTTTTTAAAAAGGCAACAATGAAGTCCAGTGTGCCAGAAGTGACACCATTTTACTGAGGCATATTATCAACCCCATAGAACTGAAGGTCTGCCTTTACAAGCACAGTTTCCAAGAGGATGGAAAGTTTTGCTGAATTTTAGGAGCAAGTGGGGAAGCTACTACTGAGCCTTTGCATTTTAGTGCCAATTTCAAAATTACTACAGCATTACTTGTATACCTTACGTGAATTTAGCCAGTCAGAATAGGTAGCATCTAGGCTTAATTTAACAGGGCTTCTTTAACCTTTTCCACTCCCGACATCTTTTCAGCAGCTTTTGTTGGCATTGCATGGCCTGAGGGCATACACAGTGCAAAGTACGCATGCTTTATGTTCAGAACCAAGGCTGCAGTGAAGTGCCCAATGCAACATGGGCAAACACTGCCAGAAACGCCTTGGATTCATTACGTGTTTGATTTTGAATTAATTTTTGGTTGTTGCAGGTTCACAGACCTTTTCCTGTTGCCAAATTTTTGTTGACCCTATTGCAACCTACAGTTTAAGAAGCACCAAGCATCTTACCAGACAGGATCCCCTCTTCCTGCTGAACCTCCACAACCCTTTGTTTGTGTAAATGGATTGTTCAAGGACTCATCAAGGAGTACCCCTCTGACAGTTTGATAACATTACTGGATAATAAGCCTTTGTTTGGGACTTTTGAAAGGATCTTCTCATAGAGAAGACTAGGAGGGGAAGTGGCACCAAAGCGGAATTTTTTTTTTGAGCAGAACACCTCTTTATAAGAGAAGAGAATTGTGATCCTCAGTGCTGGGAGAAGCAGAAGCAAGGTACTAAAGATATGATCTAGAAGAACAAATGTCCTGGACCTCGCCCTTCATTATTACAATGAGTTTTTCAGATAATATAGATACAAGGAAAAGGAAGATTGTCTTTCTAATAGCCCCAAGTGAGATTCCCTTCCAAGGGAGTCCAAGTTGTGATGTCATTGGTTCTCTTTGAGAATGAAGGCTGAACCACAAGTTCTCTGAGAAGTGCTATGGGGGTGAATATCTGTATGGGTCTCTGTGGGCTGAGAGACTAGTTGGAAATCAGCTTGTTGAGTAGGCTGTAGTTTCCAAATGTTTCTCTTGGGAAGGGGGAGGAGGTAAACCAAAGGAGGTTGAGCTATGAGTGTGTATGTGAGAGTGCTATATCCAGAAGTGTCAACTCCCAGCTGTGGTGACATGCAGCCCTTAATACTCCAGTGGGATGTCTGAACTAGATTAAAATGTAACTGGGAAATGTTTAACAAAATAATAAAAATACAACATAGATAATGTTATTAATTTTTGTGTTTCTAAGTCAATATGCCACCTGCAGGGAGTCTGATACCCCTGCTGTATGCATCCCTGTTAAAAAAAAAAGGTCAGGGAGTGATCCTACTGGCAACACCAAGTATAGTTCCTTTTAGTAACCCAAGGATGTATATCAAATTGCTTGCCTTTTCAATGAGGGGAGGGGGACAGTGGGGAGCAAATGGAGGAAGAAAATTTAGAACTCAAAAATTTTCTTAAAAGAATGTTAAAAATTGCTTTAACAGGTAATTGGGGAAAAATAAAATATTAAAAAGTAACCCAAGGGTAACCCAAACCACGGCATGGTCCTGAATCTAGAAAACATTTGAAACACATGGAAAGGGTGGGGAACCTCATGTAACGGTAATTAGGTGGGACTTTTTTGCTGTTTTCTCTTTTGGATCACTGAGGTAATCAGTGAGTCTGGCCCTTGTTTCTTTGATTAAATCAGGAGTCTTTGATGACCTGCTTATGTCAAGGGAAAGCCTAGTTCATATAGATTTGAGTCACATGATTGTGATGCCCTTGGACCCTGAACAGGGTATATACTCGAGGTTGGCATTTTGCCTTTGGGGCTCTCACTCACTGAAGGAGTGTCACGTGATTTGACCAGATGAGACTCTGGGTAGCTGCTGGAGCCCCCTGGCTTTGAAAACTCAGATGTTGTTGCTTCTCTGGTAACTATATATTGTGATTTGGTCTGTTTATATTGTCTCTGTTTGTAATTTCTATTTATATCTGCTCTGAAGTTCAGGGTGCTCACTTTTTCCCCTGAACTAAGTGAATAATAATATGTATGCTTGATTAAAGTGAGATTGTTAACCCCTTAAAGTTTATTCCATTAGAAAAGCAGATCAAAGAACCTGTGCCTTCCTGTGTGCTGGTGTTGTTGGTCTTTCACCCCCACAACAGCCGCTAGCCACATTATTGTTACACCTCAGGAGGGAAGATAATTTTTAAAATTATTTATGAGTGATTGTGAATCATTTACACATTTGTTTGCACTTGTTCAAGGCCTCTTGCCCTATACTTACTATATGTGTAGTGTTACCTTGATTGCATGTACAAGATCTGGAGGTGGGGATATCCTTTTACTCACAACTGTGTAGTCCTATCCACAAATGCTATTAACATGAATTCTAGAGTAAATTTTGGGTTAAAGCAAAGAAAAGAATAAAATTTTTACATTAGCCCACAACATAAGCCAAGAACATGGTGTAAACAAGGCTATAAGTAATACTTTACTACACTGTAGATTCAGAGCCAAGAGAAAACCTTGATT